>NW_022170738.1:6450203-6508534 GCF_008802855.1 Photinus pyralis
TTCTCGGCATTTGTTCAAAGTGGTTAATAATGTGGACATTATTAACTAGTAGTCAATAATGAGAACTGTCACGCTGTCACTTTTAGGAAACACAACCCGAAATTTCGCTCAATAAACGTTTAGACAAGTTCTCTAAAATGAATAATTGCCACCATCCGCCATTTCCAGAGAAATTACATACTTACCTAAAATTATCACATTTTGAAAAAATTCGAACGAAATTACTCTTTGAAAATATCTCAATGACAGAACAAAATACGGCCCGTTTGACTTGTACTTCCACGTACTTGATTGATATGTTAAATTAATAAACAAAAAATTCTGTCCAACCGTTCACTTTCTTATCAATATAATCTGTTAATTTAGAGGACTTCAAGTGCTAGTAGTGAAAAAAATAGTATATATACCACGGTAGAGAAGTCTATTATTGCCTTCGCACCTTACACCCCTCGGCGCAAACGCCTCGACATGTAATCTTGGTGCTCAGGCAATAATACTGTACTTCTCTACCTTGATATATAATGTACTATTAATTGATGTGTATTGTTGTATAAACAACGTCATTTAGACGTTATTTCGGTGTAAACACCAAAAATAATGATATGATCAATTTATTGAGTAAATCTAGTGGGATATTCACTAATACACACAAAGATAGTTCGTTTAATTTGAATATGTATTTAAGCGTTTGTTTATTCCCTTTTAGAATTGGTTGTAATTGTATTTTTTTCGATTTTCAATGGTTCAACTTAGATAAGATGCTTTACCTAAGCTACATCTGGTCAAATTTGCGTAGTTCATAAAATGCTTTTATTTATTCGTTTGCCATGAGTGTTTGTCGGGTAAAAATTGATTAACGAAGAATAGGTGTTACGAATTTGCGCGTTTCATGTGGAGAACTGGGGAGTTTTGGCGCGTTCCGTCGTGGTTAGCATTTATCTAAGCGAATGACGATTGGCGAGGTTTTTGAAATTTTATTTAAGAACGAGTTCGTGGTGCAATGGAAGTGGTGGTTTTTTAAATACTGGAATCAACGTAAAAACGAGGCTGCTGGTTTCGCGACGGTTGAAGGACGTGTACATCTTTTTACGCTAAATTTTCGGGCAGTCGGCCTAATTTGTTTAGTTGAAGACGTAGTTCGTCATTTTTATAATAAATTTGCCCAGAGGAAAGTTAACCAAAGTTGTGTGAGAAGTGTAGAATTGCAAATGTTTGGAATTGGGAAATAGAAGTGACAGTTTCCATGTAATTCTTTAAAGAAGTATCTTGTTCAATGGAAATTGTCATGTTGGGGTTGGGGGTGTTGTTGTTGTTGTTGTTGAGCCTGAATAAAATTACAGCGGTTTAAGTGTTGAGACAATTAAACGTCCTAAACGTCTCTCGTTTTAGGAGGAATATGATGGTCTCCTTGTTCATTGCGATCTTTGTAAAAATGAGTCCACGTGAACACTAAAAAGAATGTTTCATTAAATGATGCTGACGAGAGGAATGAAATAAAAATTGCACGAAGTATGCATAGGCGGATACCTTTCCATTATTGCAAGAAAAATAATAAATAAATAGATAATTAAACTGAAATGAAAGGACAATTTAGAGCAGTTATTCGAAATGTATACGCGTTTGCTAGGTAGAAGTATACAGATAAAAGGAGAAATAACCTGATCTGAAACGTCTCGTTTTCTAAATAATGGGCATAATAAACTGAAATAAAATTAAACGTCCTCTTAAATAATGCTCATCAGACTCCCATCAGTCCAAATAAAAACGCTATTATTAAAATTGTGTATTAGCATATGTCACAGTACGAAAGTTTACAGCCTTACGTTTCGTATTACTCGCCTCGCGCTTGGAGGGTGAAACTTTATTTATTCGATGAAGATATAGTTTTAACTCCACCACGGCTATCTTGTAAAAATTGTCCAATTTACAGCCATAATTAGTGATATAATTATATAAAGAACCTGATACGATCTAACAATTTACTGCTACCTCCAGTAACCTTCCACAGTCTTACAGGTCATCGACTATCTAGTCGTAAATCGTCACTCATGTTGTCCGACAACTTGTCTCCGCTTTTAAAGATCGATTCAGTGTATCCAAATGCTATTAATAAGAAAATCCACGTCATAAAATTATAGTAAATGGACAAGTTTGACATGCTTTATGGATATTAACACATGCTATTTACGTTATTTCTCTTTATCCGAAAATGCTGCAGCTTGTAAAGAAAGTCGAATCTACCTATTCATTACCGTAATTAGCTGAAATTTATCGCCTTAATATTTGTATTCAATATCTGTTTGAAGTACTTAACGACGACTAAAAGGAATCGACTTCTAAATCTGTTACGGAAAATGAGATCTCATCATTTTCTTTTTTGCGGAAGTCAAAGTCCGTTAGATATCCGTTTGGTAATGTCTTCTACTAATTTATTATGTTTTCCGCCGAATTTAATGTGCGCTTAAATTAATCTAAAATTAACCACAACATTGCATCCTCAACAAAATCAGAACAATTTGTGCGCCGAATTTTTCGAATGGTCCTTCGTATAATCCATTTATTAGAATGACTTCAATTTTTTTATGATTGCAAATCATTCCAAGTATGACATTTATTTTATTAATAAAACTTGACGACAAGGACACACATATGACAGTCATTGTCTTTCGGATTTGTTTTTTTAGAACTCCCTGAATAATGTACCACTAGTCCTATTCTTTAAAATTATTTCTTTGCAGGGTGCAGAAAAGCGTTCCTAACAGAGCTATACATTCTATCTGGAATTTAGAATCATTCTTCATTTGTAGTGTTGTAATACCGCCGTAAAACGTCTTTATTTTGGAGTGGTAAACAAATTTCGATTACCCTCCCTCCTCGGAGCGTTTCTACTAGTACTATTTTGGTCAACCAATTTTTCGATTGAAAAGGGCGAAATATAATTGTGACATTTTGCCTCCCATCCCCTGTTCAATCTGTGAAATTGTCTCAATTCCAAAATCAGACCTAATTTCCATTAATTTAAACTTACGTACATTAATAAATGGGTTTCGGATTGCGATATAGATAAAAGAAAGATAGGTAAGTAAATTAAAACATTGACATAAAAAGAAACGTGTTAACAAATATGTTAACAAATAAGGAATCTTACGAAAATAAATTTACCTCCAAATGAATACAACCATTCCCTATTCGCGCAAAGACGCGTAGGAAAATTATTTAAACCATTTTAGCGTGATGACTGGACATTTTCCACTTCATAAATCAACATCTTTCGCAAAAATCAGAACCAGTCATTTCTACGACAAAAGCAAAAGTGATTGTCAATACCAATGGTACCAACTACCGACCATTCCTAACACACTAAGAGCGCATTCAGTCAGTCACCCAAACAAAGAGTACCTTCAACGAAACAACGAGACGTTACAGGTTGAACTACGCATAACCTTTTACTGAGTGTAGCGATATTAAATTTAGCAGTCTGTATGTGGTGGTCGCCGAATGGTACGGAAATCTCGAACGCCACCAGGGGGTTGCAATCGTTGCTCCTGGTCAAGGGCGGCAGTTTCGGAACTTAAATTCGGAACCTACGAGTACTCAAACGGAAAACTTCAGGGATCATGCGGGCAAATGGCGGCGGTCGATGGCGAATATCTAAAACAAAATTACAACACACGGGACGGTAGCAATTCCTCAAATCGGAACGGAAGCACAAATTAAGTAACGGTATCTACTAGCTTCAGAAGGGGAACAAACTTCTTCAAAAAACTTCTTTATTTAATTACCAGGCTCCCTGATGTCCTAAAAATCTGGGACTAATCTTCAAATTCAAGTTAATTAGTCGGGATTCATTTGACACTAGACACAATAAAATCACAAGGCTTGCTGCAACACATCTGATTAGCCACCGGGTTTTATTCTCACTCAAATAGCCGGGATGAAATTTACAAATTCGGTACCTTAGTAATAAATCGCACGACTTCGCAGCTTTGATGCTTGATTTCGCTTAATAACTAATTAACAGAGCTGAAATCCTAAAATATTAATTCTTCCCCTGCTTCCCCATGCTGAGGGCTGTCGAATGCTAATTTAAACAGTTGGAAACAATTAGAGTCTTCACAATTATGTTCGGCAGCTGGTTTTCCTTATCGGCAAATAAAACACGACGTTAGAAATCAAAGCAATTAGTTTAACCTTCTTCTACTAAAAAATAAGTCCGAATTGATCTATTGTAAAAGTTTCTTATGTAAGATTAAGCTTTATCAACAATTTTGAAAAAGAAGAAACGAAGATTATGGGGCTTCATCCATCTTTGACCGTCGATTTATTTGGAAAAAATTGGTCGACGCTGTCATCAACAAAGTAATCATGTAATCTTTGAACTCTTTGTCGCGAGTTTTGACTAGCAGCAGATGTGCTTGGCCCAAACCTTCCATTTTATCTTTGTGCGTACCCTCTTCCGAACGAAACTCCCTGCTCGAGATATTGACATTTGAATCACGTAGCATCTTAGTTGCGACTACTTTCCAAGTGTACGTAATTGCAATTAATTTGAGCCCCATGAGATTGGGGGCAAATGAAAACCGGTAGTTTTTCTTTGAGGAAGGCATTAGAAAGTCTGATTTAGATTTTATTCTATCCTTGGTTCAACAATTTTGATAGGGAAACGGGAATACATCATTCACGCGAAAGTACGGGACTGGACTTTATGCTCACTTTTGTTGGCTAAGAAACTGGAATTGTTACTTTACGTTCATTGGTGCATTTTGCTGATGAAAAAGCTCGGCTCGGCAACCGTTTGAAGTTAAAAAAAGAGAGATTGTTTATACAGATTTTTGCTCATTCATTTTGAAATTCAAATTTCGTCGAGATTGAAATTTGACGGCTTTCGCTTTTGAAGGCGACAATGAGCAATTTTGAGGTAAGTAATGATACAAAATTGAGTTAGCTGAGGTTTATGCTTATTAAGGCAACTAGAAAAAAGCGCCTCTCGTTACTTGATTGGTCTCGCAATAGCCGAAGTGCAATGTTTCTAACTGGCATTTTGCCAACACTATGCAAAATGAAACTTCGGACGGTTTCGCATTTTTATTATTACACAATCTCCCGCTTCTTTATTACGCAAAACTTTCAAAGTGTCGTTCCGTACGAATCTAAATCGCGGTTCCCGACTGAGTGTACTGTAATTGGGGTTAGTTAACTTCATGTTGGTACACATTGTCACCAAATTAACAGACACCTGTCTGGGAATCCGTCGCGCGCTCTGATTATCCCAGTTTTACGATGAGCCCAACTCTCGCCTGACGTGTAATTAGACATAGGTTTGTCGTGATTTCGTCTACCGGCATTCTCTTCAATTTATATACCTTGTCGCGTTTGAGGGCGTCACATTTATCTTTAACGGCCTACTCGAATCGTCTAATTTACATTCCGACTAAAATAATATATAAATACGTCCAAATTGGTAGCGATTTATGGGGGACGTCAGGCGCGATATGTGCGAAAACCAATTTTATTGAAATGAATAATAAATATTGCGAAATTCGCAAACTTTGTCTAGGAAGCTGATAGTTTCTGAACAATAAAACTGATAAAATACTTAGGGACATTAGTGTCATCCTGGAGAATGAAATAACGCGGGCTCTGCAGCAGAGGTCTTTATTATTAGTCGGCGAGGCAGAGTTATGATGACGCTTTCCGCTCTGTTCAAGATGTATGTGCTTCGGCCCATCCGTAATAACCGGAGACCCAGGCGTGATTGTTTCGGGTCGCAAGAAAGCTATCAATAACAACTTTAACAGTAAAAATGTCATAGTATGGGCGAAATAAATTTCACACGTGTATAACCATCAGGCACGAGTCAATCTGCTCGCGATGTGTTTATGGCTCGCCGGAGACGTTCTCAGGATAACTTCGTGTAATATGCTTCAGTTAGTGTAGTATCCAAGACGGCGGAGGAGAGACGCGGCCAAGGAAAAGGACTATAGGAAACACCCTGCCGGTGACAGTTTATCACATTAGATGTGGAGCATATACAACCAACAATCTGGGTAAGACATTACACTGCCAAGAATTATAATAGGGTGAATTAAAGTTGGAGTGAGTTTGAAATCGAGTAAGCCATCGTGCCCTTGGAACAGCCAATGCCGTGTCGGCCGTCTGCAACCTGTCCACATAAATCTGTCATCTCGAGACGTGCGGGGTGCTAAAAGCAAACCCGTGTGATGGCTGAACTTAAAGGTTTTAGATCTATCTCGCTATTTATACAATGTCTCTCTCACGCTTCGCATTGACGATTGTCCTTACGCCACCAATTACGCTACTACCACTTACAAACAATAACTCAGCGTTTAACATGCCAAAAAATTACGACAATCGCAAGGAAATGGATCAACCTCTATTTTCGACTCGAAGAGCTTCCAAAATTGTGTCAAATAAACAATAAGACCTTGCACCATAAATTTTGACCATAATACCGTAAAATTTTTAACGTTGTTTACGGTGAACGTTTTCTCTTATTTCCGTCCTCACCAATAAGCAGCAATTTTATGTTTATAAATTCCAATTGCCTTTTAATTAGCGTGATTAATGGCTTACGACCTCAAAAACCAGTTTTATCTTTGAAATTCACCTACCTTTTTACAGTATTATCTTTCGACGACTTCTGTCGAATTTTAAAGAAATAAAGTTTTATGGGTCCCAAAAAACTGTTCTAATGGTACCCTAAAATGTCATTCTAGCTATACAGTCGTCTGATGTACGATTTCGTTATCGATTGTCGGAACGGGGTTCGTGCAGGGAGGTATTCTGATTTTGGAAGTGTTTGCCAAATCTTCTCTACTTTTAACTTAACGCGGGTGTGTTGCTTATATACGAAGACATTTTTACTGGATTTTTGCACGTTATGAATTGAGACATTTTAATGATATCCTGTCATTGACCAACATTTATGAGTGCTACTACATCATTTTTTTTATTCCGGTAGCGAGATACGCGACGAAATAAAGTTGATTGCTACAAATGTATAGAAAAAATGAAAAATAAATTTTGTTGAATATGTACAATTCTTTCCAGTTGACGTATCATATTAAGAATTGTGTATTTTCAATAAAATTTAATATGAGTAATAGGGAAAATATACTTACTTCACCTTCTTCTATAGGCCGAGACCTCTTAGATGATAGTTCGTGACGACATCACCGACTCTCCATCTTTTAAGCCAGATTTTATTGGCGTTGTATTCCATTTTACGCTTCCCGGTAAGTGTAAAATCGGAAGTGGTGAGGTATACACACTTCTCTTTAGTCGACTAAGCCTTTAACTTTCGGTTTACTATTAGCACACGGATAAGTGACCTTACTCGGGACTGATTGACCACGTAAACGCGAACTGATATTAACGGTTGAAATAGTCCCCGATTTACAGAATCAAAATTTAAGGCTCAATTTTGGCCTAACTGACAACTGCAGTTAACTTTTTACAACTACCCTAAACCAGTACAAGCTGCTTGAATATTGATTCCAATTACAAATAATTGACATGACTCGAACGCATAGTTTCGCAAGGGCTAAATTTTAATTAATAATCAAGTGCAACGTACAATTACGGAAAGGTTAACTTGGCTGACATCCCGCCCACTTCAAAATAAAGGCCAACAATAAATAAATAACTTTCATTAAGTTATGTCCTTAAACCACGCCCTCAGTGGTTATGCATTTATTTCAGGGCGATTGGACTACATGCAAGTTTTGTAAATTAGAAAGGCTACGTGCATATTATTATGAATTCAATTGAATTAATCAATAGTAAATGAAAAGATATGACCTTGCAATCCTCCTACGGTGAATTTGAATGCCTGACAATGGTTTATCATTTTTACTACGATAGACTTTCATCGATTGTCCCCTTTCGCCTCCTTTACAACCAATATATCCATTTTTTGTTTGTTACTTCCTAGAACCTATATCTTGACCTATATGAAACGTGAGTGAAGCCCCATCATTTTTGTTTACTCAATAAGTCGCGCTGTCAAGTTTTTTTTATAGAGGAGGGGGCGCAAAGAACTGAAAGGGGAGGGGGACATCCTTGAAGTGTTTGAGGGAATATTTACCCTCAAATACAAATAAGAAGATAGTATGCGATCAAGAACGAGTTGTTGTCGAGTCGCCTTTGCAATTTTTGTTTACATGAGAAATCATATTTCAAAGGCGATCCGATGTCAATCCTTTTTTGATCGCCCGATATCTATAATTCGGTAAATTGGCCTCTTATGCAATTCAGTGTGATGAAGCACCGATGTTGCTCCATGTTGCCAACTGATAGTGCATTTCTGATGGTGGTATAAGAGAAGATATCCTGTTCTCAAATAAACTTAAAACGACTGCAATATTCGAGTTGACTCCCTTCGCCATTTATATTAAGACTGTAGACTGCACCATATCGTGACATCCAGCAAGTTTTAAGAATAATAAAGCAAGCTAGAATAACACGATGGTATGTCGTCTGCTATTAAAATCCGAAGAAAAGTGGTAACCTAGGTATCCTAATGGATCAAAGTGAAGAGACGGCTTACGGAGCCCATTTTAGAAAGAGAAATTATTCCATTTGGATTGTGACAAAAGCCAATAGTTGAAAAGTTGTACGCAAAGGAAGTTTCTGGCCATTTTTCAGGCCAAGAATTGTTTTTGGAACTTTTTTCGAATTTTCAAAACCTTCAAATACCAAATTTGGTTGAGATCGAAATGTTGTTTCACTCAATTATGGGGTAGGAATGCGGTACGTTTTTATAAAATGCAATGGTGGACCCCAAAAAACATACGCAAAGCCGCATCCTTCTATCAGATCTATCTGTTGGGGCTCCTGAGAAAAAAATTAAAAAATTAACGCATATTTTTCTCCGTACACGGTACACACATATCTGTATGTCCACTGCACGGGAATATGCACGTACAATGTACTTACAAATGAAGATATCCATAGTTCGTACATATATAGAGTAGCAGATCTGGATATCGTCAATTACCGTTTTATGAACCATGAGAGTCTATTGCAAATGAAGAAATTGATGAGCTCTTTGAAAACAATATTTATAAATAATCATATAAAGTAACAAACTTTGAAAAAAGTCACATTAAATACAAAATGGACGCCAACATATTCGTGCGCTATATCATGCCGATAAGTGCGAGCGCATCGCCGCCAACGCCCTACCATGGCAGTGGCCAGAAGCAAATAATTCTGGCGGTAAATTTTCATTTGAAAAGTGAGAATATTGAATTGAATTTCGTTATTATCATATTAATTCTATTTTTATCATGTACGTTACTAGGATGTCATTACATTTACGTATCCAAATTCGTCCGTTAAAATACGTACATAAGATGTACTTATCTGTATGTGCACGAACGTACATTAATGTACATACATAGACTGTACATATCGTATACATGTACATACGGACATAAAGTGAACCAAAAAAGTACATCTCATGTATGTACGTCCTATGCTGATTGGGTATCAACTAAAGACTGTTTTGTCAGTTTCTCTCTACCCGCCTCACACAGTTTGTTAAATGCTTGATAAAAGTGAGCTTCTCTTAGATAAAGAGAGAAGCATATTAAGATTGTTGTTCTTTCTAAACTTGTAAGTTGGAAAGTGTAGGTCCCATTTGTTTGATAAGTATACCTTTTTTGTCAAAATCCTCCGCGGTACGAATAAGGCATTTTAGATCATTGGTTATCATGTGCAATGAATGTTAATTAGTTTTTTGTTGGTACTTGCAACGATTTGAAAGTTATGATGGTTCCAAGAAGGGAAAAAGTTTATCTGGTAAAAAGGCTTGGAAAGGTGCATAACGGAGTTTAGTATAAAAGGTGGAGAATAGATAGTGGTTATCAATAAGAATTTGATTTACAACATCATGGAAGAATTGTTGTTTAACAACATCGGAGACTACCATAAAAAAATTTCGAGAACCTGTCCGCGATTAAATTAATAAAGTGTCTGTAAGTGAATAATCTTTTATGTTACGAACCGCGCTTGTTTGATGTTCAATTCAAATTCTGTTTATAATTTAATCCCGGTACCTACTTTATTTCGTACATAAAAATGTATAGTAATTATAGCAAGTCGTCCTTTGAAGGATAACCGTGGCAATTAATTACGATGCAAAATTCTTTAAACCACGCCCTAAATATTTAAGGAATGAAATGCAGTACTGCTTTTTAAAAGAATGACATGTTTAAGAAAGGGAATCAACATAAATTAAGAAAAGGAATGTCTTAACCAGAAAAACCCATCAACTTGACAATTCAACACCTTCATTATTTTTCCCTTGGCCTGTAGCTGCAAAATAATAGGGATGCTACGAATTAAAACAGTGCAAATTGCCTTATAACTCTTGGAGTCTAAATTAGTCACATGAAAAAAGAGGAGATTCGTTTAGATAAATCGCACTTGAAATTTGTTATCAAAAGTCGCGGCGCTTCCTTATAATAGGGCGATTACGTTAAAAATTTGTATACATCCGCGTTTTATGGTACTCAATAGTTTCCTAAATATTCGAGGAAATATCCACGTGAGAGCATTACCTGAAGTCGTAAAAAACTCTCGAGGAGAAAAGGCGATATGTATGCCAAACGAATCTGCGCTCCTGAGATACAATCGCGGCTGAAGGGGAATACATTGGGCGAGGAACAATATATCCGTTTAATGTATAGTAAATGAGCGCTTGCAAATAGCAACCTATCAGTTCGACCATGCATATAAAATAGTCCTCTCGCGTTTCAAAAGGTAAAACCGAGGGGTTGGACACAAAATATTTTTAGAGCACGATTTTCACTTACAAGTTTTGTTTTGTTCGCTTTTTATCATTCACGTTTTTCAAGTGGTTGGTTATAAATCAGCTTTCTTTATATATGATTTGATTTTAATGTTGCACATTTAAGTTGAAGTGGCCCACATTTTTTTTGTCAATCCCATACCATCACAAACGCAAAATTTAACACCTATGTTAACGTTACGTTAAGTTACGTTGCGAAATGTACTTTACGGTTACGTTACATTACGTTTGGTTAAGTTACGTTAGAATGTTGAAATTAAGCGCAAATGTAAATAACTTAATTATGAAAACGATTAACTGCGTCTCAACATTAAAACATGACTGACTGCGCCAAAAAAACTTATAAAACGTGCACACTTTCGGACCACCAAAAAGCTCCTTTTTTCGTTATCTTTCCGTATTTAAAGGATCCACCACTTTCACCATAAAATAATCTTTATGAATTTTCACATACTTAAACCGTCAATCACAATTAGACGCCAGCTTCTTATCGCAAAGGACCAGATAAAACTTTTATAAATCAGGGCAAAATGGACCAGATGTGTCCCACTTATAGCACCTTATCTAAATAACCGGCCTGTGTGGCGTGGTAGTGTGGAAGCCCAACTGCGGCTCTAAGGGCCTCTGGTTCGAATTTGTGTCCGAGCATGGATATTTGTAAATGTATAGTAGGTTAGGTTAATAGAGCTGCCCTTGGCTGAATTAATAATAATAAAGTAAAAACAAATAAAATTAAACATAAATTTAAAACGAAAGAAATTGCGCATCTACACAAATTTCTAAAAGGAAAAACAAATACTGAAATACAATATCAAACGAAACGCTCACACTTTGTGTTTGTTCGTAAAAAAACCCACCAACACCAGACGTCATTTTTCAAGTGAATCAACGGTCCAACATGTTTTAGAAGGATGCAACTAACGGCCGATTTGTGGAACCCATGTTCTATGGAAATAATGTTTTTTTGGTCTTTTCTGTATTGCGGAGAATTTCCCTAAGTGCTTGATTCTTCTTGCATTATGTAACATATATATTTTCAATATGTGTCAGATTGCCTTTAAATGTTTATACATAAAGAGCCTCCCTCCCCACTTATATATAAGTTAAAAAGTTGTGTCAAACCTTGTCTCCATCTGCCTGTAATAGCGGCCGATAATTTACTACGGTATTTTGGTTTATTGCGCTATACAGGCTGATTCAAATTCAAGGGCCACCATGGAGATCTCGGGAACTGTAAGAGTAGGTAGGAGTAAGGTAGGTAGTTTAAATTTGGCAAAGTTGCGTATTTTCATACTTAACAAAATGCAGTTTTGACTTCCGGAAAAAACGAAATTTTACAAAATTGTTTTTATTCTTTAATACTGAACTTATTTAAAAAGATATTTCGTAATAAATAACACATTATTATGGCCACTTTTTTCTCTCTACAAGATGCTAGTTTCAAATTTTAAATCCGACGTTTAGTCTCCAGTTGACCATCATCAATTTTGTTTTTTCTTATGGAAGTAATTTTTACTTATTGGGTCATTTGATTCGCGAAGATCATGTTGATGTACAGGGTGTCCCATTAATAATGGTCACAGGCCATATCTATAGAACCGTTAAGGGCACAGCTTCGGGAAAAAAAATTTGTTATCAAAGGGGCCAAAAGAAATCGCTGGAAATTATTTTCTATTTTCTATTAGTTTCTAGCTTCGCCACTAGAGGGCGTACGATTTATGGTTACGTAGAAAAAACTGCAAAGTTTATGTTCATGTCACATCGCGCTCTTTACCACTCATCACATTTACTAAATAGACTATTCATATAAAATCTGAGTCCACGAAGAGAGCTCTTTCCAACAAGACCAAGAACAAGAGATGTTCTCCTTCCGCCACCTCTCATATTTTATGAGCTAGAGCAATATGTGCTGCATCTAAATGATGCAAAATTGATGCAAGATTGCTATGCATGTATTTTTTATGCATGTTTGTTGGGTATATTTTAGGAAAGACGTCATTTTTCTACTTAACCATGAATGGTACGCCCTCTACCGGCGAAACTAAAAACTTGAAACTAGTTTCCAGCGATTTCTCTTGGCCCGTTTTGTGAACAAAATTTTTTTCCCGAAGCTATGAAATTACCGGTTCCATAGATATGGCCTGTGACCATTATTAATGAGACACCCTGTACAATGTATCGATCAAGGCATCGATGCAAAGGTTTTAAGAAAGACCCATATTGCATTCGAAGACCTTCATGCGATACCTGTTCCCAGAACTTCAGTGATACTACAGTAATAAACCCTGTTCCGGACGTAGATTTTAGGACTATTGAAATTTTGGTCATTCAACCGCGTCCGATAGAGGTTACAGTCAGTTGCGGCTCGGCAGCACCATCGTGATCGCGGGGCACTGCTCAATAGGGATTACCTTCACAAAGTTATACCATTGAATAAAAACACTCAATGGTTATACGTAACTCAATAAATATGGATTTTATTGCCATTTTCGGAACGCTCCCAAAAACGTTTCAGATCTTAAGACCATTTAAGGGAACCTCTTTTTCAAATTTCAACCCTATCGGTCGGGAAGTTTCGCCTGAACCTTGTTTATAAGAATCAAGCCCCACGTACACACATATACGAACATACAGACATTTCTTTAAAACCAATTTTTGGGACTCCTGGGACTTTGAATCGTAAAAATCCGGTGGAATCTCAAAATCGAAATTTGAATTGATTTCAATAACCCCCTAATTTTATTGATGAGGTTGAAAAGAGAAACGTCGACACGTACGCTGCTGCAGGAGCACACCACCTTTTGCCGTCGAACAACATACGATCGTTGTACCACAGAGTAGGGTACTCATTTTCAAGAATGTTTATTTGGATTTAGGCTCTTAAAGGTTGTAGGGACATTTTAAAACTTTTGCGGATTAATTCTCTTACTCATGCTTATAGGATATTAAATGTGTTTGATGGTTCTTAAGCCGTTATAAGGGCTTGTGCAGGACGTCGGCGGCCCGTAAACGCTCTTAAGTACTTTCTTTTGAAGATCATTTAATGTACGTCGTAAAAGATTTTTAAAGCTCATCAAGATTCGGATTAAAGACTGTGGAGACAATATTGAAAATTCTTGAAAAGAGAATATTTAGTGAACTTATGTCGTCTCTTAAATACCAATAAAGCCCATTATAAGTTCTTAAGCCTATAGCCTTAAGAACTAAAACCTTGCTCTTATTAATTTTTGAAAACTATTGAGGTTCGTTGTGATTCTTGAACTCTTTTGAGTGTTTTTAAAGGCTAAAAGCCTTTAGCAGGTTTAACATTCGTTTGAACTGCCACAAATCCTGGAGTCTACTTATCCATAAAAACCATGTGAGTAAATATTGTCTCAACTTGCTCCTTTTTAGATAAGGGCATGTAACAGTGCTAATTGGCGAAATTTGGTAGATTATTGATAATTATAACAATGATAGTTTGTAGTAGGTTCAAATTCGTGCACGGCATGACGTGCGCTATAAAAAGCGTCATGGACCAAATCCAGAAATCTTGCAATTTCTTACGACCTCATTGCAATAATTAACCCAATTAACACGACCGTAAATAAATAAAGGACGTATTTAATAAATCCCAATGCATTACGTAGAGCACAAAAAGGACGCATTTAAAAATCCCTGGAATTCAATGGCTAAATCAGTCTGGAATGATGGCAATATCTGTATAAATTATGAGATCATTTGAGTGGAATGCGGTGATATGAATCCGCTTTTCATACAGGTGGATGTAGTACATCATGTTTATTGGTATCGGTTTTATATTTTTTGCTAATAACTGAAATTTAGTTCTAGTTAATTTGAGTAAATTTTCATATTTCCCCGCGCAGTATATAACGTAGAATTACTTTCATTTGTCATTTTATTTATTTAAGTCTGTGTTCGTTTGTTCGCTATCTTTTCATCCATTCTACAATGGGTTGGGGTGTGGGATAACATGACAGGTCCGAGCCTGCCAGCGACAGATGAATCTACTGGATCCTGTCATCAAAAACTGTCCTGTATCTGTCTTCAGACTTATTCGTCCATCTAATATATACCCTTCGGCCTCGTCCTCTTCCATTAGTTGGATTTAACAAATTGTAAGTCGTGGACATTATTTAAAGCTTCATTCTGTTGGTGGAGGACAAAATTAAGTAAATATTTGGGTCTCTTGTCATGAAAGTATTTCTAAAGTACGTCTGACGGGAGACTGAAAATTTGTTTTCAATAACTGTCCGGTGAAATCCAAAGGAAGTTTAGTGGCCTTCTAATATACATCCTTCTCGAAAGACGACAGCAATACAGTTCTGAAGTAACGCGCGCCGTCCTTGTTTGTAACATGCAGGGGTTAAAATAATATGGAAATTTCTGTTAAGCGGACGATTTAGAAAACATTGTGTATGCAATGAACTGCTCGTCTGTTTGAATAGACAGCACCGCTGGACACCAAAACAAATAACCAAAAACAAAGGCCTCAATAAATTCTTTGCGTATTTTTGTATAATCTGACGATTGTTATCCCGAAACGCCTGAACCACGCTTCCTCAATTTCTAATTAGGGCAATATTTCGCGCACGTCCCAGCGGCTGCGGCAAATAAAACTTATATCCGTTATAAAAATGTTCGGTATCTTACACGGAATGTAAATACGGCTAATCCCGGCATTCCTTTGAAGTGCCGCGGTATTAACACATTCACAATTATTTGTTTTTATCAATTCCCGGATGTATGTGTAAATCATGCCTAATCTCTCAATTCTTGTTAAACACCGACGTATGCTGGAAACCTTTTGTTTTACCCCGCTCCGTATTTATTTTGGATACCTGAATATGTTAATCACCACCGCCGTTTAGTTTATTTTTGTACCTACGCAATAAATAATTTTACATCGTGTATACGCTTCCTTCGTAATAAATTATCATATTCCCGTCTCGAGATTATCATAAAAAAATCTTACGTATTTAAATACGCCTGTTTGTTTAAAACTACAAATCTTAATCCACCCTCTGTCAGTCACTCCAGTAGAAAATTAACTACGTTGACTTCGGAAATCTCTGACATGCCAAGCTTGTTCATTATCGAATCGAGGTCTATTTATTTTGTTGGCGAATGAGGGACACAAAGAAAATCAAGGATCAACATGATGCCTTTGCTATATTGCGTTATCTTTTGTAAAAGTGTTATTTCGTTTAATCCTGCCCGTTTTTACCTTTAAAACTATCGGAACGCAGATATTAAATTTTTAGATTACAGCTGTCATACGACCTTATGTTTTTGCGCAATTTTTGTTAAACCCCCAAAATGAATGTAGGACATTTAGGACTGTCCGAAATACCTAATGTTCAATGTCAGTTAACCACGCTTTTAGCGAAGCTTCTGTCTTGTTTGGACGGCTTGCAGGTGACATATTCCTGCGACGTTGTCTCTATCTAAGCCCTGCATTGATCTGTCCGTCAGCCAGGGCGGGGAACGTCACTCGGACATTGCTGTCACTCCGAGACGACGTCTCATCAACACGCGCGTTCTGGCCAGAGACGCCCTACTTGCCAATCAATACCAGGATTATTTGCTCTTGTTATATGCAATTCCGAAACTTAATTTAATGGCTTTTGACAGATGACTTTTCGTTTAATTAATCACTCGTGCGGAGGTGTGTTTACCTTTATAGTTAAATATTAAAGGTGGGTCGAGACGCACCTAAATATTTTTCAATTTTATCGTTCTCTGTGATGATGAATTTTAACGTGCGAGCGGATTATCTAGTGATAATTGTCGAATGGGAAAACGGAACGTCGTCTAATAAGCAATTAAACACCTACGATCTATAATCTTAGAATTAATTAATTATTAAAAATTTTACGACAACAAAGCTACTTAGCAATAAAAGGTAAAATATCGCCTAGTATTATACTTGTGCATAGGTAGATAATACAAGTAGATTTCGCATATTTTGGGAAGAATACAAAGTAATTTATGCGAGGAGCTTAATTTTAAAATTTCAAAATTCGCAATTACAAATATTATTGTAATTTATTAACTGGAATATAATGAATGCCTAATAAATAACAAATTTCTCCATGGGGATCGTAGTTTGGAAGCGTCCCCACATGGCAATACTTATTCTTTGCCGTAACTTAAGTCAGTAGTACCTCGAGGTCCCCAGTAATATTCGTTCCACAAACTGACGGGCTTCCCAACACCAAGGTCCGAATATCTGTACTGCTTAAATAAAGTATTAAATTCTATTCTATACCACAACTGCAGGTATAACGAACACAAATCTTCGTTCCAAGGCGTAAGCTAATAGAAATACGAAACCAGTAACAAGCCAGTCGTTTTGGAGGGGTTTGACCAACCCGAAACATTTTCCACATTTTTTTCATTAAACTGTATTTTTAAGGGTTACCGTTCCGGTCACTCTGATGGTAAAGATGGAACTTTCGAATCCGAACGTCTGCCTAGTTTCTTCTAAATTTTTGAATTGATATGGGGGACCACCCATAACCTATTCACTTAAAGTGTTGGATATACTCACACCGCATTTATCATGTTAGTGCTCAGTACTTTTCATCAGATTTTGTTTTTTTTAAATTAAACCACCGTAAACGCCAGTATGACGGCAACAAGTGAAGCTCGAAGGAATCCTTCGTGGATAATACCATTGAATAAAGATTCAGATTTCTTATTCAATTAATTCAATGATAATACCTACATGCATTAAGATTTTCTAGATAACGATGTTCTTTTTATGATGGTAACGTACATACCTGTATAATAGTGATTAGTGATTAGTGATTTTAGCTTACAAACTTTGCGTGGGTGACTATAGGTATAATCATTGAATAAAAGTTTTTATTCAATGGTATAATCGAACAATCTATTTTATCGATTACCAAAAATAATATTGATTTATTGATAATCCATCGTTATAATACGAGTATTAATAGGTTTGAAATAAATCTACAACAGATGTATGTTATGTCCTGACTTTACGTTTACCTTATACTATAACGGGCGGTTACAAGCAGGTAATATACTTTTGGCAAAAAGTGCCTAATGCCGCGTTTACACGAGGCCAGTAAGTAGACCCATAGCTGGATTCCAGTAGCTTTCCGGGATAGTGAATTAACGTTTACACGAAGTCAGTTCATTGAAACCAGTCAGAATGTCTAGTCGGTCCCGAGGCCGGCCCGGAACCATAGATGAGTGCGCATCATCAGTGCCCCGTGAGAGCATAAATACGGTGTCACGATTTTATCACTGCATCCAGCATCTTGTGATGTAACCCAGGAAGAGTTGGAAAAGAATGGACGTTGAAAAGCATTCAGGCGATGAATCTTCTCAGCTGCTCGATAGAATTGGTTTCACAAACACTACTTCCCCGTGTACTATTCGACAAGCTTCACACACTGAATATTAAATGAAATAAAATTCCAGCTGGTCAAAACAAGTAGCTTCCCTCAGTTAAGTCCTGTTAAAACACACAAGGAATATAAAACGGCTACATTGGAAAAAAGAAATAATTCCCCAAGTGATTGCTTTCACAGCTAAAGATACTTCGACGTGATACTAACATAATTTTGTACCGAAATGTACCTAAAGTTTCAAAACTGAAGATTAAAAAAATAAAATTCCATTCCATTCATCAAAACAAGTATAACTTCCCCTAGTTAAGTCCTATTAAAATGTACAGGGAATGTAAAACTTTCACATTGAAGTTTCCATAATAAAATAACAATACTACGACACCCCTAAAGTACCTGTGTTACGATTTATGCATTACAGAAAAAATAGAAATTACAGCACCTTCTAATTTTCCTTATAACTTTGATGTTGCGTCGACTTCCATAGAATTCCTCTATTTAAAAATTCCCCAGGTGAGGTTCGTACTGGTTGGTACATGGACTTTCTTTGTCTACAGGTAGTTCACAAATTTGACGTTACGTTTTCGTCCCAGATTGAGTAGATTCAAACACGTGCGGTATGCTACTTCAGCTCTCCCCAGGTCAAGAAGCCTTGGAGTGCGAGTCACGATTAGTTAATTTCATAATTGTCTATACTCAATTTTTTATACGTAATCCACCCCAAATTGGCAAACATTGGCATTTTTTAGGTCACAAAAAGAATTTAATTTCCCGTCGCAAAAGTCTGTTCTCCGCGATTACACTGATTTCGTTAAATACATAATTTAATTTCGTTTCCGCCCAACTCGAAAATTTATCACGGCCACTC
The DNA here is from genome assembly GCF_008802855.1 of Photinus pyralis. Taxonomy (NCBI): domain Eukaryota; kingdom Metazoa; phylum Arthropoda; class Insecta; order Coleoptera; family Lampyridae; genus Photinus; species Photinus pyralis. The sequence goes on from NW_022170738.1 coordinate 6,469,291, forward strand.
AGGACTATTTTTTTTCATTTATCAAAATAGCCCGTACTTTTTAGGGTCAACACTTAGCCTTTCGCAATAAAAAAACCGGTACCCTCGCCTGCACCACTTGTCTTCTCTAACTTTTTACACCTTTTCCAGAGCGCCCACCACTATCTGACACACACTATCGAAACCCGTCTCGTACACATGACGTGATAATTAAATTTAAAAAATCGAAAAAATTTAAATGCGTCAGTGGGCTTCCGTTACAATGTCCTCACGATGGGTTTTTTGGTTTTTTGAAAGTAAATAATGCTAGAACCTAAGAGTACGTACTGTTTCATTAGAACACTTTCACGCATTGACATTTTTCCATAAGTAAGTGACATCTTTTGAGTATTTGGTCTGATGTTCGAATGCAAGAAAATTGGTTGATGGGCAACGTATTAAGGGGCGTTGGTTCCAATTATAAGAACAACGAAAACTTAATTTTTTGAAATACGAGTAGCATATCTTTATAAAGAAGTATATCATCGAGTACACAGACACTGCCAGACAGTCAGATAACCAATGAAGCAATTAATCGATTATATTAAAAAAATCAAAATTCGAGTATCTGCAAAGCTCCTGAAAAACTTTACTTAGCCCGAGTCCTCTCAGCTTGTAGTACTACCCTCAGAGGAAATTTCGAATCCATTCAATTTAAAAGCTAAAATTGCAAAATCGGTGGAGCCGATTTGTAATGAAATTTGGGTTGTTAACTGATACTTGTTGCTATATTACATAAAAATTCAATTTTTTACTAAAAGGACATTTGGAATATTGAAGTTTCTTTACAAAAGATACTTAAGTTTACATGTTCATACATGGTTCATTTTTCAACGTAATTTCATACAGTTTGGGAATTACGAGGGCAGCGCCAAATCTTCACGGCTCGTAACGGCGAAATTTATATTTAATTTATTTTCGAAATTTCATTCTGAAAGTGTGACATTTTGGGACTTCTAAGAGTAGAACCATTTGGGCACTGTATATCAGAAAAAATTTACAGTTGGTCGCAAATTAGAGGGTCGAATTGGACATTGGAAAAAATAAATCCGTAAACTGTGATGGAAATGAAAATAAATTATCAATTCACTAGAACACCCATAGGTCTTCAAAGATTTATGCAAAATCTCCAAGGATGTTAAAAACATTGAAGGACATTCGAAGATATCCAAGCCATTTCGAAGATGCGCGTCTCTCTAAGATAAGTCTCGTAATCTTCCAAAATCAAGGCGAGTCACTCAGCATCTCCTACGAGCTCCCAGTTTCTGAAAATCTTCTAAACAACCATTCCAGTCCCACAGTCTTCCCAAGCAATCAGAAAGTCCTAAACTCTCCTAAAAAGTCTCTTAAAGTTTGGTAGGTCTCCTAAACTATTGTATACTTCTAAAGCTTCTTAAAAACTCTTATGATCTTCCAGTTCCACAAAGTCTCCTAAAATCCATTAGGAAGGTATCTTAAACCGTCCTAAATTCTCCCAAACCTCAAAGTCTCTTAAAGTCTACGAAAGCCAATAGGGTATGGAATATTTCCCAGTCCATACCCTCCAGACTCTCCGAGTACAGACGTTTACCGGGGGAAGGTTCCGAATACGCATCTTTATTGGTGACGTTTCCATATCGTAGTCAATGTAAGCTTTTTCTGACTCAGCGCCTATCTACAACAATATTCGTTTTGTGAGCTACACAATGGTATCTATTTTATTAATGTCAAATTAAAGATTTGAATCTCTTTAAAACAATTAATTAATTATTCATTGTAGTTTTAACAGAAGAATTTATTAAAGTAAAATTTGATTGGTAGGTTTTTAAAGAGTTACTTTTAATCCTTTTGTATGACATGTGGGTAGATCCTTTTGACATCTCCGTTAGTTATGAACCGAATTGCATGAAATTCAAACCGGGCATAGCTTTATCGATATAATACGCAATGCCAAAAGTTGAACCGAATCGATTCAACATGTACAGTGTCTTTTTAGCGCATTTTTGCAAATTTATTTGTAAAAACTTCCAACAAATTGCGGATTAACGGGCGTCAGTAGGGAATATGGTAGGTCCCGACAAGATCTTACTAATGGTGGAGTCAAAAGTTTAAACGTATATTGCGTGTGCGCGGGACGTCGGAAATGGGTACTGGCAAAGGGTGCGGGCCTCCGATAACAAATCGACACTGATCAAAATACCACTGGCGGCATCCATTGAACCGAATGTGACCTTCGGTTTTCAAGATGTCCGAGGTCTGTAATGAGAGAGGTAGGCTTCCAGGCTTTTATTTAAAAGAAAGGATGGTCACACTCTGCAGGTTTGACTATGGCTGAATTGGGGGTGGACTATTATATTTTATTTTTCGATATAATTCCCCCTAATGCATTTATTACATCGCTTCAACAACAATTCAATACCCCCAAAATTACTTCCCCTTAGATAATAATCACTTTCTGGGCCCTTTTCTTTTTTACCAAAGGACTCAATTCCGTAACCTTTCGTATTCATCTCCTTAAAATATTAAAATATGGTAGCCTTAGTTTTACTGTGAAAATTCTACATAATTTGAATTGGTTGCTCGATGAAAATCTGTACTTTACACATCCCCATCAGGTGGATCAGGAAATATGATCATCTCACAAAGTGCCGTTTTTTTTAGTTGCACTGATAACTATCAGACTTTTAGTGTAGGTTCTTGGTAAGGTGTACACAATGTCAATTTAAGGCATCCGATGCAAACTTTTTCTTCGTTTCGAAGTAGAATTTTAGATCCAACGATCTACCGAATTTATTCTGTACCCTACAAATTCACGCCAAATCCTCAGAGGTCCTGCCGCAACGACTTCAACATCGGTCGGTTCACAAATTGTAACATTTCACCGTATTTATACGAAGTTTTGGAGGTAGGAATTTCCGTACGCATAAAATGTATTAAAGAAATGAGCTTTCGGTAGCTTTGCTTTACGTATAGCTAACAATAGCTGCGAAGTGTAAACAGGGATTCAGAATCGGATTGAAGAGCGCGGGTGTCCAACGCGTGCCGACCCTTGACACTCGGTCATTTATTCAGTGTTGGGGTCTTCAATACGAAAACCGACATCATCATTAATGCCGGCTCAATCAGAATAAGGCAAATAAGCCATTACTTACCTGCGCGCTCATTTTTTATGCGCCTTTAAACTGCCACCTATAAATTTCGTTATTATTATAATAAGTGTTCCTTTTCAATTTTTGACTGTTATAAATATCTGCCACTAGGAGGCTTGTTGGTGTTCATTGGGTCTATCAATTTATTGCTTGAAGTGTTGAAGAATGAACGACAGGAGGTAGATCATACTGCCATGTATCACCGATCAGTAGGTGGTTGTGAGAATGTGCGTCTCAACGCCACCTGGACCTCCTGGAGATGATAGAAGACCACTTACTTTTAACAATCTACACGTGTACTCAATTAACCTGATCATACGAATCGCGATACCCGCGTCGATACTCGCCCCTTTCACAATCGGGCCCGAATATTTTTAAAACAAAACGGGGGGAATAAAGAAAGAAAAGAAAAGGAGAATAATGCATAATTCGGTCATAAAATATGTCAGGGTCTCTAGAATTGAACGCTATCCTTCAAAGAGGGCAGAGACGGCGGGGACGGTTAGATTTATTGGGCAATAAAGTATTATAATTAAACGCGTTCGGGCCCCGCGATGTCACTCGGCCTACATCTATAAATCTCTAGGGGCGCAGTACGGACACTCTCATGCAGAGCAAAGGTGAGGTGTGTGAGTGAGCACTTCCACCCCCCAACCTCAGCCGCAACATACGGATGTTATATTAAACGAGATTTGGAGGTAAATCATTCAGAGTCGAGTTTGCCAGTGAAACGGTTACTCGAAAGGTCCGATATTAAAATAAAGTTCCAAGAAAAAAATAATCCCTTATTAATTTCCGAGATGCGGACTACCCGGGCAGTTCTAATTGATATTTGTTTATCATAGCTTTCGGAAGGAAGGGCTTGGGCTTTATGCTGATTTGCACTTTGGGCAATATTGGTCGATTACATCTTTGATCTATGTAGCATAAATTTCCAGAGCCATAATGCAGGCACCATAACAATGCTGCCAAATATGCACAAAATTAGAAAACATCCCCGTAATCTCCATTGTACTTTGGAAAACTAACGTTCTGTATTATATCGAGTAAATTTCGTGGCCGTCATATTTTATCTAATATATTTTAGTTGTTTCTCCTTCAATAATAGGATGCTGACATTATATAAAACGGGGTTAAGACGTAAATCAAAGTTTCTAGGCAGGCGATCCCAGCGTCAGCTGCTGACCGCAGCTCGCGCTATTTGCAGACACAATGAAGGACCTCGCTTCTAATTTACGTTGTTCGTTAACGTGATTCGAATTAATTTAAGCTATGCTTGCTGATTATGTATTTGCTACATGTCTTGGTAATTTATTGCGACAAAAGTTTGGACACTGAAGACGGATTTACAAAACGTCATGGTCTATTTCAATGCAGCCGTTTTGCTGCTCTGACTACAGAGTACCTTCTTTAACTAAGTTTGATTTCGCATGACAATTTGCTGTTATGATTTAATTCGACTCAATTTTCAAATTAGCTTGACAAGTTGTACTTAGTTACCGTCTTTCGCTACAATTAGTCCTAACGAATAATATAAAACCAAAAATGGTGCGGCCATTAAAACTTAACTGCGCTTTCAATCTTAATGGATTTAGTCCTAGAATAGATACAGAGGAAAACAAAGGATTTCTGTCGTTCAAAATTTGTCTCCTGTTCGATATTCAAATTTACATTTCAGAACTTATTTGGCCCATTCCTGCTGTAATCACAGTGAAATTAAATCCTTAAAAATGAATCCCCGGTTCGATTGTTTAGTGGCCACTTGAGTCACGGAATGCTACATTAAAAATTCAATTTTCAGATTTCAGATCAGGATAAGAAAATGTGACCCTATTCGTACCATAAGTTCAATTATTTTTTTCTTAAAAAAAATTTAAATAGGGTATGGGGGTCGGGGTACCATAAAATATTGAAAAATAGAGGACCAAATTTAGATCCTTGAGGAATAAATAGCACCTATGAGTTACTAAAATCAACATTGACCAAATTGATTTCTATGAAACCATTCAGATTGTCTAGCTGGAATAATCTAACATTTATATTAGATGCTCCAATATCTTTTCCAAAATTTTAGGCATCGTTGAGTTACTTCGCTTTAGATTCTTGACTCAATGGACTCGTTTCTATTTACCTTAAGGGCGTCTTTTGCACTCTTTCTTGTGGAATGAGTTAGAGAGAAACTATAGTATCAATTATCTTCGGTAGGAAAATGATCAATACAGTAATTCATACCACCGACGCCTGGTATTTCCCCACTTTAGTCTAACGCGGAATCAGTTACAATTTTCATTACAAGGAGGCTACAGGACGTTTCGATAACTCTGACCCGTAGCGAATATCGTCAGCGGATATGTTTCGCCTCCCCCCCTCGCACCCCTAAAGCTGGATAGCAATTCTAAAAAAAAATTACAGACGCGTGGTCCCTAGTGTATTCGAGATGAAGAAAGTTTTAATTAAAATGAAGTGAAAGGTTTGTAGGGTGAGTTGGTTGGCTCAAAAGTCAGACTTCGTTTAGTATTTTTATTTGGGTAATTCCTCAAATCGCAGCTCGTTTGAAATTATTCACTTATTAATTTCCATAGAGAAATTTGATATAGTAGTACTCAAATTATGGAGAACTCTATGGAGATTGTGTTAGGGTAGAATTAGACAAAGTACTGTTGCCTAAGCAACTTAACGATATAATGAAGGACTGTCAACTTTAATAGAAAATTCGCTGACATCTTGAAAGCCAAGGCAGATGGAGCACTCTTTTTTAGGGCTGTAGAACAGCTTTTTCGAGTCTAATATGGCTAAAAGGAACCACACATTTGGAATTGCCACATAGTCCCAATTATATCTCAGTTTAATCTACTAACTCGAGTGTAATTCGGGTCAAAGACGGTATTTATTGATTTAAAGTATAATTCAGGTAACATATCGATTTGGTATCTTGATGGGAGTATTTAAACTTACGGCTTTATCCTGGGGCGCAACTCGCTGTTGCTGTTACGAGAAAAATAAAAAACTAAAGTCGAGATCCAGATTTTAACAATCTCCTCCAGTTTAATTCGTGAACACTTTTTTCATAGATTAATCTGGCGTTTTAGGGATTATGTGTGAGAATTGAAACTCGATTATAAATTGTTCATTTGTTTCCATGATTATTTAAAGTCATGAATATACTCAAGCTTTATTTAATTTTAAAACGATGGGAAAAAAATTAAAGAGATCCTCGGGCCGTTCTTTTGTTCATGGAGTGTAGCAAGATAATTTCTAACGCTAACGGGACCACTTAAATTCAACTATTATTGAGACAGACCTCAAAACTAGGTCTTGGGGTTTAAGGGATTATATTCGGCGTACTATTGGGTCGAAAATTTGAATTAAGGTTGAAAAAAACTCCACTAGTGGCATTTGTCGTAGGAAAATGGTTGCAGGTAACTTTGCTCCGCTTTCAATGTGACAATTAACATCTGGCGGCTATAATTGTGATTTTTTTATACATGATCAATAAATTTCTAAACGAAGGAATGAACTATTTCGTTGGAGCCATACTTCACCCTACAAACTTCACTTCAACACCAATCCCCAAGGCCGAAGGAAAAAACCTTTTAATTAGAGTTGAAATTTCCGAATTTCTAACAAAGTTTCTTAGTTATAGAGTGTTAATCAAGATAGTCCGTTGAAAACGCACAACCCGGCCCTTCGTCGATAACACTACCACGCGGCAACGGTCCACCCGCCACCTACGTGGATCCATCGCACTCTGACCGACGGGACATCTTGGAAGCCCTGTCGGGATGGTAATGTCGAGGCCCAGGGGGTCAATTTTTGAGCGCTCGGGCAAATGGGAACGTAGACGGACAAAACGAGCAATAGAGTTATTATTTGTTTCAATTTTGACAGCACGTTTACTTTGCGCCGCATCCTTTAAATAAATACTCCGCTTTTTGGCGAGCGATCGATAGCTTGGCGTAGACATTTGATATTCGAATGCGTTTTGCTTTGAATAATAAGTATAGTGAGTTGACGTCAATATTTAAAAATACCATTATTGTCAGAAAATAGAAAGAATTGATAAAAACTATTTTGGGCACAATTCAAGAATTTTAGTTTTTTACCGGCTCAGAATAGTGGAGTTTTTTCAGGGGAACTAGTATGGGTGGTAATAAGAACGTTGGCAACGCGCATGTGGCCATATGTTTCTCCTACTAAAATTGAAGGATTCCGCACCATCGCTCAATAGTTTGATATATATAGGCAGGGAATGGGATACTCGATACCATATTTAATTGCGTGCACTCAAGGGTAAGTTAAAGGAATGGAAGATGGTGGAATAACGTTACAAAAATGTTGTTACTATATTATGTGAACAATATCTTCAAGCAGCCTCAACATTCGTAAGATTGTGAAAGGCAAGGTACCGGAAGTAAGAGTACTGGACGAACGATGCATAGAGGCATAACTAACCATATATCAGAAAAACTCGTTGTGATCCATTCTCTAAAGGGGTGACATGAACCATATAGGAAAAGACGACTCAATTCCTCAAATGGGAAGGTTTTGAGATGAAATTGAAAATTTCCTTATTTATGGAAATCATCAAATAGATCCATGTGGTCTTTAATGCAGCCGAAATATTATCTGATTAACGATATTGGGTGTGTGACACGCATTTATCAAATAAATAGTAGTTCATTCACCACTAATACATATATTCTTTACAAGGTAGTATTCGGTGATTTCAGTCCGTACGGCCTTCCTTGGTTGTTAACACATTTAATAATGTGGAACCAAACACTACCAGAAAGCCGTAATAATCTCACAAAACAACAAGGCGCAATAGAGATGTAATGGTTTGTTAAAGATAGGCAATTTTGAGATTTTTTAGTTAAATGTCATCGCGATTCTTCATTTATATCCTCGTAACCACCAAAGTCGATCCGCGCCCAGAGCTTCGCTCTAGTGAGCAGGGAGTACCTCTTTAAATTTCACATTTCCACAGCATTACATGTTTTTGCTTTTTCGGATATCATTATTGACACTTTCATCTTTTTTAAACCTGTCCATTAATATAAATAACGAGTGTCACAAATTATTAGGCAACTCTTTACCATAAGAAAACACGATGGGAATGTATAATGAGGAATAACGAAATTCGATTCAATTTGCCGAAATGTCACATTTCTATGAGTGTGTTGTCAAATCTTCAATCGCATCTTTACTCGATGTTTATCAGTAAGTATAAGTCTGCGAAACATGATAGAAACTGTCACTCAAAAATGATTGTTTCTTGACATCCGTTAACTACAGTTTCTGTACACGTAACTTTATGGCGCGTTATCGCAAAAAAACGATGAGCATCATCAATAAATTGACCCCCAGTCAAAACTCTTATTCCGCCCCCATATACCCCCGTCGACCTGTCACAACCATGCGCGGGGAAGGACGGGGGGGGGGTGTACGAGCTCGGCACCACCGGCGCGTTACATGGTGATTACATTTACGCTCTTGAAACTTCCGGAAACCTACTTCGGTTTAAGCGAAAATCGGGCAATTTTTATTTTCAACATGCAAATGCTTATGATTTAATGCATTTGAAAAGAGCACATAAGGATATTAGCCAAAAAATTTCAAAGTCCTCCGTTTGATATCTGAAAGGGACTTCAGCGCATTTTTTGTGTGGCAGATCAGTATTTATTAAGCCACTTTCGACTTCAACCACAATAACAGATCTTGTCGAAGGCTACTACATTCCTAACGGCTTCCCACTTCGCGTGCACCCGCAATTCGCGTTTTGAAGCATTTTGACTGCCACACATTTCATTGGAAGATCGGTCGGTCCGGGGCTCGAAACCATTTCCTTTGACGACCCCCTTCCGACGTCCCGTTCACCGCGCAATTCGCGATTGAAGATTTGACCTCCACCAATAGTGAGATCGTGTCGCGGGCCTACCACATTCCCTTTACGGGTAGCCCACTTCCGACGTCCCGTTCACATCGCAATTCACGTTTGAAGATTTACTCCACCATCAGGAAGATCGTGTCGGGGGCTACCACATTCCCCTTTGATCGGTAACCCTCTTCCGACGTCCCGTTCCACCCCGCAATTCGCGTTGAAGCATTTGACTCCACCATCAGGAATATCGTGTCGGGGCTACCACATTCCGTTGCCCGGTACCTCGCCTTCCGACGTCCCGTTCACCCGCAATTCGCGTTGAAGATTTGACTCCACCATCAGTTGAGATGTTGGATCGCCCCAAGTTCGACTCCTTCGAAGACCGCGCACCTTGCAAAGGTCGTTAATTTTACGCCCCTATGACAAAAAACAAAATTCCGCACGCAGGTTTGGTGCGCCGTTTACAACCAATCTTTTCGACTACACCAATTCAAAAAGGAATCGGACGCAAAACTGTAGTAAGAAGATAGGGAAAAAAACTGAAAAACCTGTCCCGTTAGTAAAATACTAGCTCGGAGCAATGACGCCCAGATGTCGCCAACCCCACATCATTTAGCCATGTCCTCTAAGTTGACAAATTTCACGGCCCCTAAGATACACGTACGAGACCCGTTGCCTTTCTACAAGAGTTCTTCTTACGCGCTCCACATTTGCTGCCAGCTAGCCAGCCAGCCAGCCAGCATCAGGCAGCCAGCAAAGTCCAAGTGAGATTAAAAGTCTACTTTTTTACAAATAAATTGTGCAAAGAAATGCGCTAAAAACTGAAGAAATTCGTAATTCAAAAATTGTGAAATCTAGCATGCCGTGTGCTGGTGGATTGATGCGCTGTGTATGTTTGTTGTTACACAAGTTAATGTAGGCCACCCTGTAACAGACAGCCTCAAGGTCCCTCGAAAATTCCAGGTTCGTAAACGAGTGATTTGATGCGGGAGTTTGTCCTTGGGGCGAGGGTCGGGTGACTCCATCGAGTTGAAAGTAGAAAGTCGTTTCGTATGGCCAGGGGTTAAAGGACGCCATCATCTCACTAAATTCTTCATGTGAGAAAACGAAAAAAATCTCTGGCCCCCAAAGATGTCTTTCTACGACTTATTGTCTTCCATTTTCCTCTTCAATTTTACATTTTCATTCTTATAATTATTTAATATTATAAAAATCTAAAGACGTCTACCTATCTTTGATTCAATGCCTTGGTAAGATTGACACCGTTTCACAGGGTTTCTTTCATCGATCAACTAGTGATTGTCTCTTGAAGATGATGACGGATATTGACAAGCGGCCACTAAACCACCCACAAGCAGCTAACCATCTATGTTAAATAAAATACTGATACTAACAAAACCTTTAAAAGAAATAATTATAATGTTTCTAACGCACGTCCAGCTTTCGCCATGAGGAGGATATCCTGGGTCGTAATTTGGGTTCAATGAAACATAAAACTAACCATTTACAGATGAAACAAAATTCAACATCAATTAATCAAATAATCTGAATTAAATGTAGTCACTCAGGGCCAGTTAACACACACCTCGCAACCAGCGATCGATTAAACAAACTAATGAAAGTTCTAATTACCTTAAGTTAAGTAAACCTCATTATCCGGTCGTAAATGCGCTTGTCAACAAACCTCACTTTGGCTGCACTTGAAACTCGATTTACATGTCATTGACTTCGTTGTAATTACAATTATAGTATTGGCCCTTTGATGGCGGACAAAAATCCTTATAAAATTTACTATTTTCGGTGTAACGTAACACACACTTGAGTTTAACTCGACCAGACTTTCTTCTACAAAACTTTATAACTGACAGAATTGACTATTTTACAAAAATCTTCAATGCCGCGAACACTGACTGTTTTGCAACAAATAAAATAAAGCCCACCAAACAAAAAGCCACAATTAACGTCTTCCTCTTCTATTAAAAACAATTTCCCTTTCTTACCGACTAAGAAAATAACAAGAAACAAATTCATACCCAAACCTTTCATTTTTTAAGCAAAACTTCGAATGTATTGCTGTGTGAATTTGTACATGTGGGGGGAGGAAGTGGTGCGTTTAAATTGAAATTTGTTTAGTTTTTCAACGCGGGCTTCCTCGACCATTTTCAAATATTTTTGAAATATTGGTTTTGAAAAATCAGGTAAAAGCTGCAGTAATTAATTCTTCGGACTGTAATTCATAGTGGCAGTATGTTTCGCAGGATATTGTAAAAAAAACTGAAAAATCTGAAGAAAACGTAAATTCTTAATTAGTGTGGAGGTGGCATTCGATTATGCCACAGGTTTTATGTGGTAGATAACCGATGATATCAACCAGTTTTCTAACGTGTGTTTTGACAGTGCACTGAAGTTTCTAACATCAAAAACATTAAGAATCCAAGTTTATGCTTAAACGTTTAATTATTGTTCGTAAAACAGCTCCTTTACCAAACTATAAGTTATAAAAGTTAATGTCCACTGAAAACAATAAAAAATCTCGCTACCTACATTCATTAATAGTTGTACGGGGCACGAAACTCTATGTTTTTATTACCCGCGCAAGCCATACATTGTTAGATGCACGATAAATTTATAATTCATTCGTACTGCGCCAATTTTGCATTATAGATACGCTTCTTGCTATTGTAATATTCTACGAGTTAAATGTGGAATTGCTTCTGGATTTGGTGTCGCATGCCAGAGACAGCTGAACTGAACTCTTCGAGGCACCTGCCTTTCATTTCATCAAGCCGGTGTCAGCTACCGCAATCCTTTCTCGCCGAATTAGATGGAATGAATTTAAATTGGCAAAGTTGAACTTTACAAATTATTGCGCGTAATTTCTAATCTCGATTAAAATTTGTAATTTGGACGCGTGTACGACAATGGGGCCTGGCATCGGGACGCGCCAAACGAAGGTTTTCTTTCGCGACAATCGATCAATTTAAAATCTCAACACGTATTCAGCTTGTTCGCTATTTATATATTCGGTTCTATTAAAAATTGAAATTAGCAGCTGAACCGTTATAAAACGAAGCCAACAATTATATCAAAAAGTACATTACATCAATGTCATATTCTGTCGGAGACGCATTAGTTAAATCAAACTTGGAAACATAGTGTTCTATATTTGGCCGAGAGTGTAGATATTTTGATGCTCAGTTCTGACACACAAGTCATAAACACCAGTGTGACACAATTTATTTGATTCTATGAAATTCCCCATATATCAAACAGGTTTAAAGGACTCTCGGATCATACAGACTGAAATAATTTTTGAAAGTTTATCATTTCCTTGCCAAAGCCGTTTTATTTTTCCCAGCTAATTTTAAAGTCTTTTCAAAACCGACGACGTCCACCACTTTGTTAACCAAAAAGCTCAATAGGTGCTTTTGAATTATGTTTATTCGGCTAGTTTGCACTAAGTTATTACTTTTTTCTAAAAAAAATATATTACGTCGCGATTAGTATCCGGCAACAATAAGTGTTGCGAGGTTGCCATACCTGGCTTTTAGTCTTGTTTTAAATTTAGGTGCCAGGAGGATTAATTGATACCGTACTTCATTATAACTGTACAGTGGATTGAATCGTAACTTCCATTTGAGTTTTAATTCCACCCTTTCGCCTTCTTTTCTCTTTTCCAGAGCGGTTTTCCAGTTTACAGTTCCTAGATCACGACCATGGCCGATGTCTCGTCCCGGATTTCTCGTCCTGCTAGATTTTGTTTGCTGATGAGCAAGGCAACGGTGGTAGGAACCAAGAACGCACATGGGCAGGTGTGCAGGTGGTATCTGTGCTAGCCACCTCAAATATGTACAAGTTTTTATGCTTATTTGTTTATTTGTGCATCGCAAAATAGTTTGTACGGACAATCCACTTTTCTTGCTTTTGTTTAGCTAACATAAATTGAATTATTGAGTATTAATTACGGTTGTAGTGTACGATTTACCCTAGTGTCAGACGTTAGACATTACTATAGCGCAATATTTTTGTGCCGCGCTATTCACTACCCTCTTATATAACCCCGTTATTCACCCCGACCCTCCCCACTTTGCCCAAAGTGAACGTAACAATACACTACGAAATATTTCAACAATGGCGAATTTATAAATTTTTAATGACCACGTGGGCATAATGCCCAAGTAATGAATTTCATGGATTTTTAATGAGTATGTACGTTTTGACAAAGATGTGTCTAAGTCGTTTTTTGGACTGGTTTCCCTCGAAAAATCGTTACTTTTTGCCCAGGTTGCATAATATCACCTTTCTTACTTCTAGTATTTTAACCATACATGATTCTAGTAATGTGGCAAATAGTAAAAATAAAATGTGTGCAATGCCAACTTTCTTATTGATGTCATGGGACGTTTTATTTGGTATCTTACCCATAATTTAACAATAATTTATTATTTTTTCGTGAAATGTTGGTCGCTAATTCAGAATGAACACAATTTCGATCATGCTATTCGAATTTGAAGTCATTACTGATTTTATTTAGAATTATTTATTTATTGAATTTCTGTATTTTATTGTTCATTTATGCCCGTTTGCACCGACAAATTTAAGCGGAGCTTAGCTTAAGCGTAGCTTAAAATCCATGGCAACCATTGTCTCAATAATCGTTGCCATGGATTTTAAGGGACGCTTAAGCTAAGCTCCGCTTAAATTTGTCGGTGCAAACGGGCATTAGTAAGATAAGGAACATCTGGATTTAATTGGATGAATGTTTTGTTAAAGTTATCCCTTGTCAGTCCGGTATTTGCGATAAGTTTCGTTATCGCTGTTCAAAAGGTGTAAAAGGCCCCATACACGGTACGATCGATCTGTCCGATCCGTCGTTTCAGACCGATCTAAACGACGAATCGATAGTGTATGTAAGACGTTAGTAGGTAGTAAGGAAGGGGAATGAGTTACTTCTCCCACTTAACTTTAATCTGAAATTTAACTGAATTTGAACAATCGCTGCGTAAGCCAATTAAGTTTAGATCAGCAGATGATTTTTCGCCGACGTAAACAGAGATGGTAGTTATTCGACGACGCATTAATTTGTTAAGGAAGTGGAGGCGGAAATGGAAAAGAAAGGGAAATCGTTTTAAATAGAAGAGACGGACGTTAATCGTAGATTTTTTGGTGGTGGAGGCTTTTGGTGTATCGCAGTCAGTTATAGTTGAGCGTATTTTGTCACTTGTACAGGTTTGCACGAGAGAGTGCTCTAAGAAGTTTTTATTGAGCCGTTTAAAGTGAATCTTAATGTCGAATCAAAGAAGTGAAGTTTACGAAGAAGTTGTCGTTTTAGGGTTTTTTCGCTTACCTATGTGAAGGATTTCTTTAAGGTTATCCTGTTAAAGGGAGTTTTTTCCATCATCAAAGAGCCAAGATCAGTAATTACATTAAACCCAGTATCGTCTAAATCGAGAATCAAGTGCAATAATTAACTTTCAGTGATTGTAAAACTGTTAGTTCTTACGATGCTTTAAATTATCAATGCGAAATAATTATCGTTCAAAGGCCTTTCCAAGAGCAGTAATTTTCAGCATCAAATGTGCTGTTGTGGTTCGTTTCCCTCTATTCATTTTAAGAAGGTAGCGAGAGAAAGCATAGGGAAGCTTTGACCTTTACTGTGATTGGTCAGTCGTACGCTGAGAAATAACACAAATGACGGATTTCTTAAGTTGGCAGTTCCTGTTGCTAACAAAATTGTCAGATTGTCATTACCTGTTAATGTCCACGATCCAAGCTTGAAATAGTTTGATTTATTTCTATTCGCAATGCTGGATATTTCTACTTTAGCATAAGTTGGTTCCGTTTTATATTTTTCCTATGTGTGCTTTTCTTCAAACACAGCGCCATCTACTACTTTTTTCTAAAGAATGCAGTATAGACTAATATTTATTTTGTATAGATGATATTTTTATTATTTCCATTGTCCCATTATTGCAGTTTTTTTAAAATTTTTTACTTGAACTGGAATGGTCAGCTATGAGAAGAGAATTAGCGTGATATGGTATGGAAGATGTCAGGGCATATAAAAATTACACTGGTGGTGATGTTTTATAGTAATTAGTACTAATGAGACACTAATCTCCTGTGCGTTAATTTTAGATTTATTCCTTGGCATAAAGTGAAGGTCACTGTGGTAGTTAAAGGCTGTTTACACGCAAATACGAATTATTCTCCTCTCCGAACAATAGTCTATGGATTTATTGCCGTATAGTTTTTTGACACAAAAAAATTAATCGTGTTGATCAAGCATTAACATATCGATGATTTATGTGGCAAACTTGTTCAAGGCGAACAGTATCGTATTTTAATTCGAGTAAAATCGATGAAACTTGGAAGAAGTCATGCGGTAGGTTTTTTGCAGCGGTGTCAGGATGACAAACTAGAGGCAGGTGCACGAGGTGTCGCTCTTTCTGACGAATGTGTCTCCAACAAACAAACCCATTCTAGGCTATGAATATCGGCAGGCTAATGGAAGTTGTTGGACAGATTACAGTTTGTTATATAAATATCACGTAATAGAGTTTTCAGCATTAATTATCCGGCATGTTGTTTCCCACGCAGACCATCTCCCCTAGTGTTTGCATTTACTTTACACAAATCATACTAATACAGTTCTTTTAGCTGTACAAACTTGACATACGCCCTGCTTTTTCAATTTCGAAGCTCATATTCAGCGGTTAAAAAGGCGTGGGTATTAATTTATTGCAATATTGAACTCGTTTTTGTAGCGAATTAGATCATACGGACGACCTTTATTACAAATAACATTGCACTTGTTTACATTAAAATTAAATTCAAGACGTTACTATTACTCACAAAGTTCTATAAATTACTAAAAGCTAATTCCGTTTCGTCCCTCTGTCGTACTGCTATTACATCATAAATCTGTCAATACTCGACCATAATAATCACATGGACACTTTCGCATGACTCACATCCGTTATTTGACAGTTGACGAACGATATCTACTATCTTTTAACTATCCTCTTTCAGACATCCTTATAGCCTAGTTGGAGGACTAGTTTTATACGCATTACGATGATAGACGGAATTTTTATGCTCCGTATTAAACCATCGGGCTTTGATTTCCTTTCGAAATTGCATAATAAAACTATCAATAAATGAACGCGTAAAATATTTTATGGCCGCAATCAAAAACGATGACTAAAAGTGATTCTTTTATTGGAAATCTGATGGATTAGGTCGAATCAATTTTCACTTTGTCGGTCGTTTGAAGATGCTCGCCGGAATAGTGACACTATGTTGCTTTTTGGTCGATTATGAAAAGTCGCAAGCTCACAACGAAAGTTAAAATTGCATTATAACACTAAGACCATTTAATCGCATTTTTGGATAGCAAAAAGGAGCGTATAGTTTCACTAACTAGATTGTTTGGTTTTGCCACCTGTTATAAGTCCTTGGATTGAAATTCTTAGCATTCAGCATTATAGTCCTTTTATTGTTATTGTTGCATAGCTTAGTTTGAAAGTGTGTTGTAGCAAAAAGGTATCAAAATCATAGGTTATTAATTTCTCGTTGAAAAACATCCAAACGGATGGATAATTTTTAACTATTAGTAAATGGTTGGGTTAGTAGGCAAGCAAGCTATATTTATCGATGTTTATTTTCTTGGTGCATGATTAATTGGAAGAGGGCTTACACATAAACATTTAAAGGTCGCCTGGCATACGTTCAAAATCTACGCTACATAATGCAAGAAGAATTAAGCCCACCAATAGATATGTCCCGTCCAGATGTTTCATTTTGCATTTCCCTCCCACAAACCGTTTTCGAGATATTCGGTCTCAAAGTTTTGACATCAATGTGAGTACTCTGTGACTACCCTCCTCCGACAATCTGTGTTTAAGACATAAGGAATTATATCCGATCACCATTAGGGGCCGAGGAGGAGGACTATGGTTGATAGAGATTGATTCATTTCGTTGAGACCTTTGCACCATGAGGGATAAAACCCTTTTGATAAGGGGTTAGAAAGAAGGGCGGTAGTTGGTAGAAAACAGTTCCTTTTGTTGAGACCTTTAATTAGTGTGGTCATTTTCTGACGTTATTTGTACAGATACAAAAAATAAAAAAAACACATTCTCATTGCCACTACTCTACAAGAGATTTTCAACACGTTTCGTTTCGGAGAAATCATCATCAACTTATTTTTTTTTATATGGCTCATAAAAAAGTACACACTGTATTTAGTAACATTTTTTATTGCGAATACAACGATGTACTGCACAAAAAAATTGGCAACTCTGTTGGTTTCCACAGGATGGCGCACCCGCGCACAACGCTTCGTGCGAGAATACCTAAAAAAATTTCCATTTTCCAGGAAATGCTAGAGGATTGTATTCTTTCGTCTAGAGGAGTCGGTTGGGGTTTAAGAACATTTAAGAGAGCCTTTAGAGCTTTTAAGATCCTTTAACCTTTAGCAACATTTAAGAACTTTTGAGAGGCTTTATTGCTTTCTAAGAGCCTTAACGAGTCTCTATAAGTCTTGCATAGTAGGCACAGCCGTTAAGGGCCGGTTTTTAACCTCAGTTCAGCTGGGTAGGGTTGAAAAACGGCCAGTACCGATACCTCGCCTCTTAGATAAGAATTTCTTTGTAAATATTATCTAATAAAGTATAAATAAATAAAAAAATAAATAAAAATAAAAATTGATTAACATTCAAAAATTGTCAAATCAATTTTCTTAATTATAAGTATTGTGATACAACCGATCCTTTGTGGTATTTACAGATTCTAACTGACGGTGTTTAAAAGTTTGTAATAATCGCAATGGATTAAAGTCTTTGAGAGTCTTTAAGGAACTTCGAAAACCTTTAAGGGTATTAATTAATCTTTGAGGATCAGCACCAAGACGTTTTCAAAAGTGCCCAAGGTATTTTTATATCTAAGCATTTAGCGTTTAAAATCCTTTTAAGAGTCTCAGGCTTTAAGAGTGTTTCAACCTCGATTCTTGAAAAACGTTTATAAGTCTTTAATAGTCTTTAAAAGGTTTCATCGCCTACAGTGTAGGGCCCTCTGAATGCTTTAGAGAGCTGATCCGGTCAAAGGTTCCATGAGTCCATAAGGGCTTTAATGATCTGTAAGAGGCACCAATAATTTGAGAGATTCCAAGAGCCTTTGAGAGCCCACTTATTTTAGAGCCTTTTAAATTTTTAAGAGCTGAATCTTTAACAGATTTTAAGCGCATTTTTCAACCAAGTTGGATGCACTATTGCAGCTACTTTCCATGTCCGCTGAAACTGCTCCTACAGTTTTCAACATATTTAGTCCGATCTTTTTGTATTTGGTAGCTTATAACTCTTACACCTGAGCCAAGAAAAATCTTGACGATTAATATGCGCGTAGACTGCACAATATCATCTTTTGTATATATAGAAATTTTTTTTTTGAAATTTTAAGCTTCTAGTAAGGCTATGGCATATGCAGGGTGTTGCTAAATATGACGTAAATACCGAAGGGGCTAATTCTTTGGCTTACTAAAAATGTCTATAAACATAGGTCCGCAAACGCTTCATTAACGATATACGGGGTGTTATAATTTCACGTACACGTTACATTTTAAACGTTTAATTTATAAACTCTCTCTGCGACCACAAGACTAATAAACACAAGAGACTATCCAAATAAAGCCAGAGCCTACTGCACCATTTCAAAAATGTTACTTTCATTTAATTCACTACCGAAAATTGATTCTTATTTTTTTCTCGATAAGGGTCGCAAATACGAAAAAAATTACAAGAGACCAAACACTATTGCAATCTACCAGTGGCGCACCGAAAGAAAGTTCAGGGGTAGGAAATAGAACATAGCCCTTGAAAAAGAAACACTCACCACCATTGACATGACCAATGATGTAAGCTCGCAAGCGTAACTTATATTTCAAATTTGAGCAAAATATCTCAAAAACTCCCAGAAGACATAAAGTAAAAACTAAAAAATATTTAAATTTTACCACCCTGTAAATCAGTAACGAAACGTTTGCAGACCTATATACAGGGTGATTCCTATAGTACCTGCCACCGTTTGGGAGCGTGTAGGTGGTGCGTAGGGGAGTATTTTGATATAGGACACTTGGGGTCGGAAATCTAAAATAAGGGTGCCAGAGCCAAATTTACCTTCTGGAATTTCGCGCCTGTAGGTAGGCAACCCAACCGGCGGCGGTGCACACGGAGCGATCTCAGGCGGCGATGTGTGGCTGACACTTGATCAGAATTTTGTTTAAACCCACGAAATCCCGTCTGCAACGATGCGTATCAAGTGAATAAACACTATGGCAATAGTATAATAATAGTTGGCTAGATGTAGGAAGTGCATTGAGAACAACGGTGGCCACGTTGAACACTTGTAAACGTTATTGCTTTTGACTGTCGTTTTCCCTCCTTCCCTCCCATGTCGCTTCCTCGCGCTTAACTCGCTCTGCATCGCTCCGCGCGAAACGTCGGTCGGTTGGGTTGCCTACATACAGGCGTGAAATTCCAGAAGATAAATTTGGTTCTGGCGCCCTTATTTTAGATTTCCGACCCCAAGTGTCCTATATCAAAATACTCCCCTAGGCACCCCCTATACGCTCCCAAACGGTGGCAGGTACTATAGGAATCACCCTGTATGTTTATATGAACTTTTAGTCATAAAATAATCCCCTTCCGTATTTACACCATATTTAGGAACATCCCGTATAGTTTAGGACATCGAAAACCCTGTGCCAAAAGAGGGGGGGGGGGGTCTGCAAAATGTTTGACATTACTCCTGGTTTTCCTTAATAAGTGTTTGCCCTTACGTCCTACGGCAAAAGCATACTTTTTTATAGAGCGTTACATTTCCTACAACTCTTGCCATCAAGCGTTTTTGTAGATCAATTCGTTATCAAGATAGAGAGCATCGAAGACACGTCATTTTTTCAAAATTGTAAAAAAATACAATTTTAAAAGACCTATACTCTTATCAACACATCCATCAGTATCGAAAGTCGATAGATGTTTTTTCTTCCCCTCAGACAATGTCGCCTACAGGTGTAGATGTTTTTCTGATTGCGAGCATAAACAGTGGTTGCTGAGCCTGGTGAATCTGTGTTCGTGGAAATTCAAGTACTTTTCGTAGATGATGTCTACATCTAATGGATCATACTTGTGTTTTATTTGTAACGGACTAGTTGAAGCAGATGAACTAACTGTAGTGAAATCTAGTAGAGGTGTTGCCAGATTGTTGGGGTGCAATGCGAAAAGGAAACTTTCGGCAACGGAACGGTTCCTGTACGAGTTAAGTGAGGTGAGGGGTGCACAACGCTTGCAAGTACAACAATGAGAAATTGCCTTTACCCGTCGCCCCTTCTCACACAGAAAAACTGAAAAGTCGTCTTCAGACTAATCATGGAGACCAACTCGTCATTTCACAATCAAGGAAAAGGTCAGTTGTCAGTCTCAAGAGCGTTCTTGACAAAAGTCTGTATGATAAGTGGTACTCCACCGAAAGGAAAAGAGACGCAACGAAGAAAGAGGTCGAATTGTGGAAGCAGCTAGGAAGGTAATCTTGAAGGACAACCGCTTCGCTCTCTTCCACACAGTTGAGTATCTCCTTTTTGGGTGGTACGCATACTGCGGTCCCAGAGACGCTGTGCCTTCAACTCCATCTCTTAATTTGGAGGATCCTTGAACTCTTGGAAAAAGAAATGCAGTGCGTCCCCAATCTTTTTTGTCCTCCATGATGACCGCAGTTTCCGTATTTATCTACAAGAAGTTTGGTTCTAAACATCTTCTTCATTTTCTATCTTTCATGGGATTTTCATCACCTTGTGAAAAAGCCAACAGGTTGGAAGGATAGTACGAGCTGCAAGCTGAAAGTGCCATTTTGAAAAATGTTGAAATATGACGTTTTTTCGAACTGCCATATCTCGGTAACGAATTGACATAAAAACATGTTCGGTTAGTCAAAATTGTTGGAAATTTAACGCTCTACAAAAAAGCTTTTGCCGTAGAAAGGGAAAAAAAGTTATTGAACAAAAACCGGAAAAATTTTGCAATTATTGAACAATATCTCAAGCTTTCATTTTCATGAACAGTGATCATTTTTATTCGCTCTCTGTTAGCAACGGATATAGAGCTGTTTCCTCAGGAAGGGAATGTACTATTTGCAATACAGAACAAATTCGAAAGACAATACATATCGTGAAATAAGTGACAATTTCCACTCAGAAATTCAAAACATTCGCACAAAGCTGCCTGCTTATTAACTCGGCTTAAGTAGTAATGCCCGTCATATTACAAATAATGACGAACCTTAATCTTGTTTATTGCACTGTCAATTAAAGTCAAGAATCTCGAGCATCATTAAACGACTTTCCGTAAATTTTTGTGACTGTTGCATCAATCGATCGAATTAGTTTAACTGTTAACGTCTTTATAAGCCGGCCGAGTTCATGAATAGGTATTAAGATACAATTACACCTTGAAATTTACAATATAGCAATCGTTTTACACCCGACGATTAGCATACCGTTCCTTCTGGAGGATGGCGAGGTGATCGCAGGTCATGGTTTCAGTCAACAAACCCAGAGCCGCGCAAAGATGTATATGGTGTACATTTTGAAAAAAGTCATCGCTATGTGTTCAACCATTGTATATCTAACCGACTATTGTGTACTGTTAAATTATGGTAGTCGAGAGAGTGCGGGAATGTTAATATTATGTTACTGAAATGTTTGCGAGAAATGCCATTCCTGGTTTGCCAAATTAAAAAGTGCTATGACATGTTCATTTTCGATCTGTGGTTTATTCTTGATATGTATGGCTAAGTGATCAAGTGCTGCTGTGAAACCCTGCATCGCGTTGAAAATCGTAATTTGCGGCAATTACGGAGGAGTGTGTAAGATTAATTTAAGTAGGCACTTTTCGGAGTTCGTTAAATGGGACTAAGCATAGGTGCTGCTCAACGCAAACATAATATTGCATAAACATTTACGGGCAATAAATTTCACCGTTTGTGTGTTCTTTATTATTTAATTTGATTTATATACTTCGGTACTTCAGAGAGACGGTGAATATCAGCGGCTTATAACAACCTGGTTGCAGTGTAAATAATACGCAATAAGTGAGCTCTTATAGCGCGTCACTAAAGAGCGGTTTGTCTGTACTTTATGGATTGTAAATAAGAAGCAATAGTTAAATGGTCTCTTTGCTAAGTAGACATAAACAACCACGCTATACTGACACCGTTCTTTCTGATATTTGTTTGCTATTTAAATATAATTAAGGCCACACAATTGATAAATTTTAGTGAGGGTAACAGCACTCTATTCAAGAACAGAACTCTAATCCACGTGTGCAAAATTGCGTGGCTTTTTCCTTCAAACCCCTTCGTTGCCAATGAAGCAAAATAGTAATTGTGTTCAATTGCAAATTGCTAGGGGTGAAAAGAACACCCAACCCACCCTTTCCTACTGTATTTAAATGCAGATTATATTGCCCATCATTCGTGCTTGCCTATTTGTTGTGCCTAAATAGGCCTTTTTAGTTTAGTCTGACATTCTTGTGTTTCAGTCCGCCACCACACTAAGGCCGCCTACGTTATAGTAGACATAGGAATTTTCTATGTCTACTTTTAAATTATAAAAAGTCTTCTGAAGGACGCCTAACTTTATGCAACCAAACTAAACCCCTAAAGCAGATCTAAAAAAGCGGTAGAGCACCTTGCTGTGACCTACGGGGTCATTGGATTTGACTTTTTATCATTTGAAAGTAGCGATAGGAAATCCCTATGTCTACTTCTACATGAATATCACTGTATAAAGTGTGCATAATGATTTCCAGTGGACCATTTTTTGTCTACAGGCCCATAAGGCTCTTATGGACTTGTTTGTAATCTCTAAGGTTACTCCCAGGTAGCTGGGCCTAGGAAGAAACCGTACTTTTGTTGTAACGGTATATAAGTGGTATTTATTGTATTAATCGAAAGTCCATCTTTCTGTTTTGAATCTTGATCTGCCTTGGTTCTGCAGTAAACTAACTATCATAAGACACTGCATCAGAGAGGAAAATACCCCTCCCTGCGGAGATCCCTTGAGATCCTTGTCACGTAGTTCACGTCTAGTAGCTGAAGTGCTCTTGTTATACAAGATACAGGCTATCCACCCACAGATTGCCACGCCCAGTGTAATATGTGAAACTGCGTGATAAACTATCCTCTCACTGAATTGCTCCACTAAGAATGAAAATTGTTTCATATTCGGTCTCAGCACCAGAATGCGATCCTGAAAATATCTTTGGATCATCTTTACCGTTATTTTTAACATTTTGGCAACTAAACCCCTTCCTACGACAAAATTAGGAAAATTCCATCCAATATTTGGGATTTAAATGGTTGGAGTTTTTTTTCCTTACAGTTTTCCGTGTATGATTCTCTTTTTTTCTTCACCTTCCTTTGAAATACTCCCTCACTTCAATCATTATTGCGGTGCCTTCGCAGTAATTCTTCAAGAATTCCCCCCTCCTTGCTTAAAGGTTTTGTAAGATTCTGTGATACTGGTACTATATGCCTCCCCTCGCTTGTTCTTTTGGTCACATTGAAAGCCTACTCATCCCTGCCCGCATCTCATGATATCCGGGTATTTTCTTATACAGTGTGTTTTTATTACAACTACGAAGTAAGTTAAATTATTTTTTCAGATTACAGTCCGATCAGAAAAACAATTAAGCTCATGATTTTCGCGATATTCAGGAAAATAAGAACTATGTACCGGGTGATGACTTTCGCAACGCGGTATAGGATTTATAATGCTTAATTAAATATTACTCTTTTTGAATAAGTAATCGTTGTTGCCTTGGAATTATAAAATCAAATGGGCGCGCTTGAATTGTCATTGTAGTTTGATGTTTATTACTCCTTACGTTATTTTTAGTCATAATAATAAATAGTTTCCGAAAAATGTGTTCAATGTCACAACGTGTGCGAAGAGTTTTCGTAGTAAAAATTTACAAACGATAATGACATGCCGCCCTTGGTTGCCTTTACATCATGGAACCACTGATTTTTTTCTACATTTTTCCCTGTTTGCCAGGTTCAAATCTACACACTTTTCAACAACGCTATAAATCCTCAGCATCTGAAAAAAAACGTAACTAAAACTATAAACAAGGTAATAATTGAAATTTAGCTTCCACTCGGAATAAAAAAAAAACCAATAACATAATAAAACAAAATCTTGCAAGTCACTTTGTAATTCAATGGTAGAGCGTTGTCCTATAAAGGTGGAGGTCGGGGTGTTCGAACCTGGGCTGAGGTAAGAATTTTTCACCTGATGTAACAGAGATGGGAATTTCCTTAGACCAGTTTAGAGCATTCTACCGGCTACTCCGAATTAGGTTTTCCTGCAGTTTTCCTAGTTCGTAAGGTAAATACCGGAGTACTATAGAACAACTTAAGACCTTCTGCAGAGGCACCTCTAAAAAGCATTATACCTGTCACTTTGTAGTTGGGCGCAAGCCTGTTGAGGAGCCAGAACAAAAGAGGGATAATAAATAAATAAATAAATTCGCATGTAATCAAGCGCCGTAGACGATCGGAACTGATCTGCTGACATGGCCTTCAGTGCCGCCTAACGGTCACTGCATATATGTACATAATTATATGCCTATTACGATAACCTCTACGGGGGTTCTTCTGTGCACAGCTTCTGATGGCAGGGATAGAACATAAACAATAATTGACGTCATAAACGAGGGTGATTTAATAAATGTCAAAAATATTACAAATTGGACATTGCAATACAATGCGGTCAAAAATGAGTTGCCTTCGAGTCACCTTTGGAATTTTTGTTTCCATGTGAAATCGTACTTAACTTGAACTTCCAAAGGCGACTCGACAGCAACTCATTTTTGATCGCCCGTTATATAGATCTGCAATGTTAATATTTAAATTTAAATTAATTTTTAGTAAAAAGAGGATCAACACGTAGTCAGTATTAATATCAAAACCGGCTTCCGCAGAGAACAACTGAGCTATAATCGTTAATCATATATCAAGCAAATGTAATAATTACAATTCGCTTGTATCGAAAACCATTATGTAATCAAACGTTATATCAAGGAGTGGACGAAAAATAAAAATTACCTTTTGAACTACGGGTTGCAATAAATCACAAAAGGGAGATAAAAGTGTCGAGCAACCAATACGTGTACTTTCTTAGAAGTAATGGTTGAATGGGGTTTTGTACAAAGAAGTGCGTACGCCGAAAAGAATTAAAAACAAACCTCTGCGTGACCTCTATCGGCAAAACAAATAACTATTGTAATAAGAAATCTATAACACTTGGAACATTTATTACAGGAACCACTAGTGGATGACAAAGGAAATACTTAGATGGTGTAAGGGTTTAAATAGGAGCACAAATCAAATAGTTACTTAAGCGAAATTTCAATCAATAGACAATAACGTTAAAAACAAAACCTCCGAACAGTTTTCTACTTTTAAAGACCGAGTGACTTGCGACATTTTTTAGTATATCGTCTTTCTTGGAGTTCCATGAATATTAGAGTGAAGTTATTTTCTTACGACAAAAGTCGCTATACGTACATTTCTTTACACGTACTCTACAGCTAAATATTTCATGATGTAATTTGGAGTTACGACATTATCAACATTTTTTTACATAGAGCATCGTGTATGCGAATGACGTGAAGAGGTTTCATACTTATTAACCGCACCTCAAATAATAGAAAATAGTGCTTATGCTTGTATACATGTACCAGGCTGCCAGACTGATTTCCTGGTGTTCAGATGTGTGGTCGTTCTCTCCATAGGTTCCCGTGGGAGACGAAAAGATAAGAAAGAAAGTCTATTTCAGGGAGTTGTTGGCAATATTTTATTCAATGGAATCTCATTGGCACTAAATGTGTGATTGGGGCACTTTTTGTGCTTGTGTTTGTGTAATCTGCGCATGCGCACATCTGTTTTTTACAATATGCGATATGTTTGCTTTTACTAGAAGCAGCTGTGGTTAAAATTAAAAAAAATTGTTTCAATAAATAAGAAAGTTGAAATTGCGCAGTCGGCGCGTGCGCACGTTAATCGTCAAAATTAAGCTACGGAATACAAAAAGAACGAACTAAATATATATTAAAAATTGTAGGAGTATCTAAGGCCTCGGACAGACGTCTCGGACCTTTCACTATCATCTGAAGTAAAATAAGCTAACATAAGCGAAGTTAGGATGTAGTTAATGATCCATAAATCCAAAATAATTATATCCATTGTGGAAACGATAAGTAGTAGCTCCCTTAGTGCCTTAATTTAATTATTTATTTATTGCCCCTCTCTTGTTATGGGGCTTCAACGGCTTTCGCTCAATTACAGAGTGACCTGCATTTCCTTACCTACCATCGTAATGTTTTTAATACCAAATACACATAGCACTGACACATAACCTTGTTCAAATAACATGTTGCACTTCAATTGTCCAGTTGGTAACTTAAGGCATTTTTTGCATTGAAGACAAGGTAAACTCTTATCAGAGGGAATGTAAAATAACGAACTTACATACAGATTTCGGCAAGTAGCATTTGAAAGCTTATAAAAAACGCCACTAGACTCGATTCAGTAAAAAAAGTGACTTGGGCACTACTTTGGCCCCTTCGGACATATTTATATCTTATCACGCGCTTCCTTACCTCTTCAGATTCACTTGCTATGGCAACCATTAGGTTCTTTCGGTATCAGTGGTATCGTCTAAGGATCTTACTCCACATATCTTAACCCCGTGGTGAAATCGATCGGGCACTCTGATTTTATAAAAGTTTTACAAATCATGCAATAATTTTTAATTGAAATAATGCATTTTGGATTTTGGTGGGTAGCCGGTAGTCACAGTTTTATAAATGTTTGTGTGTACGTCAAATAGAGACACTGAATAGCGATGTAACTTATTAACGTCAAAAATTCGCCAACTTTTAGCAAGAGTCAAAAAAATAAATTCGTCCTGGTCTCGATTCAAGTGGCGTTGACAGCTACCTGAGCATTCATTGACGAGGTACAAGCAGAAGTGGTGTTTAATGAATACGGTACTTGAAAAACGTGAAAAATGTGGAACAGGTAATTGCGGAATAATTTACCGTAATCTGGAACACACTCGCCTTTGATTCAATCACGTCGGTACCAGTTCTTCTATTAAACAGATGCCATGACTTGACAATAATTTACAATGGCTATTAGATTGCTAATGTGTTAGTTATTAAAATTTTTTTCTTTCTAACATTTCGGTGCCTGATGGAAGTCGTAATGGAGCCCGAATGGTAATTAAATTTAATTGAAGTAACAAATATAAGTAAGTAATCAAAACAACCTCCTACGTACTCGAAGAAAAAAATTCAATTAAAGCCGTATAATCATTTCTCTTAAATCGAGATGATGTAGGTGATGTCCGTCGTGTTTTAACAAGCAGCTGAAACGGTGTGACAGTGACGCATTGAGTCAAGATGGATGCGCCCATATCGTGATAATACATAATTACAATAAATCAATAGTAAGTGGGACGTTGGACAGGTACACATCTCTCACGGTGGACAGCAGACTGCTTTTAGTTGTGTTTGTGTAGGACGCACCTGACCTGACCTTATTGATTTAGGATATTTGGTTCGTCTTGACAAACAATGACATGTACTTTTGAATTTTTTGGTATGACACACACAATCAGCTGAATTCTAACCACCGCTACTAACACACGCGCTATTTTTCATGACAGACTAATTAAAAATTGATGCAATCGATTACGAGTGCGAGCCTCAACATTTGCAATTATAAGCGTAAGAAAATTGCCGATCAAAAACTTTGATTAAACGGTTCAATTTATTACTGCAAAATGTCTCAATAACTGTTGTGTCGGGTTGAAACGTTAAAATATTCATAATTTGTAATTCATTTGCATTAATGTGGCGCCCAATAATGGAACCTGATAATAACGCTGTAAATCAAAACTTTCGTGTTATACAAATTTATGAAATTAAAGAAATGGGATTCGCTAGTGGAAATCTCTTCTCATATGTTAATTATTTACAGAAAACGGTAGACGTAATAGTACAAATTGCATATGAAAAAATTTCCAATACGAATAATTTTTCATTTTTTAGAATTTTAATAAGAATATTTCGGAGACATGTAATTGCTTGCTTACTAGTTAACTGTCTGCGCCTTTGGATTATTAATATGAATACTCATAATTTCAATTAGAATTATTAAAATATATTCAATTTATAGTATACCGCTACGGAGACGTGCATAATGGCCACTAGTGTTTATTTTTATAGGTTTACTTGTCAAAAATTCCAACTGTAACTTTAACATATTCTGACGATGAGCAATTTGGATCTGCATATAATGCTGTTCATTTGTTTTTCTACATAAAAGTAGAGAAAATGACAACATTACTGGCGAGAAAATATGACAGTACGAGGCCCCTTTGCGGCCGAGTATGCTTAGATCCATTCTATTATGAAGAGGTTTACGCTGTTGTACCTAGTTCATACCATATTTAAAATGATTACTGGTCTTGTGTATTAACAAATATGTTTTAAAATTGAATTTGCACTTGGTGACAAAATCACACCGGTCACATTTTAAATCCTTGGCAGGGTCCACGTCTTGACAAATGTTAGATGCTAACATGGGCTTAAAGACTGGATTTATATTTGCTGACGAATGCGCACTGGGCACACTTAAAAGCCTTGTTGACCTTGTAGGTTAATAAATGTGTTTTATAATTAGATTTATCAATCGTTGCATAGTCACACTGGACACATTTTAAATTCTTGCTAGTCTCGAGTGTTAAATTGCGCATATGCGGTGTTCTACTTACGGTGCAAAGTATATCTCTGCTTCGTATTGAAAGTAAATGGAAGGCTATATCTATGTATATATAAGGCGTACTTATTTTCTCGCCTAGCCTGGAAAATGAAATTTTCTCGCTTTATCCTTCTTTCCCGCCCTACAGGCGAGAAAATGTAAGTTCCTTCTTGTATAGGATAAAAAGGTAATTAGCTTACTAAATATAACATACATTTGCGTCATTCTAATCTCATGACCAACAAGATACCATGCGTCGAATACAATTTTGCGTAGCAGAAGTTTTTTAAACTTAGCTCGCATTCGGAAACACGACTTTTAATCCGGCTCATGTTCAATAGCACTGATCCTTCAACTCGTAGAAATCGATTGGCGAATGTTTGACATCGCTGTCTCTTTTCTTTCTCGAATTAGACGAGGAACAGACGGACGGACAATACCATTAAATAAGGAGAATTTCTTTCCAAAGATTCCCTAAAAATGCGCCTTTGGTTATAGTGGAATGATTTCAATTTATATGCTGTTTGCTAATCGAGTTTTTATTTCTAATTCAAGAGGGGGTTGCTGCAATGGAACTTTTACATTATTGTTCACTAATCCAAAAAGTTCCTTTTATTTAATATAAAGACCATGATGCAGATTGTTCAAAGAAGTTTCTTTTTTACGTAACCAAGAGCGGCACTCAAATGGAGACAATTGTAACTTTCCACATCGTAAGTGGATGGGGTATGCGTTTTGCATAATAACAAGTGACGAAACAGCCATTTAGGCGAGAAATAACTAATTTTAAATGTTAGTGATCCCAAATTCGAACTTTCTTAACTTTCTTGCACGCAAAGTACCTATTTAGGTAGCCGATGCTATATTTTACCAATAAAACACCGATGGTATTGCTGGCGTTATTCTTTGTTTATAGATTTATGATTAGTGTCAATGTATTACATTTTAGGAATAAGCAATACTTTATGCAATTATCATCCATGTGTGAGTTTGATTTATTACTTCTGGTGTGTATTCAAATGGCGGTTTCCACCGAATCTAATTGTACTTTATACAGACGACACACCTTTTCCCATAAAAACGACACAATATCAGAATGTTCGATTCAAGAATGGACACAATCCGAAAACTCGCACCGTAATTGAAGTTGTTATTCACCTTAAATGGCCACATTCTATCGAACCCAATTAATAAAAATTACATTAGACAACGACCGGTCTTATTAAAGAGAAGAAAAAAAGTAGGTTGCCTCAAGAGTCCCTCTCTGTTTTCTCATCACCTCACCTGCCCGTTAAAACAACGATTCAGCCGTCATTCATCCACAATGAGAGCTGTCACTCATCATCTACAGCTCTCTCTCCCCTCGCCCACACGCAGACCTTTTCAATCTGTCTCAGTCAACTTTTGTTCATCGTGTCTCCTTATTATTGCACTCCATTGTCAGCTGCAGACTCGCGGAAAATTAAAATTCCTCAGCTTAATTTTTACCAAATTGATTAATGGAATCGCTGATTGATTTTGATTGAATGTATTTCTATATGTTAGTATATACCTGCGCGTTAATTTAGTTAGTAACACAACAAAGAAGTAATTGATTTCCTTTGAAGTGCCTTAAAACATTGTTAATTAGTTTTTGAAGTGATTAGTTCTGACAGTAGTTATGCCAAGTCAAAGAGTAGGTACATGGAAAGCTGTCTGTCGTCTCTTCTGTTTCAATTGTAGTGACAACGATCGTCATAACATCCTCACGGCTTCATGTAGGAACTTCCATTCACTTTGATAATAATTACGATTTAATAATAAATTGCATTTTGTTTGTGTATGTGTATAGTGAAATGCGTGTTTAATAATCACCCCAAGGTTTGTATGCAATTAGTTTTTTACTTGGCTGTCACTACGTATAATTAATAATTTCTCTTACCTATTCGGTATTTTTCTGCAACCTTTGCATCAGTTTCCTACAGGCACAAAGGACTATCAATGAATGGATATGTGAATTAGAAAAGCCCGACGCCATCTTCATGGCAGAGTAAGAAAGACGAAACTTTATGTAGTGCAGCGATCAAACATTTTTTATGAAATTATCACCATACTTTTTTTGGATTGCTCTTTCACGTAATCTTTTTACTTCTGGATCCAATATTTTTGACATTCTTATTGATATTGTGTGCATTGCTTGGTTTTTAGTGCAATTCATAGTAGCTAGACTACCTATACCCAACCTCCGGATTTCACTTCCGTACTCTTAACTTTCGAAAATTTAGTGATGCGTCCCCATGGGTTGTTATGTGACATGAACCTATGGCTGTTGACGAAGAATTTAACTTTTTGTAAAATGTTCGAAATCCAGATATTTATACTTATTATATTTTTTCCAAAAAAAGCAAAGTTCTCTAGTTGTCTTAATGGCATTATTGATACCATAACTGAATTTATTGACTGATTTATTCACGAAATTTAACAGAATCCGTGGTTTTAATTGGCGAATTTAATTTGATCGGAGTAAAATTAAATTAAATTACTTAAAACAATTTAGTTATCAATCGTCAAAACGCTCGACTCACACAGATAGATCAAGTTAAATTAGCCAATAAATTAAGAAATTAAGTCGTCTACAAATTGATTTGATTTCTAGAATTTCAATAAAATTGTGTATGGGTTTTAATTAATTGATCAAAATGAAACTCTAATTTTAAACAAATAATTACCTTAATTTCATTAACATTAGAAGAGCTGGTAGGTATTTCAGACACGCTGAAACTTGTCCAATACTTATTCTTTAATATCCACAGAATTGCAGACCTCGATGGGGAGTAGCGGAATTCTTTAATCCGTGGCTTAATTGAATTAATTATTTTTTTGAAATTTGCACAATTAAAGGGTTATCATGCTGTAATGAAAACCGGAAACTTCTGATGATATGCCAGACAAACCGAAATTTACCGATTTCGTTTTTACTTTTTCTGATGTTATTTGAACAGATAGATACAAAAAAGAACACTTTCTCATTGCCACTATTTAATCTGTACAAGACAGCGTTAAGAGATTTTCATTAGAATGTTTCGTTTCGGATAATCATCATTAGGTTTATTTTTTATTATGGCTAGCAAAAAAAGTAGGTACATACTGTATTGAGTAGCCTTTGTTATTACGAATAGAACGATGTAGGCACAAAAAAAGTTGGAAACTCTGCTGGTTTCAACAGGATGGTGCACCCGCGCACGACGCCCTAATCGTGTCAATGCCTATCGGACAAATTTCCTGAAAAATTAACGAAGACTTGTTGTCCATCCTTTTTCTGTACAGTTTGTCGGCATTGTTTGAAAATTTTGGTGCGCTCTTGAATCACTAGGCGAACTTCCAAAGCCGGATGCGCGAAGAAAGTGACGCTCGTAAGTGATGATCGGTTTCATATGGCGCTTTGTTTGCGAAAAAGGACAATGGTAAACATAAGCAAATCAAGTCTGATCCGAACAAACGCGATAATACAAATCTGGTAAACCTGACGAATCAATTTGATGTTTTAAATGTAAGAAATTGGTCATCGGATAAGAAACTGTCCGAATTTGAGTCAAAACCTGGAAAGTGCAAGGTGCGCGAACGACACTTGTTTGACGGTCTCGGCGGGTTATTTGAGCAATAGTGGAGCTACCTCTCATTCTTGTTAGGGAAATGTACGACACGAATCGCGGTACTTTAAAGTTTCGCGAATTCCAAAACAACGGGCAGTGCCGTGAAACTGCTACATGAAGACGCCCAGGTCGACTTAAGATCATCCGATCTGGTTTTAAGAGGACGACGATGAATAGTAAAGATGAGTGAGTGAGTTGAGCGATCGCAACCGAGATGAAGAGCATCATAATGAACGATACGTGGACAACGGGCAAGAAGTTATTGGAAGTGGAATGGTATTGAGAGAGTTCAGATCGGGTAGTACGCTTGGGATTAACTTCGCGGACACATTCGCACCAGTAGCTCCAATAAGTAGTATTCATTAATTGGTAGCTATCCATCTTATAACGACTCAAAACGGGGTGATATTGACTAAGTGGATTGATAAAGACACTAAACCTTCCCCATACTTCTTTTAATTATTTCAGGTGTTAGAATACAGGCATTAGGTGACAGCGACTATAGTTTCGACCCGAAGGTCATTATCAAGCTTAAGTTTAAGAGAACATATAAAGGTGGTTGAAAATTACATTTTAAAATGGTACATTTGGTTATCAATATGGAGAAAAATTACTAATTTATAACATGGGAAACAATAACAATATTGACAATTTAAAAAACTTTTTGTCCTCACATATTATAAAACAATTTTGCTTGTCAAGATGGCTGTGTTCATCTCGTCTCTCCTAATTTCTTTAATTTAATCAATTGGTACCTAGCATTCTTTTCCTAAAAATATTGAAAAATTTAGAATTGTCTTTAGGAAGGCTATTTTAAATTTAAACAATAAAAAATTGATTACAAAAATAATCAAATAATCAAATGATCAATATTTTTTACTTTTATTAATACATACTCGAATTAAACAAAAGTAAAACTGAACCAATATGTACGTGGTTTAATGTACTTTCTTTAGAATTTTATGATCTAAATGTACCAAACCCCGTTTTCATACTACTCCTACTAGTACAGTAAATCTGGCACGAAAAAGTGTCGTTTTTGGAAAAAAATACCTTATAACTTTTTTTGCATAAATCGTTAAAATTACCTTAGAAAAGCTTAACTTCAAAAATCCGGGATGGTACCGTGGGGCAATTTTGAGAAAACTCAAAAAGTTTTTGGATTCGGTTTATCTCGAAAACGGAGAGTTTTTGAAAAAATTTCATTGAACAAAAAATGTTATGGACATTATTGTGTACAACTTTTGTCATTGAGCGGATGCTCTAACGTGAAAAATGAATGAAATAGATGGCGCCAAAGTTACCAAAAAACGGGTTTTCTACTTTTTCACTGAAAAAATTTTTTTCCTCGCAATTGCAAATGCAAAAGTTATTGGCCGTGAAAAAACCTAGAAAATGCATATACACTTTTTTTACGTACAATGAATAGTTTCCCAGTTGTAGCGCGACAAAGACGGTGATTGTGGAATTCCTATAACGTGGCCGTTACAATAGGAGGTTTTTCTATGCTCCCAATAGGTGGATAGTGAAAACATTAATAACTTTCTCTCCCAAAAATGAGTATCTGTTTTATTTGCAAAAAAAATCGTCGAAGATAAGCAACGTGTGGGTTCGATTGGCCGGCAGTTGTTGCTGAAAATTAGTACACAGTGGTTTATAATGTATACAGGCAGAAATTGGCATGCAAATGTGAATCGTTTACAAGCGCTTGAAGTATCCACGAAAACATCGTAATCCACAAAAGAGAGAAACTTCAAATATCTAATTTCTGTGTCGAAATAAAACAAAACAGAAAAAGACGTTCAATACGGTTGATGAGTGCAGGCAAACTTCATTAAACGTGTCTGGGTTCGATTACTCTCCGCAAGGTTGAAATAAGATTTCTCACCTCTGCCTCAGGAAGTAGTTTCCGCAACACCATCAGCCAAACCGTCCGACAGTTCGCTCCCCCAAGACCTGCCTCAGCGCCCGCAATAATCAACTGCTGTGGCTTGCATACAAACCACATCTACTAAATATCAACTTCCCTTTACGAATGCTGAAAGCATTACGCTGAACGTATGGAGTCGCTTCTTTTTTCTCGCCTATACGTGTAATGTAAAAATTCTAGGACTGCAATGGAAATTTCTAACTTGCGGTCACTTTTCACAACCGTTTGTTGCAGATGGATTCAGTCGGATTATTGTACCTACCCTACGAAGACTGGGCTACGCAATATTAATACGACCCGTGTTCATCCAAGGATGCTACTATTATCATTACATTTCCCCCAAGCAATTGCCGCTTTTCAAATCACCAAATCCGCAATTAGGCTTCACCAAGATTGTATTAATGTGCCGATTTCGTTAATTTGTGTGGTCATTAATAATATAATTTGTGGATCCGTGTGACGGTTATGAAAAAGTTACTTTTCAATGGCATTACGTGTTATTTCCACGTTTTATTTTAAAGAAAAGACTGAAAGCTCCTTCAGAAAGTTGTTGTACTATGGATGTCATTGCCTTCAATGTTGGGGTGGTTTTCATTAATGCACATTTTTATAAATACCAATTTTTATCTCTGAAAAAATGAAGACAAAAAGAGAACAAGGCCACCCATACTACAAAGGACATCTTTTAGTTTATTAACTGTTTATTTAAAAATTCTATGGGATTATACAGGGTCGATATTAAAGACGGGACCAAAGCTTTTTTCTCTTTTTTCCTACTGTAATCATAAATGGTGTTGCATTAGAAAATAATGAAGAAAATGCTGTCAAATGATCCATACCTATTTCACAAAATTAAGATTTATTTCTCACGTGATACAATAGTAGTAGGAAACAAACCATATGTACTGTGTTTTTGTCACTTAGAATCGCCTGCTCATTTCCTTTTTTTGACGTTCTGTTAATCTGTAGCTGTATCTAAATTGAAAGTGCAATATATTAGCCAGTCAAGCGTATGGCAAGCTTTTTCTAATTTTTCTGCATTATTTTCTAATTTAACACCATACTGCATACATGTTTAAGGTAGTAAGAAAGAGACGAAAATAAGTAGTTTGATTATGTATCACATAACATGTTGCGATTTAAAAAAATTCAAGATGACAATACACCCTGCAATACACCCAAACGGAAAGTAGCAAAAAGCTTACCTTGGTATCAATTAAAAACATAGTTTGCAAAAGGCAGAAAGCAAATCATTTAAATACGGTTAATCACCAAATGCAAGAAGATGCAAAAAGCAAAAGATTTTACTTTTCGGTAAACCATCAAATGCGAAAGATTTCTTACGTTTCGGTTAACGACCAAATGCAAAAGGCAAAAGATTTTACGTTTCGGTTACACATACGTTTCAGTAAACCACCAAATGCAAAAGGTACCTTTTTAATTAGGCGTTTACCTGATATAAAATTCGGTTGTGTCATGGGGGAACCGGTACAGCATATTCGATTATCTACATTCAAAAATTACGACTTAAGTAATTACGTCCTTTCTAGACGTCCTAAAAATACGGGACCGGTGCCAAAATTTACGTTTTTTTAACAGAGCACCTAACGGATATAATCTCGACTTAATCGGAGACTGTTATCTGTAACCCATTCAACTAATTACTGTTAATTATACTTCTCCGAATAGTCGGAATGAAATCTGCAAATTGGGATATTCCGAGGGAAACGGTTGCAAACGGCGGATCAACTGCAGCGTTATTTACACAACTCTAGAAATTAAAGCAATTATATTTAGCTTCTATCTTCTACTCTTAAATAGAAATAACTACTTTCGTAGCGGCAATCTTCGTAAGGCGTAACTTAAAACGCTTCTTGATACCTAATTTCAAGGCGTTAAACAGGTGCTTCGTTACACTAATTGTGGTGCTGTGCATGGCTAAGACTAAGAGGTAGTGTGACCCGGGATGATGTGGATAAATAATAACTTGTAATTATGCAAATCCAGTCGAGAGGCGACTGTGCAACTCAAACCCAAAAATCGAAACTCCCACCAAAACTACACATGATCGTCAAGTAACGAACCTGTCTAGTGATAGGATCTACATTGTGTAGATGTACAAGTTGCTCAAGAATCTGTGTGTGTTGCTCGACCGACATTAATAAAATGCAAGAAATGGGGAGTGAAATTTAATTAAAAAGTTAATAACAGAAACAATCTAATCCAATTCAGGGTTGCCTTCTCATAATCACACGAGAATAGCTCTAATGACTTCATTGATTACAAGTAGTATATCATTTTTGTTTGTTAGTAATAGCTTAGGGGCACCCCTTTAGCTAGGACATTCTGCCTGAGCAGCGTGACAAATCGGGTTTCTCGGGAAACATCGGACATGATCTGTCTCACCGTTACAACAATATAGGGGTACGTTTGGGGTTTTAGACATTTGCATATCCTATAGGATTTCGAAACCCATCACAAACAGTATTCAAACAACATAAAAAATTATCACATTTGGCACTTATGTACAATAATACAGCAGCAAAATACCACTGCAAACTCATCCAACAAATATATTACGCCCCTTGGTAAAACAAATAAAACCCTCGACTCATCACACAAGCCGATCACAAAAGTCGTAACTGAATTTAAAAGTCGTACTTGAATTTTGGTCACCTTCCTGCGGGTTGGTAAATTATAAAATACATGCGGAAAGTTCTATCTACACGATACTCTAAATTGAATAAACATCCTGTATATTAATATTAAGTGAAGCCTTAAGCCAGCTACACATGTGGAAAGTCCCACTTTAACTACCTACGTATCAAAACTACATGCCCTAAATTTCCATTACACTCTGTACTAGTCTTCAACCTTCCCCGAAGAAATGATAAATCACACCCGGACGTCCAAACGTAAAAATTAAAGGGATTTTCCTAACTCGCAATTCCTATAAGTGTAATTGAAGCGACGTGGTCAATGAAACTTCTACGTACATGCGAAAACATTATATCTATGTAGGTACCATTTATAGCAAATAAACAAAACAAAATTATGTAAACTTTGCGCAATGTTTTATAAGGCCTTGCAAATTCAAATTTATAAAGCAAAACCCCTGAAGCAAGTAATACAAAACAATTACCCTACATCCTATGCTAATTACAGTAATTATAAAGGAAAATAAAGGATAAAGGACATATATTTGGGAATTATACACATACTAGCAATACTATCTATGTTTTGCTGCCACAGCTAAAACTAGAGTTGTACAATTCCGTCAAAACACTTCCAGTGGTGTAGTCTGCGTTTTCTCCTTTAATGAAATGCGTAAAAGCGGGAACGATAAAATTCAAAAACTGCCAGATATGTAATATCACAAACTCAAGCAGGCTAATGTGTGGGGAATCCTGCTTTCAATGCGTTGCTAACAAGGAAATTTTCAACAGTTATACGCACAATCGGGTTGGAGTTTGGAGAATCTTGCTTTTAATGTTGGGAAGGAATTTGACAACAAAATTTTAAAAATTCGCACCTCTGGAATGGTCCCGCTGACATAAAACTTGAAGCAGAATGAGGCACGATGACCATAGCAGCATAAGCAGTATAAAGTTTGGGTGATCTCGCATCCAAAGGGTTGCAACTTTCCTGGCCTTGTGGTTGGTGGCGTAGCATGACTCATTGGCGCCCGAGGTGCTATCAGGATTTGTCACCATTATAGTGGTGAATATTTTGAGTTCCACATCGTACCCTGTGTCAAAAAAATGCAACAACTATTTGGGTTAATCTGATATAGACATAGATATGCTTAGCATCTGATGCTTGAGACTTAACTATAATAAAATAAATTAATTAATAAATTAGGTAAATTCAAATTTTATCCTGGATCACCATTTGCCAATAATGGGTTAATTATGTTCAAAACTTTTGAGCTTTGTCACATAATAAGGAGGCACATGTACCGAAATTAAACCCAAAGTGCCACATGTTAAATTAAGGAAAATCGATATCATCTTTTTAGTGACCACTCCGCCATCGCCACTATCGAGGAGCCTGTTACCTTTAAATAAGAAGTGCCGTGAGAGAGACATCGATATATTTCACGGCTCTTTGAATGAATTAATTAGTCATATTAGATCGTAATTACTACGTAGTTTTAGTTTTAAGTACAGCATCCCAGTGCCATGTAATTGGAATATTTGCATTCTGTATGGTATCTGGCTAAACAAATAAATAAATAAATAAATTGCAAAACGTCTCCATAGATAAACGATGAAAGTTTTGAACAGTCTACTATATGTATTTTTAAGTGTTTTTGAATATATTTAATCTCTCTGGAAGAGGATTTTGCAGGTTTAATTAAACAACGGTTTTTTATTTATTAAAAATCGATTGGTTGAGTTAGAATTCGCCATTTCAAGTTTTATTTAAAAATTAATAAAAGCCCAAAAACGAACGCATTGCTCAAAATGGCTTCCAAATTTTCCATAGTTACTTTTAGCTTTTACCACGAGCGGTCCTCGATATTATTTGGAAGCAACAGACTTCTGCCTTCAGTAAAGCCATGCCTTAGCCCCTTTAGGCTACGCCACTGAAGCAATGAATATGCAAAAATATGCGTCTTTTCGGATAAATCCTCTTTGGGATTTGAGATTGATATAAAATCTATATAACCTTTTAATTTCGTCAATAAAATGTATACCTACATGTTCATTTTTTGTGGAGTAAACGTCGTTTTTCTTAGGTAAACGTAATGGATGTTTGGAGAAACGAA
>NW_022170738.1:6508634-6771975 GCF_008802855.1 Photinus pyralis
TTCTATTTTAATTTCTAGTAATCATACTTGTCGTTGCTTAACAGTACGAGGTGTCACATAACTTCAGGGGTTGTTGGTGTGTTAATTTTTGTGTTAATAGTTTATGGGAAGATTTCTTTTTTTGTATTTTGCATACTCTTTGGTTAATAAACAATAATTTTCCTTGTGGGTCAATTGTTGACTCTTTTTATATTGAAGCTACCTTTCCTAATTCCGGTGGCTGCAAATAAAATTGTAATTGGAATTAGGTGGCGCCCGAAAGACTTGAATCAAAGCACCAGGAAGTATTAGAGGCGGAGATTTACTTGGAACCTGTTATAATAATTTGTTGTCAAAGTTTTTAATTCACTTACCTACTACCCTGAGTAAGAGCATATCTTTCTACGCTGTTAACTATTTGGCTAACGGAGCTAGCTGGCCGATCAGTGGCGTGTGTTGATTTCAAATTTCACATGGTATTTTATAATGCCCTGTATTCTAAGCTTGCGGCTTGCCCGTTATGAAGTTGAAAATTCAATGATTCTAAGTAACTTTTGTTTTTTGTCAATTTCGTATCCTAAAAACTACGTTTTGGGATGTTTTTTTGCAAAGTGGTTGATGTTGCTAAGTATAAAAGTTTGAAAACGTAAACACAACTAAAAATAAAAATAGGTTAATAACAATTTGTTTCATAACATAGACGCTTTATTACATGTGCCAGATTTAACTTATAATGAAGCAAACTTCAAGACGAAATTAGCGAGGAATGTGATATACAGAAAACGCCCACAAAATGGAATTTATCTCATTACTGGGGCGACTCCTATTCACTGCATTACGTAATCAATTTTGGACGCGGAGTCTTTTTTTTATTATTACGCCGGTTGTATTATTCAATGGAATTACTTGAGTTAAACCGCTGCAAACTGCAATAAAAGTTTAAAAGAATCCATAAAGAATTCCGCAAATCTTAAGAAGTTAGAAAGTTCCGTACGAAATAAAACGTACTTAATTTAGGGGAATCAGATTTCGTTTTATTACGAATTTCATTTCGCATTAAGGAATTAGCGGAGGTAACGACAAAGGGGACAATTTTAGGGTTTCCACTTTAAAGTAGGTACCTACCAGAGTTTTATGAAAATAAAAGGGAAAAAATGAGAAACGAAACAAACGGTGCGTGAAAACGTTTTCGGCAGTATAAAATATGAGAATCCATCTCAATGTCTATTGGCTACTGTTCCGGGGATGCTATGACATCAGGAAATATACTTTTATACCTTGACGTGATGCGGAAAAAACAGTTGATAGAACACTCTGAAGCGATAATCGAAGGGCGGTTCGAAACGGCCTAGCGCAATTCTTGCCTCCATTAATATCGCTCCTTTCCTGTCTCAAAGCCTCAAGGAATGAGCTTCGCCAATCTATCATCCCTTTCATTATTTAACTGTGTTTGACGCTGACTATATAAGGCCTCTTATCTTCGCGTCATTATCCTTGTTAG
This sequence comes from Photinus pyralis, assembly GCF_008802855.1. NCBI lineage: Eukaryota > Metazoa > Arthropoda > Insecta > Coleoptera > Lampyridae > Photinus > Photinus pyralis. The sequence goes on from NW_022170738.1 coordinate 6,510,115, forward strand.
GTCCGCATTGTGATTTTCCCTAATGCGTGCGTGTGTTTGATTGTGGTCAATTTTAGACCCTTCGAACATTACCAACGAAACCACAATAACAGCGGCCTAATTCCTTGTACGTATCAGTACGAAAAACCATTAAGACGGCGATGATGAGATTCCTAAATAATAATAAAGCCCCTCCTGTAACGTTTAACTGAGCAATTTCCATGTTTATCCTTGTAAAGTGCTCTTCGTGCCCTCCTCGCAGGATTGTAAAGGTGGGGGAGTTGAATGAAGATAGGAAATGTTTGATGTCGATTATTACATATCTCCGTCAAGGGGTTGAATAGTTTCGTAAACTCTTCGGCCCACATTAATTTTAGTATGGTCGTTCGTTTAGACGGCGGTGAATAAAATTATCTTTTATCATCGCCTTCAGAACTCCCTCTAAATTGCACATTGGGAATTTTTATAACGCATAACGCTTCACGTGTGGTATTTGGAGAAAATCGTAATTGAAACTGTGAAATTAATGAAGCATAAGACAAATTACCTCTTAGCAATTATTTTTATCTCAACCTGGATGTGTTGGTATTCCAGAGGGATACGGTTAAAGTAAGATACATCATTTTAGAAACAACCCTGTACAGTAGGTTTGCCCTTTAGGGAAATTTAGGTTAAAATCGAAAACGTCAATCTACTTCCTAAATCCGGATCGAAACCACTCACACTAGACATTTATGTTTTTGGAAAGGTTCATATGATTAATTGAGGAAATGAACTGAAAGTGTTCCATATATCGAACGGTATGGGGCCAAGTAGCTTCTTAATTCCGTAATTCGCTGAATATTGAAAAAAATGAACTCGGATAAAACCTGTGAACAATCTCCCAGTCAAAACGGCGTAATCTGCTAATGATTAATTGGTAAAGAAAAACGTGTTGGACTAGACAGCAAAAGAAAATAAATTTAGGATCACAGAATTTTAGTGTAGATGTATAAAGAACCCACTTTTACTGCGAGGATTTAGCTTTGAGGTTTTGTAAAGTTGGCTTTACTCGTTCTCATTTTATTGCATTTTTTAGATGCACTACTAACTTCACAACTTCTTCTTCAAAGTATATTCTATCTATTTCAAACAATGCAGAACTCTAGGACAGTTTCCTTAAATTTAGTTAAAACCGTAGACTTGAGATGGATGGACAGACGCTCAGATGTTAATTAACAAAATCTGTGAACGCGCTCAACTCATGCATTTATTAAACTGTATAATACGGCATACTTCTAATACCGCTTTTCAAGTGTTTAAGGCTCCTTCTGGGTTGGGTCGGGGATCTTGTTTTATTCTGGAAACTTTGACTCTAAATTTCAACTTGTTCCAGAATGAGGCGTCGAGTTTCTGCTGACGTGTCGCTTAATTATTGACAATAACACCTAGAAAACATTTAACTCGTTTATACAATGTTCTTTAACATTCTATTTAGTTTCTTTGTCACGCTGACTCTTTTGGATTTCAACAATCCATTTACCCTCTGGATTATTCTGTTCCTATGGCGACATCGAAAGTAACTGCTTTCGGTGCGCCTTCCACTCACGCAGTAGAAAGAATCGATTCGCTATATCCTTGCACTGGATCCTTTCTCGGATATGCAGATCAATGTTTTCACCAAACATCGCTTCTAACAAACATTGACTTGCCAAAATGAATAAGAGATTCAACATTTACTGGGTTCGTAAACACATGTGGGTACAATTTTTTAAAACAACTACTCAACAAGCTAAATCTAAAATATAACTCTAACGTTCCCAAAATTGCCTACTACTAAATTAAATCTATCCTAAAACAAAACAAGAAAAAATTGCCCAACTCACTATCTTGTCGATTTTTATGCCGTATACTGGTCGCAATTCATTACTTCTTATTGAATTTAGAAAAGAGCAATTTTCAGTACATTTGTTTCTCTTAAAGTGAGATTGATCGATCTGGAATTGTATCATGACAACAAATTGAATAATTTAGTCCCGTAGAAGGGAGAATTTGTGCACCGTGAGAATGTGGGAGAATCTCACCCTTTTCTTCTAAAACCTTTATTTACAATGACACGCTGTTGCAAACCACTTCCACTTTTGTAAGATGAGCTCTTATTCAACACATTAACTTTTAGGACACCTGCGCAAGTACAGAAATAATACATAAAACCATGTTAAATAATAAGGTATTTATCAAAAGTGACACCTGCAAATTTTATACAATGTAATTCTCTTATAAAATTAAACAAAATCTTAAAAACAAAACTACAAAAGTATTTCCCGAGATGGCGTGCACTATAGATACCTATTTGACCATTTCTTTGTTTAAGAAAAAGCCAAAACTCCAAATGTACCATTTAGTTTTCCTTTAAAATGTAACGTTTTCAAATAAATAAAAAAATCCGCTTGGCAACATCAGAATTTTCACTCAGTCCAAAATATTGACAGATAAAATCAAGTAAGCGCAGTGCCATACCACACGAGATGAATTCCCTGATTTAAACTCGACATTACAAACAGCATAAACGATCTGTGTGGAGCATATAAGATAATAACGGGTCATACTGTATACACGAATGTTTTAATTTCGTTTAAATCCGGGGAATTTCATTACAAATAAATAAGTACGGATTGATTTATTTCATCGAAATTTGTTATTTTAGTGTCTATTTGTCCATTTTAGCTTTGTTTTTAATTTTAATTTCTTGCTTAAATTTGATCATTCGTGTTATTTGTTTATTTAAATTATAATGTGAACAAATTAGGTTATTTACCATTACGCAACAATTAAGTGAGTGCATTTAAGTGTTATCAGGTCTTTTGCGATAAGAAATAGTGTACGATTCTTTTTTCTTCTTCTTAATTTCGACGTAAGTGCGACGCGTTCCGTTTTGCTGATATATTGAAATTGGCGGAAGTAGGAGTTTAATGAAGGAAATTGGTTGTGGTTTACTTTAAATAGAAAAAATCAGAAAGGGGCGAGGCTGTTCAGGTCGCGACGGGTTAAAGAGCGTGCGTTTGTTTATTTGTGTCGACCACCTGTGTGTGGAGTAAATGTAACGGACTTGTGCCCCACTTTATTTCCAGTTTTTCTTGATTATTTATTGCTTATGAGTTTCAAAATAAATTATTTTATATTTGTCAATCAATTAATCGTGTCTCATGTTCTGATTGTTTTATTTGTGCTCAAGGTTTATCTCAGGTGTGTAACTGATTTCTTTAGAATTTTCCGAAATTGTTCGTGACTACTGAGTTTCCTAAATTTTTAATTTCGAGTCATTATTAGAATTTTGTGTTGTAACGAGTGTCGGGGGAGAAATCATAAAAATTCGAAGTTTCAATTTTGTATTTATTTGAGGTAGCTGGGCAGGTATTTTATGGGTGGTGTAGTTAACCGCACCCCATTACACACAGCAATAGTTTGTTAATAATAAATTTTTACTTGATTTTTATCTGTTAATTTTGAACTAAACAAGCAAGATTTTTCAGTGCTTGTAATCTTTGCCAGTGAGTAAGGGTTAGTGCTATCAAAAAAGTAATATAAGCGTCGTGAACTCGTTTTGGGTTATACTTAGAATATAGAATAAATTTGAAAATATTCGCTCGCTTTAAAAATACGAGAGAAAGAGTTGAAAGAGAATAATACGTATACGGGGCCAGATAAAAAAGTTGTCGGACCTAACCTCAATTTTCAAAAGAAACATCCTGTACATTTTAATCTAAAAAGATGACATATTAAATTTCATTATCTATAAACGCTTACTGAACAAGAAAACACATTTGCTTATTCATATTTTGGAGCAAGTTTGGGATTTTATTTTAGTGTTAACATTATTGCACTTGTTTTAAACAACTTATTACGTTTGTTTACGAATCCAGTAAATTTAGAGTTTCATGTTAGTTTGGGCAAGCCGAACATTTGGTTGTCAAAATCATCGCATTATTGCAATATTGTACATAACAACAAAACAGGGAGATGTTTGGGGCCGACAAAAAGACGTAGGTTAGAAGTATAGCTGAAAACTGTGACCGAAATAGCTTTTGTTTTGACATCACCAATGGATATATTCTTTGCAGACGTCTCAATCGCCGTCTGTGAGTACCCTCTTCCGACAATCCGTTCTTGAGGTATAAGGAAATACACCCGATCACGATAAGAGGTTGAGGAGAAGGGCTATGGTTGGTAGAAATTAATTCCTTTCGTTGAGACCTTTCATTAGAGTACCATGAAGGATAAAACTAGTTCCACCCCCTCCCCCTCCACCCCGTATTTTGATAAGAGGATAGAAAGACAGGGCAATAGTTGGAGGAGAGACCTTTAAGTAGAATACAATGAGAGTTCATATTAATTTTTCCCCCCCCCCCCCCCTCAGGCCCCGTCGCTCACTGATCTCGCACGAGAAAGTTATAGTTTGTGTAAACCAATTTATTTCGATGAGACCTTTCATTAGAATACCATGAAGGGTAGAACATGTGTTTACCCCCCTCCCTTTTCTAAAGTTTAACTTGGCACCACTAAAGACCAATTGGTTGTATGTAAAAGTTATGCACATTTTATTTTCAAAAACAGCATCTCAGGAAATAATTCGTGGGGAGGGGGCCCTTTTACACAGCGAAATTTGATGGCCGTCTGGCACGCCTTCAAGGTATAGGCTACCTACTGCAAAAATTCCAGGACTCTATGACCATTCCCCTAGAAGTAGCTCGAAACGGCAGAAGTGGGTCCGGACGGACGGACGGGGCAAAACGCAAACAATAGCACATTTTTTTAATTCTTAAAAAATGCGCTAAAAATGAAAACAAAATCCCTGCAAGAAAAAAGCTTACAAAACTTGTTTGGACATATTACCCCGCACGCAGGCAGTCGACAAATAAAATAAGAAATCTTAAAACACCTTAGTTTTTTTTAATAATCCAAATAGCATGGTCGTACAAGATTTAAGATACTAGTATTAAACTCACACAAACGCTGACAGTTTCTGAGCTTCACTTTGCTTTATAACACAGAATTAGATGGCAAACAAAACTGACATGATGAATAAAGTGAGAAAAATTTTCGGTGATAGGGCGAACCTTCGTTACTTCTTGTATTTTTGCGTTTTTTTTATCTTTGGGAATTAATTTTATCCATCTACAATACAGTGTCTTCAAACTTATGTTGGTTCTATTGCTAACTTGGTAATTATAAGAAATACAAGCTCGGTTAAGTTAGAGAACTGGTGTGTTTTTTACACCGATTACAATGGTGAAAACAAAAAAACAATTGACAGTCGCATTCTCAAAATGTCGACAAACACTCACTTTTTTGTAATGGAACACGATGTAACGTTCCATTATATCACATTTTTCTAAAGACGTAGATGGCATTTTTTCTTTAAAATACAAATGTGTAAAGCTAAAAATTATACAATTACAAAACTACTTGACAGTTTATTTTATGACAACTACCGAATTGATATTTCTGAATCAAAACCACGTTCATGAAATTAAAAAATTGTCAATAGCTTCCCTTGACTTTAGAACAAGACATATGACAACTTTTATTGACAATGTAATTCTCTGCCTAGTGAAGATATGGTGTCAATTCAATAAAAAAGTGCCTTGTTGTCGATATTTTGAGAATGCGACTGTCTATTGTTTTTCTGATTTCCTGTTTTCTGTTTTTCTGTTGTCCTTGATAGTTTCTTTAATTTTATAAAAAGTTCAAACTGAATCCCTTTATTTTTTATCTTTTAAGAGTAATGGGTATTATTGTATAAGATTGTGCAGATGTGCAAGGTTAAAATGTTCGTTGATAATTTTTACGAACATTAAGTTTTTTCCCCATTAGATCAAATGTAGGTAAGGGGTTTAGATTGAAAGTCTAAAAAAATTGTCATCTGTAGGTTTTTACGAACCCAGTAAATATTGAGTTTGATGTTAGTTTGGGCAAGCCGACTAGTAATGTGTAATATAACAATTTTTCAAAAGTGTTTGTTAAAGAAAGCAAGTAAATAATTTTGTGTTAAAGTTCAGTTGAGGTCATTATTCAATGGCGAACAACGAGGTGAAAGTTTAATTTCTGTCAATAAATAGTAGCGTTGAAATCCAGGTGAATTACACAGCAATACTACCTACATACTTAATTGTTTAAATGGATATCGATTAATGCACTGCGGAGAGATGAAAATGGCAGTCACACAAATTATTTATCTTGTTTAGTGGTCGCATCTAATTAATTATGCCACAAGAATATGGATAAGCAACGTAACTAGTAATTACTCTACACAAGAAATACGAATGACCGGTACAAGATGTCCCCGTTGTTCTAAGATATAATTTTCCGCATCTACTACGTTTTGTATCCTCGAATTCATTAATCTTGTAGGAAACATACAAATGCCTTTAAGCATTGTCACTAACGCGCCACCTTTTTAGAATTACTACACGAATCCGATAGGTTGGTTATCATTTGTATTCAGTTGACATCATCTTGTTCCTGAAAGGGAAGGTTGTAGTTACTCTCGCAACTCATAACAATAATAAATACATCCTCCCTCATCCAACGTCAAATTGAAAGTCATTGTGAGCATTCTCTTGAATTTTAAACAATACAACACAAAATACATTTAAGATACGAAGCGAAAAACGGTGTGTAAAGCAAATGAAAAGCTCTCTTCAAACGTACACTTTGTATACGACAGTGACAAATTGACGTTATGGATGAATGGGTTAGCGTCCTTGTCATAAAAATTCTGACATGTTTACTCATCGTTTGCCCTAATTTCATAAAAGTAGTCACGACAAAGAATAATAATTTACCCCTTTACGCGACGGTTGCGTGAGTTCATTCGAACGGGAACTTTGATTCAAATAAACTACAAACGGAATTGGCGACTGCTGGTGATATATCAAAAAAGTGTTTGAATTACAAATCAATTGAATACCATTCAGATTTATATAGACAGTTCCGAAAGTTCCCCGAGGATAATAATTCATAGGATGGGAATTAAATTCTAATGAAGGCGCATCAACTTTGTAAATTCAATATTCGAACTTTGAAATTGGTTAGTGCGGTTTGCGCCATATTTGATAGTGGTAGTTGCCCAAAGTATTTAATAAACTTTTTATTGCCTCCCGCACAACTACTTTGCAATATGCATTAGTAGAGAAGCGTAATTATGCGTAAACTATTTCGCTCCGGTACGCATTTGGGTCAATTAAATGAAAACGCACGGAATTTGTAATCGTTTCACGTGAACGAAATCGAACTTCCCCAGTTAATAGATTTAGAAATTAGATCTTAATTGGGTTCAGACAACGTACGCTGCATCCGACATGCAATACGGAACTTCCCAGGATTCTAAAATTGAAACAATCTTCATTTTTATAAAGGAACAACATGTCTCTCCGGTTTAATTTGGTTACCTTTTCGCTCTATGTCAAGATGGTCTGAATGTAATTAGTGAATTTAGTGCCTCATATATACATCTGAGCTGTAATTGTATAATAAACGTCTTTCGGGAGAACGCTTCAACTATAAGGGAAAGGTATGTGGCTAATTAATGTGCGTAAGGTATCAATCTATTTGATTAGGCACGGTTCGTGTACTTCCCTAGTTTTAATCGAAGCTAAAACTGCTCCTACAAACATAAATCTGCGAAATATTTCAATGGGCTCTAACCAAAACATGTATTTTTTACCTGATCGTGGTTAGTCACACAGTAACCCAATTACCCGGCTTGCCCAAATTACAAGTGATTCCAAAGTTACCGGGTCCATAAACACATGCTACACACTACACACATTTTTTTTTTAAACAAACACATTTGAATTTAACATCAAACCTTAACTTTTGTAACAGTACGTCAATTAAATACCTGTAAATAAGCTAAACTTGTAAATAAATTAGTCTTCAAAAAAGGGCGTGTTTAGTGTTGTTAAGTTGGTCAAAATTAGTCTTACAGCTCTGTACAAAATGAGAAAATCTTGATTGGTAAAGGGATGCCGCTAACATGTAACGGCAGATTCAGAAACAAAATGGCCCATTAAATTTTTAGTATATTATAAGTTTATTAATGTTTATGAACACAACAACAACGTAATTTAATAATAATGAACAATCTAAATCTAACATCAAAGGTTGCAATTTAATCATTTCGGTAAACGTGAACGGTGAAACGACGAACGACTGGGAAAAACGTCGAGGATCTTGTAAACTGACTCGCCAGACATTTATACCTTATTTCTACAGTGAGGAATCTCCCCGTGACTGGTACCGAGATGGCACGGCGTTTCTTTGGTGGATGTGTCAGCTTGTTGGTGACATTAGAAAGAACAGCCTATGGCAGTGTTGCCCCGACTGTCAAACGCCTGTCAGTTTGCGTAGACATGTGACGTTGCCATATAAACGCTACAAATTTAAGTTGACAATAAAAGTATACAATTCAATATTATATTTATTAATCAGAAGATTCCACAATGGAAAATACGGTTACATAGCGTTATTCGGCCCCGGCTACGAGCATGAAATTGATAAAAACTGTTAAGGGTACCTTCATTGAGCATTTTCAACAAAAAAAATTTGCGGTATAATCCCGAAATTTTCCACAATCTTAATAAAAAGTTCGTTTCGTCAAATGTGAGGTAAGGTTACTTGATATCAGGCTTATTTTTATGTTGGTAAGAGTGTCCTGAGTGCTTTACTTCTAGTTCTTAAGAGATTATTTTAACATTTTTCGACGATGTTTTGTAGATATTTTGTTAAAAATATTAGAAAATGATGGAAAACCAAGCATGTGTGTGTAATTATGTCATAGTAGCAGTTCTTTACATGTTTTACATAATTCATGTGTAAATTATTTACAGATGAACAGCATTGTATCCATGTTTCATAATTAAAATATTTAAAAATTCAAAACAAGCTAGGGTGAGTGAGCTAGGTGCGAAAAAGCAGCCCATGGAAGACTGGCCGCTCTCGGATGTGCAAGGCGGTCGAGGCTAATTGGCGGTTCATACGGAAAAAGCATTCGAGACAGAAGAAACGGCCCACGGAAAACGCGAGAGGTGCCCTTCCCCTCTCGGATCCGGTCGAGGCAAATCGGCGGTTCATACGGAAAAAAAGCGTTCGATGCGAAAAGGGCAGCACACGGAAGATGCGAGTAGTGCCCCTTTCCTTTTCGAGCTTATAAGGTGGTCGAACGGAAAGGACAAAATGTAACGACGTTCGTCTTCTCTAAATCGTTCAAGCTTAGACTGTGTGGGCTCCCTAAAACGTATCAACATGGAAGTGCCGCTTATTTTGTGTATAAGTCGAAGTAATCCGGAAAGTCTATCGTGTATTTTACTACTTTTTTATTACATTAACTGTTAATATACACGTTAAACACATGCAATTTAGTAGACGAAGAAGTTAACATAACCTCTTACACAAAATTAAGGTGTCACTTCTGAAAATTACCAAATTTTTCAGTTTTGCCAACTTGAAAATAATAAACCGTTACGAATTTGCAGGAAATATGAAATAACATAACCTCACATTTCGATGAAAGTAAGTAATCTTTTTATTAAAATTGTGGAAAATTTAGGGTTTTTTCCGCAAATTTTTTGTTGAAATCGCTTAAGGTACCCTCTAACCATTTTTATTAATTTCATGATCGTAGCTCGGGGTCCGTGTATACACATCGAACGAATTGTCTCTATTCACCGATGCATCGATTACAATTCCTGGAGTACATCTTTTTAGGAAGATGGAGGGGGTGAGATGATGAATATAATATTGTGTCAAAGGAAGCGTCATAGCGGATTTTTTGTCGCGAAGTCGAAGAGTCGATAAGAAAATAACTGTAGAAATAGGTGGCAAGATTAATGTTCGAAGGGAAGAAATAAAATTGAAAAAAAATATTAGAGAAATTAGCTTCGAATCCCAGCCTAGTGCATTCCCTTCTTGTAGTCCCTATCTGAGTTTGAATAGCAAACCACCAGATATCGGTCTAAAACACACCCCATAACAATTATTAATTACGAAGCGACGCAACTTATTACTAGAAAAACGTACAAGTACAGAACAATTTCTCAGTGCATAGAAATATAGGGTGGTCGTCTGTTGTAGTTTCATAATTTACACGTCAGGTCGATAACATACGACATTTCCACGAAAGCATTTCCGCTGTACGAGCATTTTCCGCTACGCTATTTTTTTCTTTCCAATTAACATTATCTCCAGTAATTTATCATTAATGTAAGTTATTATCACAAACGTTCTCCCTTATTATCCTGCCTAATACCATTTTCCTTCCACCAAAATTAAATTTATGTCCCTTCTTAAGTGTTTACGTTCTATTTTCGTTTCGGCGGTTATCTGGGTTACGGAGAACCTCCCGTTTTTGTTGTTGTACATTTGAGTTTTTAGCCCTCAGAAGTAGGCATCGTGATATTGTGAACCAGAAAACCTAGTTATACGAATTAGATATATCCTTGTCTGGGTTCGTATCCATTTCTCTTATTTGTCCTAACCGTGTATGGGATATTTAGGTCGGGAGGTTTCTAAATTGATATTTTTGTTAACAATAAGCCACTGTTGAGGAAATGTTTCAATTTTAGAAAATAATAGAAAGGATAAATTTTACCTTTCTTATTGTTTTATTAGCGTATATTTCGTTGATGAAGATCTAGCGCAACCCTTTCCATTTAATATCGTCAAATTTCCACCTTTAACATTCCAATTCTGTTCAACCGCCACTTAAGGGCCCGAAATTTCCCTGTCCCCTGGTGGCAGATACCACTGCCCCCTCCCTGTTTGGCACTCGTGGATGAGAAGGATTCCCCAGTGACGTAGCTAATTGGTGCCCTTGTTCGTGGTGCTAAATAGTACCCGTGGCGATGGGGATTTCCTGGTTACGTGAGTAATGAGCGACCTTGCTTAATTTTATAATTCGATTAGACAGATTAATTAAAATCTTTTTCTCTCTTCAATAACATTTTCAGATTCCAAGTTTAGGAAGATATTTGAAATACGCTTGTAAACATTTTCGAGTTTAAGAGACAACAGAGAGACAGATTTTAATTAATCTTTTATATCGAGCTCTAAAATTACACTCTTTTGCGGATATTCGGATTTCGTACAAAATTGTTTGTAATTATAGCTATATAAAAAAGATTAATCAAAATCGTTCTATAAAATTAAACTCGAAAATTTTTACAAGTTCAAACATGGATTCCAAATCGAAAAAAAACAAAAACAAACGCAGATGGTTTACCGTCACCGATGTCACCGCGACTTGTATTGGTGGGCTTGTAACAAAGATGTCCAATTTGTTTTACATCCCTGCAGGTGGGACAATAGTTGTAACCGTATCTACGCTTGCCCTTTTCTTTGGTAGTTTTTTAGGCACCTGTGTCGTTATGGTTTTTTAAACATTCTTCTCCTTAAAAAAACCCTCTTGCAATCATTACAAACAATTTTAGAGTGATGCAAACATTTCGCATCCCGTTTTTTGTTATTAAATCGCTTTTTGCACTGTTGGCAAGAATATTCGCAAGTAAATGCAGTCGCCAAATAAAGTAATTGATCGAATCAAAAGTTTAAATTCCACGAAATTTCAAAATTCTTAGAGATAATGAAAAAAAGGTTCCCAAAAAACATCATCGACCACGTGATCGAAACTCGCCAACATCTCTAAATGTGATTTAATTACGGCACCTGTGAAAGGAACAAAAAAATCGACATTGATCCGTCTTGCCCTAGATACAAACCGCACGACACAGTAACTCAGGTTACTTTAGCCAAGATACAAACCACACGCACCTAGGATAAGAACCCATTTTACTTTAACCGAGATAAGAACCACTCGATTTCAAAGTGAATGTGTGAATGCGTTTGCAAATCACTTTCTTAATTACATTGTAAAGAAATTCCTATTGTTATTCGGTTGTCTACAGATGCGTTAACAGAGAATTATTGCCAGTTTTATGAGGCTCTCATCATCCCCTAAAGTTAACGCAATTATAGTGATATTATTATCTATGTATCCCTTTTGTGTGTGAACATGCGTAAAAAAATAATGATTTTCGATAAAAACTGCGAAACAATATGTACAGGGTGGCCAACTAAGAATGCGAGGTACTGTATCTGACAACCTACCCATCGTAGAGGCTTGCGGTAAAAAAAGTTATTACTAAAACGGCCACGAGAAAAACCTGGAAGATATTTTTAAGTTTCTGAAATGGCCGCTAGGGGGCGTAACTGCAATCTGGAATCTAAAAAATTATGTTTCTGTGAATTCCGCTACATTAACCTAACAAAAAATGTCTTCTCTTTGAAGTCGACAATAATGTGACTTTTTTGTTTGACAATTTTTGCTGTATCTCTAAAAATGAAGTGGTAGGGGGTATTCAAATGTTTCCGTTAAGAACACCCTGTATTTTCCAAACGGCTAAGCCGATTTAAACAAACTCGGGTTAGTTCAAAAGAGCTATTCTTCAGCTACAAATATTATAAATTTGAAGTTTTGTTAGTTTCCCATATCACCGCTTGAGGGCTTTTTTCGACATTCCGACAGAAATGGTTAATTGTCTCTAAAAAATTAAATGCGTTGGTTCGATTTTTTTCCATGAAAAAGTATCTAAATGCATCATTTTTTTTTTCGCAAGCTTGTTTAGGCATCCTAAACAAGCTTGCGAAAACTGAATTTACGGCGGCATTAAAAGCTTCCTTTTTTAAATCGATCCACTTTAGGGCCACAAATTCTATAATAAAAATAATTCCGGAAAAATTAACTTAAAAAGAATTTGGGGGTATAAAATTTTCTTTGGCCTAAATTTTAGGTTAGGAACAAGATATCGAGATGCGGTTTTCGTGAGCTTGTTTGGCCATCATTTAGCTACATTTTCATGAAAAAAAATCAAACCAACGTATTTAATTTTTTTGAGAAAATTAACCATTTCTGTCGGAATGTCGAAAAAAGCCCTCAAGCGGCGATATGTGAGACTAACAAAACTTCAAATGTTATAATATTTGTAGTCAAAGATTAACTCTTTTCAATTAACCCGAGTTTGTTAAAATCGGGTCAGCCGTTTCGAAGATACAGGGTGTTCTTTACGGAAACCTTTGAATACCCCCCACCACTTCATTTTTAGAGATACAGGAAAAATTGTCAAACACAAAAGGTTCAGATTATCGTCGACTTCTAAGACCGGGTATTTTTTTGTTAGGTTAATATAGCGGAATTCACGGAAACATCACTTTTTTTAGATTCCAGATTGCAGTTACGCCCCAGAGCGGCCATTTCAGGAACTTAAAAATATTTTCCAGGTTTTTCTCGTGGCCGTTTTAGTAATAACTTTTTTGCCGCAAGCCTCTACGATGGACAGATTCCCAGATACAGTACCACGCATTCTTATTTGACCCCCCTGACATAAGTACAGAGCCATTTTTGGCCGCTTTCTTCTGCTTTGTTTGTTTGCACTCATCCATTACAGCTCGATAAAGATAATTAATTAAAATCTTGCTGGCACTTTTGTTATGTCAAAATCTCCTTTTTAAAAATTGTCAAATTCGAAATGAATAGAATGTGGAAGTCACTATTGCAGCCGCAGCGTAAGTACTATAGTTTATGCCCGTTCGGTTAAAATTTAAAAAAATCGACATTTTTTTTAAATAAAACGTTGGTTAATCTTTAATGTCTCTACAAAAATGTCCAAAGTAGCCCACCGTTGGAAACCTGTCGTAAAAAATGTAGGAAAATACTGTATTAATCTTTTATATTCAATAAACTTTTATGCATCGCCAGCACCAAACCAACAAGAGGAAGTACTTCCGCTGGTAGACGGACGAAATCAGAAGATAAATTTAAGTGTACAGAAAACTACCGACCGATGGCGAGTTACAACATACATGTCCCGTTAGTGTATTTAATCACGAGTGCATCCGTTATTTGATATTAACCGCGTTTCTTTGAGTTAGACTTTTTGTGTAGATATTTGAATGAACGGCATGATTGCCGTTGAATTTGCGTTTGTAGATAGTTTGCCGTGTCTGTAAATCGACCGCATTGTAAATATTTTGTCGTACTTGTCATTAATTTTTTAGCGGCCAAGTTTTCTCGCGCAAGTTGTTGTCCGATAGCATTAAGCTAAAGCACCAGCGCACAGCCGTCTCCTAGCAACTTAGCGCTGTGTATACGTTTTTCAGCCACCATTGGCTGCAATTTCTACCAGTAACGCCGCCATTGGGTATATCTGAATGTAACGCGGGTCGCCTGTTACATCACTCCTCGTCAGCCGTAACGGCATGTTGAATTTCAAATTCCAACGTCAAGCAATTATTACATTCGTATGGTCATTTGTTTAATAAACAAAAGCCAAAGCGGAAGCGGGAACGGAAACAGAAACGGAACTGGAAACAGAAACAAAAGCAGAAATAGAAACAGAAACAGAAATACAAATAGAAACACAAAAACAAAAATATAAGCTTAACATAAACGTAAACGTAAACGTAAACGTAGACGTACGCATAAACATAAACACAAACACAAACACAAACATTTAATGACGAGTGGATTTATTACTATTGTTTACATTAAGCGCATTCATTTCAATTAGTTTTGTTTATTTGTAAATACTTGTAAGAATGAATTGTTTTTAACATTTTGCGTTAGTTTTACCGCCATATAGACGGAGCTTTGTTATAAATATTTTGTAGTAGTTTGCCAAAAAAAGTCTTTGATATGACTTTAATATACTGTAAAGGCCACTACCCATGTAATTTTTCTATTTATTGTTGTTTATGCAAAGATCATGCTTTCTTTTTAGACAATTCAGGATTCTTCAAGTATTCGTATTTTATGTTGATTTAAAATTTATTAAATGTTCAAGTCCATTTTATTTACGTAATGAATTTTATTTGAGTTTGAATGAAAGTATTCTCCAATTACGTGTTTAGCTATTAGCTTCACTACCGATCCACGTGTACTTTTCTCAGCGGGGCAATTGAGAAGACCAGAACTTTTTTGTTAATAAATAAATTGTAGTTTTATTTGCCTTCCCATTGTAACCGGTTGGTTACTTTTCAACTCTCTTTACCGTTTCTTCTCGAAATATTGTATTTGGGGGTGGTTCTTCTTATCTAAACTAAGGGTTGTTGGGCGCCGGCTAGCTTCAGTCGATAATTCTTCTGGCCTCAAGGAGAGGGGAAAGGATAAATGAATAAAAATCAATACTCTTTATTAAAACCTGTTCTTTTTCTCTTAGAAATCGCCTTTTAACTGTAAATAACACATATTACGAGAAATGGGGCGAGGCGGTACACTCCTGTAAAAGTAGAGTTAACTCATTCATACACAAAAAGTCACTGCATACAAAGGAAAATCTGTATTTATTACGTGAATTAAAATCAAAGTATTTACTCCAAAACCGCCGAGTACAGAAAGAAACTTAATTCGTATTTCATAAATGATCATCCAATTTAATCGAAAATCAAAACAAAACTGCTGTAAATGCGTGTAGTAACACTTCCAGGCTCGAGTCGTTAAAATCAATATAAACAGCGCTGATAAGCACTGTATTGAACGCAACACTAGTAGGTAATTAAATCGCCTTTACAAACATACCGCTCTATAATAATCTTATAATAATAACTAAACGACAACGCAATAATAAGTCTACCACGGGGCTAATAACAACGCAAAATAACTACGACGAAATATTGTCTATAAATACCTCTAGTTCATAAGTGCACCAGGACTTGGAGGATAAATTTGTCGCACGATCGATGTGGAAGTCGAATGAATTCGGACCGCCCGCTGCAGGCTGCTATTCGATTTTCAGTTGGACCAATCACAGGCAGGCTGGTTTATCTTGGTCTTCGTTTGGTACTCTCAAGCTGGACTACGCACGGACCGCAGACAGAACAAGCGCCAAGGAATACTCGCCTTCGAGAATCTCGCAATTTCCCAATTTTCTTCGGTGCGCCTTGAAGAATCGTCTTCGTCTTCTGCGCTGGATGGATCGAGAGAGAGACTTGGGTTGGGAGTCATGATTACCTTTAGACTGGCTATTTTAATTATGTACGTAAAAATAAAAGTTTAATCAACCTGTACTGCCTGTACAGAAATACTGTTACACCATACATCCTCCGATTTGTCAATGCGACAATTGTTGCAGAGGTTATAAGTGTTACAAATTATAGTCCGTTAAATGACAAAAATTCTTACATTCTAAATGCTAGATAAATCTATACGACAAGACCCCCTCCTGATTATTCAAAAACTTAAGAAGCGAATACAATAATGCGACAGAAAAGCAAAAACACTGAAACTGCACACGGAAAATTGAAAGTTGAAATATACAGTGTCTTTCCAGAATCATAAAGGTGTATATTCTTCTATCTTTAGCGCTCTAATGTTTGCATTTTTTCTGCGGGCGAGTTTGACGGTTTTTCTATCTGATGTGTCGGAAGATTTTACTAACGTGACGCCATGTAGAAACGATAAATTTGCATTTGCCACATTAGGTGCTTTTCTATGTATTCCGTTGGCGATACCTATATGTGAGAAGTACAAACTTTAGGGAATAAGAACAAAACCCTTTAGCGTTCATTATGTAAACTAAGTGAGGACTCCTACGAGACGAAGCTAAAACACCCGGAACGTAATAATTAACATGTTTCAACTACTACGAAATATCACTTGCAGTTTTATGTCATGCGATTGATTAAGTTCGCGGAAGAGGGCACACAATTGCAAAAAGGGTAAATTAATGTTAAGGTAACACGTAAATTGCTTTAATAGGAAGAGCACAAAGATATGCGAATAGTAGGTACTTTGGCGAAGTAATATGCAAGCTTCAAGGTAAAAGCTCATTCAGCTTATGTTAAAAGCCACGGAGCAACACCTTTTGTAACGTAAGGTATCCTTAATCTTGTGCACGTCGTTGTCTTCATCCCTGTCTCATATGAAAATCATAAATAGAGTCAACGACGGGAAGCTCTCCGTAAGACTAAAGGTATTCAGCTCGGGGAAGTAGGTATTTTGATGTATTAAGCGTCACGTACTTTACGTTAGCGTTGCATGCAAACTTAAATAGAAGTTATAAAACCCCGCTAAATGTACAAGAAGAAAAATGGGGAGCGCGGAACCCTCGGCAATAGTGCAAGGGCTCCTGCAGTGATCCCGCGTTATCTGACAAAGTTAATTGGACGAGGGAGATATAGGAACATATAAAATCCAAATAGAACCAAATTACAACAAGAATCACCGCCTCGCTTACCGCCTGATTATTTTTCTCCCCCTGTTGCGGAAAAGTGGCTGCTGCATCTTTTATGCCCCGCCATATTACGAAATGATATACGTACTTTTATTATTTGTACTACACGATACGATTCTCTTCCAAAATTGAAACTGCACGTGGCGTTATTACTTTTTTTGTAATTTGGAGAAGAGGACGCGCCTAATGGAAGGTAACGTTACGTTAGGCCCTCGGGATTTTTAATTCGAAAAAAACCGCACGTTAAATTTCTTTGTAACGGACGTAATTACGGCTACAGTACCGCACTTTCGCAATATGTGCTTTTGTTGTTTAACTTTTTATTGCGCCTTTATGTAAATTGAGGACGTCTCTAATCGATGTGATATTTACCGCATTAACATTCGCTTACAAAGGCATTATCTCCACCTTGACAATAATTTCATCTTTCGACCCCTCTAAACAGTGTGGTAAGCGTAGATAAGCTTCGGGTGTATAACGCGGTAGTCTATTGTTCAGTTAACCATGTAAGCATACTCTTTTCTCTTACAAAATTCCCGCGAGAGCAATCTAGTTTGATGCCCCTTCTTCTGTATTTAGTACACTGTGCAATTTACGATGGGTCGCGCTACTTTCGAAGGTTCTCACAGAAAAATCTTGTCAATACACAAAGGTGGTAATATATTTGAAAAAACCAAAACTGATTTCAAAGCCAGCTGTGCATTTTGTGAAAACAGGTGAGAGTCGCCAAAAGAGTAAAACGGGATGTGTTAAAAATAAATGCAATAAAAATGTCTTTTGCAACCACAATTGTGGAAAAATAACCCGACCGCAGAGAGCACTGCAACCCCCCCCCCCCCCAGTCTATTAGGCTAGAGTGCTTCACCTTAGATACCAGTTGCCACCAAGACCCCGGTTATTTCTAGTTGGCCTTGATACCTCAATATTTCCAGGAAATTTGACCCCGTTCACTGCAGACAATAAATACCAGTTTTCACATGCAAGTTCCATTTTCCTATTTAAGTTTTTTTACGTGTGATTCCTATACGGTGGTGGTCACTTTCTTTTCTAACCTACCCTTAACCTCAAATTTTATACACCGAAGAACATCCCTTCATAGCTAACAAACTGGGAGGAATATTTTCATTTAAACTGACAGTACAGTTTCAAAAGTCATACATGAGTTCAAACATGATTACTTTATACAATACCAGTCTGTCCCATTCAGTCAATTTTAAATGATCGATTTCTTTAAAAATTTTCCTGAATAATTTCAATCAAATTTTACACATTTTTAAGAACCGATCGTTATTTTTTATACAAATCAAAACACATTCACTTATAGTCCAGTCAAGTTAGCCCGAAAAGTAGGGGCAGTTACCCTTGCCCCAAGAATGAAAATTTACATGAACGTTAGGGATACCATTATAGTGAAATGTGTGCAAAAAATTGTATTCAATGTGAAAGTTCGCAAAATAGTTATTTATATAACAAGAGCGCATTGAGACTGAAGGTATTTTGAGACTGAAGGTATTTTGACGAGGCGAAGCCGAGTTAAAATATCAGTCAAATGCGCGAAATAACTTCGCGCTAGCGTTATATACGATATTTTTTCTACAACTGAACCGATTCTTAATTAAATTTGCTGTTTAAGTTCAACTTTGTCACGTGCGCGAAATACTTTTTTTCACTGTTGATGATTTCGCGCACGTTGTCAAGAGCAACCCTACTTATTAATTAACCGTTTCAAAATCTAGTACTTCGCGTTTCGAAATTCGTCAGAAAATGACAGGTTTTTTTGACAGTTGTAGAAAAATGGGATTTTTGGATTTTTAAGCGAAACGGTTAGTTTTATGGTAAAAATAGTTCAGACAAAAATTTTAAATCTTCAAAAATTTACTAAAGTTGTATTCCCTATATTAGGCACACGCGAGGGCACACGTTTCCACGCCACCTGTGAGGTACTGTACTTTACAGGTTTTTTTAACGTGGTTTCCCCAGCAGGCCTACTCCAAGATCTATTTCATTTAATCCTACTAGAATAAAAAGTATTCTCTTTCAATTTCCTTTTCTTCGTTTTCTTTTTCTCCATATTATTTTTCTTCTTCTTCTTCGTCTTCATCCTAAGTTGACGTAAATTGTTCAAACACCAATACATCAGCTGTTTCATCGCCAATGTAAGCAATCTTCTTCTGTTGGATATTCAAAATTTGAGCACGAGTGGCCTTGACAACTGGTGCATGCTGGTGAACAAAATAAACCTACTTTTTTACAGCTTCGAATTACACCCCCTTTTGCAGTTGCAAAAAATAGTATTAAGGAGCTTTTCTGATGCAGGTAGAAGTAGTGTGTGGATTTAGTTCCAATACATTATCAATTAGTTTTTTTTTTACCGGCCTACTAATTATAGCGTTTTCTAGAGGCGATGGTTTCCCTATGGTACTTTCTTGAAGTGATAGTACCTTAAATCTGGACAATACACCATGGGCCCTAGATCTCCTGTAGGACTACTGATGAAGTTTTCTATACCTCTTCTTACGCAATTGGTCGGACATTGAATCGACTACTTTTATCGTCTACTCTCAACCAAGTTCACGCTCTCGCAGTATAATCTATTAACAGCTCACTCCAAAGCCAACCCGAAACTGACTTAACTTGTTTCTTGAAACTTTCGCTTTCAAAATGTTTGAAACTTGTCAGTCGCCGGAAAAGTTCGCTCGTACCTTTATAATTTTTGGATAGTTCTAGATGCGAAATGTACTACCACTTGCTAGTTTTACCGAAAAAGTTTTTTTACTGAATTTCCACGGTCTTTTCTGAATGCGTTTACGAAACGTCTGGTTAATTTGCCTTCTACCGACCCTGCTGCGTTTGCTACATTATTCACTGCCTTTCGTAATATTTATTTACTGACCTAACATAAGCTTCCATATACATTCTCACTGACTGATGCGGTTTTATCTCGTAGATTGATTTTAAAATGCGCCACGAACAACACTTCTGAACTCGCATATTTACATTCCTACGATTTTGACTGACGCTAACTTACTTTTTTACTTGAATTCCCAAAAGACTCCTCGCGAATTAAAGATGAACCTTGCTGAGTGCCCAAAAAATCTATTATTTCGAACCACGCACTTGACGCTCTCGTGGTCCAAAACTGAACGCCCTACTCTCTCTCCTGAACGTGCTCCTACTTTTTTTAATTTTCTAACACGCCTACAAAATAGTGCTTATAGGTTGAATTGGCGATCTTTAATCGTTTGAACCCATGCCTTCATTTCCTTACCCCAATCAAAGGCCATCTATCAAAGCACACAGCAGTTTTAAGGATGAAAATTCAGCGCTTTACACTCTGCTCTGCTAGATCCGTATGAGTATTCCCGAATTAGCGGTTTAGGTCACGTAAAAGTCATTAATATTGTGTTACCGTATCCGGTAGCCAATGACTCACAAAATATAGATCGCGAAATTCACTCAGAGGTCATTGACATTGAAATTTTGAGAAATTTTAACTAAACAGCATTCTAATGGAAATTATTAACACTCAATATCTAAAATTGAGCTACCCTAAGGAAACCATACAAAAAATAGAAAAAAAAAACCAATTGAGGGGCTCCCGTTACAAACACAAATGAGTTACTTGACATAATATTGAAGTGAATCAAGATGTTGTCAAATGGTCCAAGGTCACTATAAGTTTCGATGCAAAATCCAAGACTTCCAAGCTACTTCATTTGCAGATCTATGGTCTTGAGCTGATTTGGGACGTAAACGCATATTTGCCGCCTGCTTCACGTGCACAATTTATGATTCATTCACATCAATCTTGCCAAACCACTAATGTCACTCACCCTCCAAAACTGCAGCGCTGGGGTTGTGGCTGACTAGCCGATGTTAACTCGCCTTTTACAAGCAGTAGGGTTATTTGTTTCTCGCTTTTACAGCTACACGGTTAAATAAGCACAAAAGTAAATACTATAAAATATCAACAAATTCTAACGAAAATTTACAAAAAAATTGAATTGAAGGAAATACGTTCCCGGGCTCCCGTTACAACTAATATACACAATAACGAAATGATGACGCTAACGCGCTTGTATTGGACTACGCAGACAGTCTATAACCACGCAATCGAGCGTACTTATAATCGCTCTTTTTCATGAACGGTCGAGGGTGAAATGGAGGTACTTTATCAATACTTACAGTTTAGCGGCCCTCGCCGGATATCATATCTGCGATAGGTGGATATTTCGGGGAGAAGGTCAAGTAAGCGTCGTTTTGCGGCATGTTGTTTTCCTGATTTCGTTATCTGAACTTTACGTTGTCGCCAGCTGATGTAACTAGTATCAAGTTTTTCATTCCATTGTAATATTTGTAATGGAACCCGCTAGCAAAGTGCTTTGAGCTTAATTGTATTTTATCTACTTGTTTTTACAACGCACGTATTTTCCATTCACCATTCAATAGACCAATCTAGCAAGTGGCGGTGGGACCATAGTGTCCAATCCATGCATTTACTATAGGAAACGGATAAGCGTCTTTAAGAAGTCTCGATAGTCGGTACTCCAAGGACTGTCGGATAATCCAAGGTGCATTTGTCTGCTGTTAGGTGAAGTTTTTATTTTTACCCGAAATTATGCGCCCAATGAGGTACAGCATTAAACTTTCATTATAAATTGTGTAGCAACATCAACCTACTCTATTAATCATGAGACAGTCGGACGGGTTAAGAGTAAATTTCTGTAACAGAATCCCGAGAGTAAAAAATAAGGGCGACGCATAGAAGCTTGAGTACATATTTTTACAAATTATCTAATGTACTACCCCAGCGCGTATATGAGTAATGACCCCAAAACGAAATTCAGAAGCTGTTCGTTTCGTCTGACATTTCAATTTTTCAGGTATTGCATTACTTTTTCCAATTCTTTTTTTTCGCCTTCAAAGAAGCTACTAAACACGGCGTTCTTTTTATATGTCATCATTTATAATAACACAACGTTTGCGGTTGCGCGTTTAATAAATCAAGGTCTGTAAGTAGTTATGCATTATACAATATGAAATAGGAGGGGCATCAGTCATTAGAAAAGTCAATAAGTTATATTCCTAATGGATTAATATCGGTTTCATAACTTTGGCTTGCACAAACCTTGACTTGACACGCCAACACACTACACGCGCACAAACGGTGATCATCTCGTAAACCTTTGGGTTGATATTTTTATTAAGATTGTGAAAAATGTAGGGCTTTTCCCGCAATTTTTTGTTGTTGAAGACGCTTAATTAAGGTGCCCTCTAGCGATTTTTATTAATTCCATGATGTCGTACCTGGGGGGCTTAATAACGCCACCTTACCAGATTGAATTTTCTCGATTGCGAGAGGCGCAAAGTATGTAGATCCGGCCCTGGGTGTAGTGTGTACTGCTTATCGCATGCGCCACCACAAAATGATTAATAATAAAACATGATAAATATAAATCACATGCACAAAACAAGATAATTATCAAATACAGGTTAAAAGCAAGTTGCAAAACAGAAATAGTTGGATTACAAGCAGGTAACAAAACAAGGTAGTTGTAGGTTCAAATATGTGGAAATTAGTTAATCGAAACTCATATTGCACATAGATTCACAACCGAAGGGTTTTTGTTAAAAGGGTCCCGCCTCTAGGACGGGAAACTTGTCACTTTGGCGGGATATTCAAGCCGACAGTTGAGATTCGACGTCAAGCACCGTCTTAGATGTCGTCACTATTTTGGTTGCAATATGTCCCATCCCTGTGACTGTCCTACGACGTAAAGGGTTAGTTTACAAAGAGCAAGTTAGTGCACACATCAAGCAATTCGATAATTTTCACATTTTAAACAAATGACCAAAAATATACATTAAACTTTGGGTCAACGTATAACCATAAATTGAGCAAACATTTACACCAAAAATGCAAAAATTACTTGAACTATTACTTGAAACTAAAAGTTGAAACTAACTTCCTATAAAAAAAATTACATGTCAAATTCCCTTCAAACACAGAAAATTTAACTTACCTCCGATTAATAAGGGGGTTATTGAAAAATAGTGACAATGCTGCAACGGTTTAGAAGTAAATTGGTTCAAACTCCATATGACAACGCATAGAAAACTCATAAAAACGACTAATGCAACAGTTGGTAAGGAACATAGCCACTTAGTCACGTGTTTATCTAATTCAACTATATCCTCCACAATGAGGGATAAATGCTCAGAGTCGATCCAACTAATTCATACATCATTATGGTTAATCGCCATAATATAATAATACTTAAGATTTTGCAAATAAACTGACAGTGCAAACTTTCAGGCCATTGTCACTGAAGATCATCCTTAGATCACCTAAAAAGCCCAAAACAATTGAACTTTAACACAAAATTTACCTGTTAAGTTCCTATCTCGAAGTCAAATTCAGTTAAGATCGCACAACTTTAATCTTTGTGGTTTAAAACTTCCACTATTGTTCTTATTTACGGTGATGGTTTCTAAACGAGAAATCATGCCTTTTAAGTGAAAGTCATGAAAAAGTTTAATTCGGAACTCCGCTACTGCGTTAATTTTTAAACGCGACATAAAATTCACACTACGGTCATTCACAGTGGTTAACTTAACTGCGCTGACGGCTCGCGCAGCCTTCCTGTCGGTTCTTGACGCAGCATTCTTTTCAAAACCATTCCGTCCGAATTTACAGGTGGTCTACTTAACATTTGGGGTCGCTCAGTGTGAACGCTCTCGCGATTTAACGCAGGAAATGATTAGAAAAGCTTATGTTAATTTAAAATTAATTTTCTGTAATCGATATGAGGAAATTACTGCGACGGTCTTTGTTTAGATTTGGCCGACGTAAACAGAATTCAAAAAACCCAAAACTCTTGCTTGAGATTAATTTATGGTATAAGAAAATATTGTAACGTTATTTATAAAATTCGGGTTCGATTTATATCAATATTTATTAAACAAAACTAAAACACTATAAAATCCGTACAATTTATATCGATTATTTATATCACACACTTCGAAATTTATATCAGCTTTTCGCGCTCGATGTTTCCGTACTCGTTCCATAGTAGACTGCCGCGATGTTCGGTCCGCAACCATTTATACACGCAAGCAATGTAAGTCCAGTACATTCTCGAATACGCGTAGAAAATTCCAGAGTGCCAAAGGCGACGTCATGTCTGGAGCATTTCCGTTACACTGCCCCCTTCTTAATTCTGGACGTCTCGTTCAGAAACTGCGTTAGTATTACTTTTTAATGCCTCGTGTCGGAATCTGCAGTCAGAGCCTGCTCGACAAACACCTTTCTTGAAAAAGTAACAGTCCACAGTTTTGCGGAGGGTCGTCCCCTGTGGGTTGAAGCAGCATACTGTAATTCGAACGCTAGTGTTTCTAAAAATCACTTCGATCATGGTTCGCACTATTTTCCAGTCCAACCCATCTAAACCACATCCAATCTTCGGAATCGCCAAGCTATTTATGTCATAGTATGCCATGAGTTTCCTTAAGCTTTTTAAAGCAGACCAGAGGTTTTCATAGGTGGGTTTGCCTTCTGACGTTTTCTTTGAAACCAAGTAGAACAAAGAGCGTTGACTATCTTCCAAGCGCAGTACTTTACCCACTCGTGGTCTTTGCTTTAACAACTCGTCCATTCTTCCAAATCTTTTCCGGAATACGGAAGCTATACCTCTACTCATGCGAAGGTCTTCGGCGACACAATGGGCGATGGAAACGTTAACCGGAAGCTCAAAAATATTTTGACAAATTTCCTGAGTAACGCCAAATCGAGCTTTCTTCCGCTGGGCGTAATTTGACATAAAATCGTTAAAGTTTGGCTCGATCCCAAAGCTGCGTTCCTCTTCTCGAATACCTCTAACTTCTTCGTTGTTGTTGGATCCGGCATATCGTGCGAGTCGATTAATGTGGACAACTTTCGGTTTCCGGTGGTTTCATTCTGATACGATATATCACGTCATTTATTTTCTTGATCACCTCATACGGACCTTCCCATTGTCTTTGTAGCTTGGGAGAAAGACCTCTTCGTCTCTGTGGATTGTGCAGCCATACCAGATCTCGCAGCTTCAAAAGTTTCATTGGCCGAGCGGAGGTTGTATTGATTTTTCATGCGATCGCTGGCAATCTGAATATGACTTCTAGCCAAGTCGTGAATATCGTTCATCTTCGCCTTTAGTTGGTCAACATAATTTTCACCTGCGACATATTCTTCATGGGGTTTACGCCCAAACTCGAGATCACATGGAAGGCGTAGTTCACGACCCAACATAAGGCAGGCAGGAGTCTGACCCGTGGTCTCGTTGACGGCTGATCGATATGCCATAAGGAACAGGTGGAGGTACTGGTCCCAATTTTTCTGATGTTCTGCCACGACTTTTGAAAGATATTTACCCATCGTTCGATTCATTCTCTCAACCATTCCATCTGACTGAGGATGCAAAGGTGTTGTTCTGGTTTTATTGGCTCCTACCAATCGACAAACATCTTGGAACAAAGCCGATTCAAAGTTCCTTCCTTGATCTGAATGGATTTCTATAGGAACACCAAAACGTGTAAAGAACTCCTTTACCAACACTTCTGCAACTGTTGCTGCCTCTTGGTTTGGAATGGCGTAAGCTTCAGTCCACTTTGTGAAATAATCCATAGCGACTAGGATATATTTATTTCCGCCATCTGTCTCGGGAAACGGTCCTGCGATATCGATAGCAACTCGTTCCATCGGACTACCAACGTTATACTGCCTCATGGGTGCCTTCTTCTTGGAAACTGGTCCGTTTCCAGTAGCACATAACTCACATTTTTTGACACCATCGCCGGACATCTTCTTTACGGTTGACCCAATAGAATCGCTCACGTACCCTTTGCAACGTTTTCGTAATACCAAAGTGTCCTCCGGAAGCGCCGTCATGCAATTTTCGCAATACTTCCGACACTTTGCTTCTAGGTACTACTAATTGCAGCGTCGATTCGGTGCCATCTTCACTTTCAAGGGTCCTATACAACAGGTTGTCTTTCAGAGTCAGGCTATTCCATTGGCCCCAATAACTCTTTACTTCAGGACTTGTGGCACTAATGTCTTGCCAGTCTGGTCTTTGTCCGTGGCGTATCCAATTCAGAACAGTTTTTAAACTTGGGTCGTTTTCTTGGGCCGTTTTGATTTCGCTTGGCTTCCATTCCTCACTCTCTACAGTTGTTCGCCGCAGATGGCCAATCTTGTCTTCTATTTTAGAACAATGTGTGCAGTTGTCCTTGCACGGTCTTCTTGACAAAGCGTCTGCATTATTGTGAACTTTTCCAGCCCTGTGTTCAATGTCGTAGTCATATTCCTGAAGACGTTCTAACCATCTTGCCACCTGTCCTTCTGGGTTTCGGAACTGCAAGAGCCACTTTAGCGCTGCATGATCTGTCCTTATCAGGAACTTGCGGCCGTAAAGGTACTTATGGAAATGTTCGCATGCCTTTACCACACCCAGGAGCTCTCGCCTAGTCACACAATAATTCCTCTCGGGTTTCGACAGTACTTTGCTGAAATAGGCAATGACTCTTTCCTGTCCGTCTTGCAATTGAGAGAGAACAGCTCCAATGGCGGTGTTACTGGCATCGGTATCTAGCACAAACTTTCCCTCATTTCTGGGGTAGCCAAGGATAGGTGCGCTAGTAAGAGCTTGCCGGAGATGTTCGAAAGCTCTTTGACAGTCTTCACTCCATTCGTACTCATTGCCTTCTTCTGTCAACTTTATTAATGGTTTGGCAATATTGGCAAATCCTTTCACGAATCGTCTATAATAGGTGCACAAACCGAGGAAACTTCGAATCTCGTGCTTGTTCTCAGGAATCGGCCACTCTTGAATCACTATAATCTTCTCTGGGTCAGCTGTAACACCATCACGAGATACGATGTGCCCCAAATATTTAACTTCTTTTTGGAACATAAAGCATTTCTTGGGACTTAGTTTTAAATTGGCATCTCGTAGTCGTCCAAACACCTCTCTCAGGTTCTTTAGGTGTTCTTCAAAAGTTTTTCCTACGACAATTACATCATCCAAATATACCAGACATGTCTGCCACGTTAGTCCCTTTAGAACTGCTTCCATAAGTCTCTCAAACGTCGCGGGGGCATTACACAATCCGAAAGGCATTACTGTGAATTGCCAAAGTCCAGAGCCTATAGAAAACGCGGTCTTCTCTCGGTCTGTCGTTCCATCCCCACTTGCCAATAACCACTCTTTAGATCGAGTGTGGAAAACCATTGGGCTCCAGATAGAGTGTCCAAGGTGTCGTCTATTCTTGGCAGTGGATAGCTATCTTTCTTGGTGACCGAATTTAACAGACGGTAGTCAACGCAAAATCTTGTGGAGCCATCCTTCTTCTTTACAAGCACTACCGGTGATGACCAAAGACTATTCGATGGCTCGATGACACCTTGTTTTCTCATGTCTCTAATAATCTCCTCCGCTTCGTCTCGTTTAGCCAATGGGAGTCGCCTTGGCTGTTGTCTAATCGGTTGGGAATTGCCAGTATTTATTTTATGGGTGACTATGCTTGTCTTTCCCTTGTCCTGGTCGTTTACCGCGAACACATCCCGGAATTCCCCAAGCATATTTTTCACCTTTTGTCGTTGTCTATTAATTGTCCAAATCTGGGGTGTTTTTAATGACCATATCTATCAGCTCTCTTGGATACTTTCCTTTAGATAGATTTTCCGATCTCACAGAGCGAATAGCCGAGATGGGCACAAACTGTCCAACTACAGTTCGTTTGCTTAGCTTAACAGGACTATCTTTCAAATTCATAATTCGAATCGGAACGCCATTTTGAACTTTTACCAGAGCCCTAGCCACTAGAAATTCTTTTTCGTTTAGTGCTTCCCTGGCGACAATATCCATCTAAAGTGGTCATTATAATTTTTTCACTAAGTCCGGGTATAATGACGTCATGAGTGGTTAACAGGCGGATGACATCTTTTTTGTCTTCATGGAAAGGGAGTTCTTCATCGCCGACCTTTAACACGCCCTTTTTCACGTCTAACACAGCTCCGAGTTTCTTAAGAAGATCCATCCCCAAGATGAATTGATCAGAAATATCAGCAATTAGCACCTGGTGATTGATGGTGGTCTTTCCGATGGTGACAGACATTTGTATTTCTCCGTGCGTTTTTATTCTTTCACCAGTTGCTGTTTCTAACTGCACGGTCGAAGATGAGATCCGAGAATGATTCTTCAATAACTCTGGTCTTGCAATAGTTCTTGTTGCACCTGTGTCTACTAGCAAGGATCTGTCTTCTCCATTAACTCGGCCGCCGATGTACAGACTCAGAACTTTTCCAGACGACGTAATGTTTACAGTGAAGATCGGGGCTTTGTTTCTGCAGGTCGACGATAGCCCCTTCCTGTCGACCTTTCTTAGTTTTCCGACTGCTGTAATGGTTTTTGGCAGTTGCGGCGAACGTGTCCGATCTCGCCGCAATTCCAACATCGTGGTTCACGTTTCTTTGCCAGTGACTGTATTGCTTTATTGATCTTTTCTTCCACTACTTTACTGACCTTTTCTTCAAAACTTTCAGAACCACCTTCCTCTTCGATGGTTCTTACCCGGCTGTCACTGCGAGGTTCCACCATACGTACTCGCGCACTTCCATGACTAGCTTTCTTGGCGGCTTCGAATTCTAACGCATGGGCCAAAGCTTTCTCAATTTTGTCGTGCCTAGCCAATCTCAAAGCCTGCTGGGCATCTCCATCACGAACGGCATCGATAAATGTTTGTACAGCCAGTTGATCAAGAAAGCTCTCCGGTGCCGTAGGGTATGCCAATCGAATCAGTCTGGCGATGTCCGCTTCAAGTTCCTGCAAACTTTCTCCAGGTTTCTGCATTCGGTTCTTGACTTGGGCATAGTAAACTTGCTGAAGGTGTTTATCGCCATATCGCATTTCGAGTCGCGCTACTATTTGTTGGAAGTTCTGTTGATCCTCTGGGATAGTCCGCAACACATCCAGAGCATCTCCTCTCAGAGCAAGAATCAGGGCTGTAGTTTTGTCTTGAAGAGTCCATTTATTTGCCGCAGCCGCTGCTTCAAACTGTCGAACGTACGTGGTCCAAGGAATCTTACCATCAAAAGTAGGTGGTTTTATTCGGGCTTGCTGAACGTCGCCTTCTACTCTTGTATTTGTTTCTGAGTCGACCTTCTTGTAATGAGTAGACTGTGGCGCCTCAAGAAGACGGTCCATCAGTAATTCATCTGGGGCACTACTAGTACGCTCTTCCGTAGTCAGTCGCAAGAATTGCTCGCGTAGCTCTTCATACTTGTGCTCAATCTCGACGAATGTTGCTTTAAATGTTTTGGAAACTTCCGTAATTCTATCTTCAACTTTTTCTTCAATTGATTTAGAGACTTCTTCGATAATCTTTCTAGAATTTTCCTCCATCTTTTCGAACTTCTCGTCCATTTTCTCGAACTTCTGTTCAAAATTTCTAGAATTTTCTTCCAACTTCTCTTGAATATTTCTAGAATTTTCTTCATTAATCTTTCTAGAATTTTCTTCCATTTTCTCGAACTTCTCTTCAAAATTTCTAGAATTTTCTTCCAACTTCTCTTGAATATTTCTAGAATTCTTCATTAATCTTTCTAGAATTTTCTTCCATTTTCTCGAACTTCTCTTCAAAATTTCTAGAATTTTCTTCCAACTTCTCTTGAATATTTCTAGAATTTTCTTGGGTGCTTTTCATTTCTTGTTGCAACACCTGTTGGCCATTTTGGATTTGCTGGAGCAAATTGAGCATCGTTTCTTCCATTTTAGCGGCAGCAGATCTTGTTACAGGCATACACAAGCACAAGCACTTAATTTAATCTTACTTTTAATTAATTTAATTAACCCCACACCTGACACCAATGTAACGTGATTTATAAATTCGGGTTCGATTTATATCAATATTTATTAAACAAAACTAAAACACTATAAAAACCGTACAATTTATATCGATTATTATATCACACACACTTCGCAATTTATATTTCCGTGCTCGATCTCGTTCGATAGTAGACTCCGCGATGTTCGGTCCGCAACCCTTTATACACGCAAGCAATGTAAGTCCAGTACATTCTCGAATACGCGTAGAAAATTCCAGAACGCCAAAGGCGACGTCATGTCTGCAGCATTTCCGTTACAATACCAAATACACATAGCACTGACACATAACCTTGTTCAAATAACATGTTGCACTTCAATTGTCCAGTTGGTAACTTAAGGCATTTTTTGCATTGAAGACAAGGTAAACTCTTATCAGAGGGAATGTAAAATAACGAACTTACATACAGATTTCTGCAAGTAGCATTTGAAAGCTTATAAAAAACGCCACTAGACTCGATTCAGTAAAAAAAGTGACTTGGGCACTACTTTGGCCCCTTCGGACATATTTATATCTTATCACGCGCTTCCTTACCTCTTCAGATTCACTTGCTATGGCAACCATTAGGTTCTTTCGGTATCAGTGGTATCGTCTAAGGATCTTACTCCACATATCTTAACCCCGTGGTGAAATCGATCGGGCACTCTGATTTTATAAAAGTTTTACAAATCATGCAATAATTTTTAATTGAAATAATGCATTTTGGATTTTGGTGGGTAGCCGGTAGTCACAGTTTTATAAATGTTTGTGTGTACGTCAAATAGAGACACTGAATAGCGATGTAACTTATTAACGTCAAAAATTCGCCAACTTTTAGCAAGAGTCAAAAAAATAAATTCGTCCTGGTCTCGATTCAAGTGGCGTTGACAGCTACCTGAGCATTCATTGACGAGGTACAAGCAGAAGTGGTGTTTAATGAATACGGTACTTGAAAAACGTGAAAAATGTGGAACAGGTAATTGCGGAATAATTTACCGTAATCTGGAACACACTCGCCTTTGATTCAATCACGTCGGTACCAGTTCTTCTATTAAACAGATGCCATGACTTGACAATAATTTACAATGGCTATTAGATTGCTAATGTGTTAGTTATTAAAATTTTTTTCTTTCTAACATTTCGGTGCCTGATGGAAGTCGTAATGGAGCCCGAATGGTAATTAAATTTAATTGAAGTAACAAATATAAGTAAGTAATCAAAACAACCTCCTACGTACTCGAAGAAAAAAATTCAATTAAAGCCGTATAATCATTTCTCTTAAATCGAGATGATGTAGGTGATGTCCGTCGTGTTTTAACAAGCAGCTGAAACGGTGTGACAGTGACGCATTGAGTCAAGATGGATGCGCCCATATCGTGATAATACATAATTACAATAAATCAATAGTAAGTGGGACGTTGGACAGGTACACATCTCTCACGGTGGACAGCAGACTGCTTTTAGTTGTGTTTGTGTAGGACGCACCTGACCTGACCTTATTGATTTAGGATATTTGGTTCGTCTTGACAAACAATGACATGTACTTTTGAATTTTTTGGTATGACACACACAATCAGCTGAATTCTAACCACCGCTACTAACACACGTGCTAATTTTCATGACAGACTAATTAAAAATTGATGCAATCGATTACGAGTGCGAGCCTCAACATTTGCAATTATAAGCGTAAGAAAATTGCCGATCAAAAACTTTGATTAAACGGTTCAATTTATTACTGCAAAATGTCTCAATAACTGTTGTGTCGGGTTGAAACGTTAAAATATTCATAATTTGTAATTCATTTGCATTAATGTGGCGCCCAATAATGGAACCTGATAATAACGCTGTAAATCAAAACTTTCGTGTTATACAAATTTATGAAATTAAAGAAATGGGATTCGCTAGTGGTAATCTCTTCTCATATGTTAATTATTTACAGAAAACGGTAGACGTAATAGTACAAATTGCATATGAAAAAATTTCCATTACGAATAATTTTTCATTTTTTAGAATTTTAATAAGAATATTTCGGAGACATGTAATTGCTTGCTTACTAGTTAACTGTCTGCGCCTTTGGATTATTAATATGAATACTCATCATTTCAATTAGAATTATTAAAATATATTCAATTTATAGTATACCGCTACGGAGACGTGCATAATGGCAACTAGTGTTTATTTTTATAGGTTTACTTGTCAAAAATTCCAACTGTAACTTTAACATATTCTGACGATGAGCAATTTGGATCTGCATATAATGCTGTTCATTTGTTTTTCTACATAAAAGTAGAGAAAATGACAACATTACTGGCGAGAAAATATGACAGTACGAGGCCCCTTTGCGGCCGAGTATGCTTAGATCCATTCTATTATGAAGAGGTTTACGCTGTTGTACCTAGTTCATACCATATTTAAAATGATTACTGGTCTTGTGTATTATCAAATATGTTTTAAAATTGAATTTGCACTTGGTGACAAAATCACACCGGTCACATTTTAAATCCTTGGCAGGGTCCACGTCTTGACAAATGTTAGATGCTAACATGGGCTTAAAGACTGGATTTATATTTGCTGACGAATGCGCACTGGGCACACTTAAAAGCCTTGTTGACCTTGTAGGTTAATAAATGTGTTTTATAATTAGATTTATCAATCGTTGCATAGTCACACTGGACACATTTTAAATTCTTGCTAGTCTCGAGTGTTAAATTGCGCATATGCGGTGTTCTACTTACGGTGCAAAGTATATCTCTGCTTCGTATTGAAAGTAAATGGAAGGCTATATCTATGTATATATAAGGCGTACTTATTTTCTCGCCTAGCCTGGAAAATGAAATTTTCTCGCTTTATCCTTCTTTCCCGCCCTACAGGCGAGAAAATGTAAGTTCCTTCTTGTATAGGATAAAAAGGTAATTAGCTTACTAAATATAACATACATTTGCGTCATTCTAATCTCATGACCAACAAGATACCATGCGTCGAATACAATTTTGCGTAGCAGAAGTTTTTTAAACTTAGCTCGCATTCGGAAACACGACTTTTAATCCGGCTCATGTTCAATAGCACTGATCCTTCAACTCGTAGAAATCGATTGGCGAATGTTTGACATCGCTGTCTCTTTTCTTTCTCGAATTAGACGAGGAACAGACGGACGGACAATACCATTAAATAAGGAGAATTTCTTTCCAAAGATTCCCTAAAAATGCGCCTTTGGTTATAGTGGAATGATTTCAATTTATATGCTGTTTGCTAATCGAGTTTTTATTTCTAATTCAAGAGGGGGTTGCTGCAATGGAACTTTTACATTATTGTTCACTAATCCAAAAAGTTCCTTTTATTTAATATAAAGACCATGATGCAGATTGTTCAAAGAAGTTTCTTTTTTACGTAACCAAGAGCGGCACTCAAATGGAGACAATTGTAACTTTCCACATCGTAAGTGGATGGGGTATGCGTTTTGCATAATAACAAGTGACGAAACAGCCATTTAGGCGAGAAATAACTAATTTTAAATGTTAGTGATCCCAAATTCGAACTTTCTTAACTTTCTTGCACGCAAAGTACCTATTTAGGTAGCCGATGCTATATTTTACCAATAAAACACCGATGGTATTGCTGGCGTTATTCTTTGTTTATAGATTTATGATTAGTGTCAATGTATTACATTTTAGGAATAAGCAATACTTTATGCAATTATCATCCATGTGTGAGTTTGATTTATTACTTCTGGTGTGTATTCAAATGGCGGTTTCCACCGAATCTAATTGTACTTTATACAGACGACACACCTTTTCCCATAAAAACGACACAATATCAGAATGTTCGATTCAAGAATGGACACAATCCGAAAACTCGCACCGTAATTGAAGTTGTTATTCACCTTAAATGGCCACATTCTATCGAACCCAATTAATAAAAATTACATTAGACAACGACCGGTCTTATTAAAGAGAAGAAAAAAAGTAGGTTGCCTCAAGAGTCCCTCTCTGTTTTCTCATCACCTCACCTGCCCGTTAAAACAACGATTCAGCCGTCATTCATCCACAATGAGAGCTGTCACTCATCATCTACAGCTCTCTCTCCCCTCGCCCACACGCAGACCTTTTCAATCTGTCTCAGTCAACTTTTGTTCATCGTGTCTCCTTATTATTGCACTCCATTGTCAGCTGCAGACTCGCGGAAAATTAAAATTCCTCAGCTTAATTTTTACCAAATTGATTAATGGAATCGCTGATTGATTTTGATTGAATGTATTTCTATATGTTAGTATATACCTGCGCGTTAATTTAGTTAGTAACACAACAAAGAAGTAATTGATTTCCTTTGAAGTGCCTTAAAACATTGTTAATTAGTTTTTGAAGTGATTAGTTCTGACAGTAGTTATGCCAAGTCAAAGAGTAGGTACATGGAAAGCTGTCTGTCGTCTCTTCTGTTTCAATTGTAGTGACAACGATCGTCATAACATCCTCACGGCTTCATGTAGGAACTTCCATTCACTTTGATAATAATTACGATTTAATAATAAATTGCATTTTGTTTGTGTATGTGTATAGTGAAATGCGTGTTTAATAATCACCCCAAGGTTTGTATGCAATTAGTTTTTTACTTGGCTGTCACTACGTATAATTAATAATTTCTCTTACCTATTCGGTATTTTTCTGCAACCTTTGCATCAGTTTCCTACAGGCACAAAGGACTATCAATGAATGGATATGTGAATTAGAAAAGCCCGACGCCATCTTCATGGCAGAGTAAGAAAGACGAAACTTTATGTAGTGCAGCGATCAAACATTTTTTATGAAATTATCACCATACTTTTTTTGGATTGCTCTTTCACGTAATCTTTTTACTTCTGGATCCAATATTTTTGACATTCTTATTGATATTGTGTGCATTGCTTGGTTTTTAGTGCAATTCATAGTAGCTAGACTACCTATACCCAACCTCCGGATTTCACTTCCGTACTCTTAACTTTCGAAAATTTAGTGATGCGTCCCCATGGGTTGTTATGTGACATGAACCTATGGCTGTTGACGAAGAATTTAACTTTTTGTAAAATGTTCGAAATCCAGATATTTATACTTATTATATTTTTTCCAAAAAAAGCAAAGTTCTCTAGTTGTCTTAATGGCATTATTGATACCATAACTGAATTTATTGACTGATTTATTCACGAAATTTAACAGAATCCGTGGTTTTAATTGGCGAATTTAATTTGATCGGAGTAAAATTAAATTAAATTACTTAAAACAATTTAGTTATCAATCGTCAAAACGCTCGACTCACACAGATAGATCAAGTTAAATTAGCCAATAAATTAAGAAATTAAGTCGTCTACAAATTGATTTGATTTCTAGAATTTCAATAAAATTGTGTATGGGTTTTAATTAATTGATCAAAATGAAACTCTAATTTTAAACAAATAATTACCTTAATTTCATTAACATTAGAAGAGCTGGTAGGTATTTCAGACACGCTGAAACTTGTCCAATACTTATTCTTTAATATCCACAGAATTGCAGACCTCGATGGGGAGTAGCGGAATTCTTTAATCCGTGGCTTAATTGAATTAATTATTTTTTTGAAATTTGCACAATTAAAGGGTTATCATGCTGTAATGAAAACCGGAAACTTCTGATGATATGCCAGACAAACCGAAATTTACCGATTTCGTTTTTACTTTTTCTGATGTTATTTGAACAGATAGATACAAAAAAGAACACTTTCTCATTGCCACTATTTAATCTGTACAAGACAGCGTTAAGAGATTTTCATTAGAATGTTTCGTTTCGGATAATCATCATTAGGTTTATTTTTTATTATGGCTAGCAAAAAAAGTAGGTACATACTGTATTGAGTAGCCTTTGTTATTACGAATAGAACGATGTAGGCACAAAAAAAGTTGGAAACTCTGCTGGTTTCAACAGGATGGTGCACCCGCGCACGACGCCCTAATCGTGTCAATGCCTATCGGACAAATTTCCTGAAAAATTAACGAAGACTTGTTGTCGATCCTTTTTCTGTACAGTTTGTCGGCATTGTTTGAAAATTTTGGTGCGCTCTTGAATCACTAGGCGAACTTCCAAAGCCGGATGCGCGAAGAAAGTGACGCTCGTAAGTGATGATCGGTTTCATATGGCGCTTTGTTTGCGAAAAAGGACAATGGTAAACATAAGCAAATCAAGTCTGATCCGAACAAACGCGATAATACAAATCTGGTAAACCTGACGAATCAATTTGATGTTTTAAATGTAAGAAATTGGTCATCGGATAAGAAACTGTCCGAATTTGAGTCAAAACCTGGAAAGTGCAAGGTGCGCGAACGACACTTGTTTGACGGTCTCGGCGGGTTATTTGAGCAATAGTGGAGCTACCTCTCATTCTTGTTAGGGAAATGTACGACACGAATCGCGGTACTTTAAAGTTTCGCGAATTCCAAAACAACGGGCAGTGCCGTGAAACTGCTACATGAAGACGCCCAGGTCGACTTAAGATCATCCGATCTGGTTTTAAGAGGACGACGATGAATAGTAAAGATGAGTGAGTGAGTTGAGCGATCGCAACCGAGATGAAGAGCATCATAATGAACGATACGTGGACAACGGGCAAGAAGTTATTGGAAGTGGAATGGTATTGAGAGAGTTCAGATCGGGTAGTACGCTTGGGATTAACTTCGCGGACACATTCGCACCAGTAGCTCCAATAAGTAGTATTCATTAATTGGTAGCTATCCATCTTATAACGACTCAAAACGGGGTGATATTGACTAAGTGGATTGATAAAGACACTAAACCTTCCCCATACTTCTTTTAATTATTTCAGGTGTTAGAATACAGGCATTAGGTGACAGCGACTATAGTTTCGACCCGAAGGTCATTATCAAGCTTAAGTTTAAGAGAACATATAAAGGTGGTTGAAAATTACATTTTAAAATGGTACATTTGGTTATCAATATGGGGAAAAATTACTAATTTATAACATGGGAAACAATAACAATATTGACAATTTAAAAAACTTTTTGTCCTCACATACCTATTATAAAACAATTTTGCTTGTCAAGATGGCTGTGTTCATCTCGTCTCTCCTAATTTCTTTAATTTAATCAATTGGTACCTAGCATTCTTTTCCTAAAAATATTGAAAAATTTAGAATTGTCTTTAGGAAGGCTATTTTAAATTTAAACAATAAAAAATTGATTACAAAAATAATCAAATAATCAAATGATCAATATTTTTTACTTTTATTAATACATACTCGAATTAAACAAAAGTAAAACTGAACCAATATGTACGTGGTTTAATGTACTTTCTTTAGAATTTTATGATCTAAATGTACCAAACCCCGTTTTCATACTACTCCTACTAGTACAGTAAATCTGGCACGAAAAAGTGTCGTTTTTGGAAAAAATACCTTATAACTTTTTTTGCATAAATCGTTAAAATTACCTTAGAAAAGCTTAACTTCAAAAATCCGGGATGGTACCGTGGGGCAATTTTGAGAAAACTCAAAAAGTTTTTGGATTCGGTTTATCTCGAAAACGGAGAGTTTTTGAAAAAATTTCATTGAACAAAAAATGTTATGGACATTATTGTGTACAACTTTTGTCATTGAGCGGATGCTCTAACGTGAAAAATGAATGAAATAGATGGCGCCAAAGTTACCAAAAAACGGGTTTTCTACTTTTTCACTGAAAAAATTTTTTTCCTCGCAATTGCAAATGCAAAAGTTATTGGCCGTGAAAAAACCTAGAAAATGCATATACACTTTTTTTACGTACAATGAATAGTTTCCCAGTTGTAGCGCGACAAAGACGGTGATTGTGGAATTCCTATAACGTGGCCGTTACAATAGGAGGTTTTTCTATGCTCCCAATAGGTGGATAAAAAATGAGTATCTGTTTTATTTGCAAAAAAAATCGTCGAAGATAAGCAAGGTGTGGGTTCGATTGGCCGGCAGTTGTTGCTGAAGGCATGCAAAATCCGAGGTGATGAAATCAACAGTAAAGTGATTGAAAATAATAGTACTGATCTCGAAGTTCATGGCAGATGTTACAAGCTGTTCGCCGACCACCGACGAAAATCTGCAGTGTTTGAAAGGTAATGTATTTTTCTTCCAAACGTTGACATGGAAAATGATGCCGTTGAAGATGTTGACTTGAGCTACCCTTCTCAAGTCGTCCGCTGGACTCCAATGTCAAGAAATGAAGAGTCTGACTCAAGCGATGCAGGATCAACGTCAAGTTCAACAGCATCCATTGGAGTAGAATCGTGGAAACAGCCACCGAAAACAAAGCAACGACAGAAAAGAAACCAGCCACGTTGATAAAATTGGGTTTTCTTCGATTTTGTATGAACAATAAATGATAGTCTTGTCTTGTCTTATCGAGTTTTAAAAAAATATGTTTACTTATTATTTTTTTTATTTTTATAATCTTCATGAACTTTTTCCATTAGTAACGCACAACTCCATTTAACTTCTACAACTACAATACAATATTTTAAATCATTCCCACTGTAACTTGACAACGGTCCATTGTACGTAAAAAAAGCGTATATGC
The DNA here is from genome assembly GCF_008802855.1 of Photinus pyralis. Classification (NCBI taxonomy): domain Eukaryota; kingdom Metazoa; phylum Arthropoda; class Insecta; order Coleoptera; family Lampyridae; genus Photinus; species Photinus pyralis. Next base: position 6,548,815 of record NW_022170738.1, read on the forward strand.
ATTTTGTAGGTTTTTTCACGGCCAATAACTCTTTCATTTACAATTGTGAGGAAAAAAAATTTTTTTCGGTGAAAATGTACAAAAACCGTTTTTTGGTGACTTTGGCGCCCTCTATTTCATTTATTTTTCATGTTAGAGCACCCGCTTAATGACAAAAGTTGTAGATAATAATGTTCACAACATTTTTTGTTCAATAAATTTTTTTCAAAAACTTATCGTTTTCGAGATAAATCGAATCCAAAAAATTTTTGAGTTTTCTCAAAATTGCCCCACGGAACCATCCCGGATTTTTGTAGTTAAGCTTTTCTAAGGCTACTTTAACGATTTATGCAAAAAAAAGTTATAAGGTATTTTTTTCTACAAATTTGTGCCAGATTGACTGTACTATACCGTATCCGAAAATCCAGCTCCAAAACCACGTCACGACTACAAGAACACCTGGAAGAATTTTGAAATAAATCGCATAGGGATTAGCATATCTACTTTCTTCAGAATTAAATGTGTAAAAACCTGGTTTCCATAACGGACACGAATTTTGGTACATCGGGCTAATTTAACTGAAATTTATGAGGGACTTTTTGAAGTGTAAACGAGTAAAATTGAGTGATCTTATATTCTATAAATAAAGTCTATTACCATGATGCAACAGCAAAATCTAATGTCCCCTTCTGAAGAACCAAGATATTTTGTTCTTCATTACTACTAAGTTTCTCATTTGCTGTTTCACCCTTTTGCAATTTTAGATGGAATTGAATTCCTTAGACTGACTTACTGAAATACAGCAGTCATGTTAATTAAGTCTCGTCGTGGCGATTAAGCATTTAAATAATTGTCGAGATATGTTGATAACCTTATTTTTGAGAAAAAATTCGTGTGTGATAGGTCTTTTGGAATATTACAAGTTTAGGATAGTTCCGTTTATATTAGACCGGTAGTCTCTATTGGAAGGAAACAGAAAAGTTTAATGGGAAAATTAGTACACAGTGGTTTATAATGTATACAGGCAGAAATTGGCATGCAAATGTGAATCGTTTACAAGCGCTTGAAGTATCCACGAAAACATCGTAATCCACAAAAGAGAGAAACTTCAAATATCTAATTTCTGTGTCGAAATAAAACAAAACAGAAAAAGACGTTCAATACGGTTGATGAGTGCAGGCAAACTTCATTAAACGTGTCTGGGTTCGATTACTCTCCGCAAGGTTGAAATAAGATTTCTCACCTCTGCCTCAGGAAGTAGTTTCCGCAACACCATCAGCCAAACCGTCCGACAGTTCGCTCCCCCAAGACCTGCCTCAGCGCCCGCAATAATCAACTGCTGTGGCTTGCATACAAACCACATCTACTAAATATCAACTTCCCTTTACGAATGCTGAAAGCATTACGCTGAACGTATGGAGTCGCTTCTTTTTTCTCGCCTATACGTGTAATGTAAAAATTCTAGGACTGCAATGGAAATTTCTAACTTGCGGTCACTTTTCACAACCGTTTGTTGCAGATGGATTCAGTCGGATTATTGTACCTACCCTACGAAGACTGGGCTACGCAATATTAATACGACCCGTGTTCATCCAAGGATGCTACTATTATCATTACATTTCCCCCAAGCAATTGCCGCTTTTCAAATCACCAAATCCGCAATTAGGCTTCACCAAGATTGTATTAATGTGCCGATTTCGTTAATTTGTGTGGTCATTAATAATATAATTTGTGGATCCGTGTGACGGTTATGAAAAAGTTACTTTTCAATGGCATTACGTGTTATTTCCACGTTTTATTTTAAAGAAAAGACTGAAAGCTCCTTCAGAAAGTTGTTGTACTATGGATGTCATTGCCTTCAATGTTGGGGTGGTTTTCATTAATGCACATTTTTATAAATACCAATTTTTATCTCTGAAAAAATGAAGACAAAAAGAGAACAAGGCCACCCATACTACAAAGGACATCTTTTAGTTTATTAACTGTTTATTTAAAAATTCTATGGGATTATACAGGGTCGATATTAAAGACGGGACCAAAGCTTTTTTCTCTTTTTTCCTACTGTAATCATAAATGGTGTTGCATTAGAAAATAATGAAGAAAATGCTGTCAAATGATCCATACCTATTTCACAAAATTAAGATTTATTTCTCACGTGATACAATAGTAGTAGGAAACAAACCATATGTACTGTGTTTTTGTCACTTAGAATCGCCTGCTCATTTCCTTTTTTTGACGTTCTGTTAATCTGTAGCTGTATCTAAATTGAAAGTGCAATATATTAGCCAGTCAAGCGTATGGCAAGCTTTTTCTAATTTTTCTGCATTATTTTCTAATTTAACACCATACTGCATACATGTTTAAGGTAGTAAGAAAGAGACGAAAATAAGTAGTTTGATTATGTATCACATAACATGTTGCGATTTAAAAAAATTCAAGATGACAATACACCCTGCAATACACCCAAACGGAAAGTAGCAAAAAGCTTACCTTGGTATCAATTAAAAACATAGTTTGCAAAAGGCAGAAAGCAAATCATTTAAATACGGTTAATCACCAAATGCAAGAAGATGCAAAAAGCAAAAGATTTTACTTTTCGGTAAACCATCAAATGCGAAAGATTTCTTACGTTTCGGTTAACGACCAAATGCAAAAGGCAAAAGATTTTACGTTTCGGTTACACATACGTTTCAGTAAACCACCAAATGCAAAAGGTACCTTTTTAATTAGGCGTTTACCTGATATAAAATTCGGTTGTGTCATGGGGGAACCGGTACAGCATATTCGATTATCTACATTCAAAAATTACGACTTAAGTAATTACGTCCTTTCTAGACGTCCTAAAAATACGGGACCGGTGCCAAAATTTACGTTTTTTTAACAGAGCACCTAACGGATATAATCTCGACTTAATCGGAGACTGTTATCTGTAACCCATTCAACTAATTACTGTTAATTATACTTCTCCGAATAGTCGGAATGAAATCTGCAAATTGGGATATTCCGAGGGAAACGGTTGCAAACGGCGGATCAACTGCAGCGTTATTTACACAACTCTAGAAATTAAAGCAATTATATTTAGCTTCTATCTTCTACTCTTAAATAGAAATAACTACTTTCGTAGCGGCAATCTTCGTAAGGCGTAACTTAAAACGCTTCTTGATACCTAATTTCAAGGCGTTAAACAGGTGCTTCGTTACACTAATTGTGGTGCATGGCTAAGACTAAGAGGTAGTGTGACCCGGGATGATGTGGATAAATAATAACTTGTAATTATGCAAATCCAGTCGAGAGGCGACTGTGCAACTCAAACCCAAAAATCGAAACTCCCACCAAAACTACACATGATCGTCAAGTAACGAACCTGTCTAGTGATAGGATCTACATTGTGTAGATGTACAAGTTGCTCAAGAATCTGTGTGTGTTGCTCGACCGACATTAATAAAATGCAAGAAATGGGGAGTGAAATTTAATTAAAAAGTTAATAACAGAAACAATCTAATCCAATTCAGGGTTGCCTTCTCATAATCACACGAGAATAGCTCTAATGACTTCATTGATTACAAGTAGTATATCATTTTTGTTTGTTAGTAATAGCTTAGGGGCACCCCTTTAGCTAGGACATTCTGCCTGAGCAGCGTGACAAATCGGGTTTCTCGGGAAACATCGGACATGATCTGTCTCACCGTTACAACAATATAGGGGTACGTTTGGGGTTTTAGACATTTGCATATCCTATAGGATTTCGAAACCCATCACAAACAGTATTCAAACAACATAAAAAATTATCACATTTGGCACTTATGTACAATAATACAGCAGCAAAATACCACTGCAAACTCATCCAACAAATATATTACGCCCCTTGGTAAAACAAATAAAACCCTCGACTCATCACACAAGCCGATCACAAAAGTCGTAACTGAATTTAAAAGTCGTACTTGAATTTTGGTCACCTTCCTGCGGGTTGGTAAATTATAAAATACATGCGGAAAGTTCTATCTACACGATACTCTAAATTGAATAAACATCCTGTATATTAATATTAAGTGAAGCCTTAAGCCAGCTACACATGTGGAAAGTCCCACTTTAACTACCTACGTATCAAAACTACATGCCCTAAATTTCCATTACACTCTGTACTAGTCTTCAACCTTCCCCGAAGAAATGATAAATCACACCCGGACGTCCAAACGTAAAAATTAAAGGGATTTTCCTAACTCGCAATTCCTATAAGTGTAATTGAAGCGACGTGGTCAATGAAACTTCTACGTACATGCGAAAACATTATATCTATGTAGGTACCATTTATAGCAAATAAACAAAACAAAATTATGTAAACTTTGCGCAATGTTTTATAAGGCCTTGCAAATTCAAATTTATAAAGCAAAACCCCTGAAGCAAGTAATACAAAACAATTACCCTACATCCTATGCTAATTACAGTAATTATAAAGGAAAATAAAGGATAAAGGACATATATTTGGGAATTATACACATACTAGCAATACTATCTATGTTTTGCTGCCACAGCTAAAACTAGAGTTGTACAATTCCGTCAAAACACTTCCAGTGGTGTAGTCTGCGTTTTCTCCTTTAATGAAATGCGTAAAAGCGGGAACGATAAAATTCAAAAACTGCCAGATATGTAATATCACAAACTCAAGCAGGCTAATGTGTGGGGAATCCTGCTTTCAATGCGTTGCTAACAAGGAAATTTTCAACAGTTATACGCACAATCGGGTTGGAGTTTGGAGAATCTTGCTTTTAATGTTGGGAAGGAATTTGACAACAAAATTTTAAAAATTCGCACCTCTGGAATGGTCCCGCTGACATAAAACTTGAAGCAGAATGAGGCACGATGACCATAGCAGCATAAGCAGTATAAAGTTTGGGTGATCTCGCATCCAAAGGGTTGCAACTTTCCTGGCCTTGTGGTTGGTGGCGTAGCATGACTCATTGGCGCCCGAGGTGCTATCAGGATTTGTCACCATTATAGTGGTGAATATTTTGAGTTCCACATCGTACCCTGTGTCAAAAAAATGCAACAACTATTTGGGTTAATCTGATATAGACATAGATATGCTTAGCATCTGATGCTTGAGACTTAACTATAATAAAATAAATTAATTAATAAATTAGGTAAATTCAAATTTTATCCTGGATCACCATTTGCCAATAATGGGTTAATTATGTTCAAAACTTTTGAGCTTTGTCACATAATAAGGAGGCACATGTACCGAAATTAAACCCAAAGTGCCACATGTTAAATTAAGGAAAATCGATATCATCTTTTTAGTGACCACTCCGCCATCGCCACTATCGAGGAGCCTGTTACCTTTAAATAAGAAGTGCCGTGAGAGAGACATCGATATATTTCACGGCTCTTTGAATGAATTAATTAGTCATATTAGATCGTAATTACTACGTAGTTTTAGTTTTAAGTACAGCATCCCAGTGCCATGTAATTGGAATATTTGCATTCTGTATGGTATCTGGCTAAACAAATAAATAAATAAATAAATTGCAAAACGTCTCCATAGATAAACGATGAAAGTTTTGAACAGTCTACTATATGTATTTTTAAGTGTTTTTGAATATATTTAATCTCTCTGGAAGAGGATTTTGCAGGTTTAATTAAACAACGGTTTTTTATTTATTAAAAATCGATTGGTTGAGTTAGAATTCGCCATTTCAAGTTTTATTTAAAAATTAATAAAAGCCCAAAAACGAACGCATTGCTCAAAATGGCTTCCAAATTTTCCATAGTTACTTTTAGCTTTTACCACGAGCGGTCCTCGATATTATTTGGAAGCAACAGACTTCTGCCTTCAGTAAAGCCATGCCTTAGCCCCTTTAGGCTACGCCACTGAAGCAATGAATATGCAAAAATATGCGTCTTTTCGGATAAATCCTCTTTGGGATTTGAGATTGATATAAAATCTATATAACCTTTTAATTTCGTCAATAAAATGTATACCTACATGTTCATTTTTTGTGGAGTAAACGTCGTTTTTCTTAGGTAAACGTAATGGATGTTTGGAGAAACGAAGTGTTGGCTTATGTAGGTACAAATTTGATTCACGGTATTTAATATCAGTATTCAATATTTGATATAATTGCGTTCCAAACAACTTTAAATTGGTGTTGCCCATCTCCATTACGTTTGGCTAAGGGAGTTCGAACTGGCTTACACCAGTGGTTGCAATATTTGTCTTGGTCGAGTGGATTAGGGTCTTAAGCGGCAGAGGGAACCAGTGAACTCGCTGTACCTTAAAATATGTATGGTTTATCTAGGGTTCGAATCTAGGGACTTTTTGTGGCTAGGGCTAGGAGAAAGCTACAAGCGTCTTTGTAGGTTTGCAGCAAATGACATCCAAGTCAGGTGGCAACACTTGATATTTCAATGTTCTGATGAACTGCAAATCACTAATGGTTAGGATTAGTTATTTTTGTGTGAATTATGTTGCGGCCCAACGGGTAAAGTAGTAACATTTTCCGAAATATAAGAATGAATGAATTTTTAGGTTTATACGGTGGTATTTTGAAATTAATGTAATTTACAAATATTGCCCGGTCTCGTTGGAAAATATTCCCAGATAGCACATTTCTTGCTGAAACAGTGGGGTAATTTGGTTAATTGGCTCGAGGCATAATAGCACTAATAAGTTTGTATATAGAGCGGAAACTGCAGTCCGCCGAGCCATCTCGCGTTTAATTCCTTTATTATGACTCCTTTTAGATTTATGGGCCATTGTCTTTCATTTCAACATATATTTCTTGTCGTGCCTGTCCCGTATAAGGCTGGCATCTGCATGCTATGCCCGTATCTCACAAAGACAGCGAGAACAGTATTTATGCTCAATTTTAATACGCCGCGCGCGCTTATCACAGAGGAGGAGAGAGCCTTGTCCGTCACATACACCTGCAATCCAGGACGAAGCGGCCGCAATTAATTCCGGGAACCTGCAAAAAGTTATAAGCACGAGTAAACTCGGTGTAGGTATATAGGGAACGGGCGGCGGTATCTGATCATTGCTAATGAATGTGCGACTCAAAACTCGTGCGTCCGATCTGATCATACCAATTTATGTAAAACTGAAGTTGCAGTTTTAGTCCTCCATGCACACTGATTTCAGATTTGCCATGTAACTGCTGCTTAACATGAACAATTTGTTGATAGCATCTTAAGCAACCGGGAGCATGTTTCATTAGATTCCTATACTTGGGGATTTGACATTTACTCTACAAAGTGTTGGGCAAGGCGGATCCCGTAACCGGTCTGAATGTCTTCAGTAGACCAATATAAACATCTTGATGTCAACTCCCGTGCGGCTCTCGCACTCCCCGGGAGGTCTGCAAAAGGTCGTTCGCGGAGGGACAGGCGACCAGAGGCGTGCACGTATGTCTCAAAGCTGTCCAAACACAGACCAACAATGAACAATAGCTACATAAATCAATGTAATTAGTTTCAGAAAAGCTGCTGTATCTACATGTTTAGCAGAGAAGAGAAGTCATTGGTCAGCGAGATGCGTTTGTAACGCCTTTCCTTCAAGAGCCGAATACACGACCGTAACACAATAAAAAAGAAATTCCCTTTTTTACCGGAGCACCCACTTGTACGCTCATTCTCTTAATTCACTCTTGAAACGTTACTTATTGGTTTATGCACGGCTAATTGGATAGTTGACTACAACTATTTCGCAGAATTTTAATGAACGCAATAGAAAATGGGAAATTATACGGGCGCAGTACAACTTCTGAAAATATCTCGAAATGAAATCGCTTTTGGTATCATCACGAGTTCCAAACAATGTTGTAATCAAATGTCGGGTAGATATTTGCTCGCTTTATTTCATTTTATCACATTTCTCAATCGTATTTACTGACAATAAGGCATGTTGTTTCCTGCCTCTTTCGTACTTTGTTAATGAAGTTGAATTTTGATTGACAACCTCCAAAGAATTTGATAACGATCGTGACAGTATTGTTTCGTATAAATTCCATTGAAGAAAGGAATTTCCACAGAAAATTCATTTTCATAAATTTATTACGAAATCGATAAACTCGACTATTTTATTACATTTCGCAGTTGTGATTAATGCAAGCAGGCGTTAATTCGTTTTTTCCATTGTTACAGGGGAAGGGGAAGGATCTCCAGACGATAACGAAAAGGCCGACGCCGATGACGAATCAGGTACAATGACGCCTAATTCCGCCGCGTCCCCTGCACCTGGTGGAGATGAGGCCTCCTCGCCTCCGCCGGGTGCTCTTCTATCACCAAAGAGCACAAATTCGGGCGAAGATTCCACCCACTGCAACCAACCTCTGGAAAAGTAAGTAGTTGTGATGGCAAACGCTTGCTGTGTCTAAACAAGCTTTTTAACTTACAGAGATCAAATCAGCCCACGATGCCATTCGCACGAGTCGGCAGAATCCTCAATACCTCCCAGATGCCTATCCGATGAATCATTGTACTCGGAACGGCCCGACCTACGCGGAATTTCGCTACCAGCAACCGCTCTAAGCCCCATAGGAGTAGCGCTACCTCCAACGTTACCTGTTGCAGCCGCCGCCGCGTTGTTACCCCCTCAGTCGGCGGCAATGGCAGCCTACCTTAACGCCGCAGCTGCAGCCGCGCAACATTCGCATCGGCTGATGATGACGTCGCCACTACCATCGTACAACAGGGTGTCCGCGTCACCTCTGATATCATCCTCCTCTCCACCCGACGGATTAAACGTCTCCAGCTCATCGCCTACACCCGACTCGTTGCCTCCGCCCGGTATACTCGACTTCAGTAAACGATCCTTGAAACACGACCCCGACGAGGCCGATGTGAACATAATGAACCTCAGCAAGGCGGATTCGTTGTCCTCGAGCGAACCACACTTCAACAGCCCGCTAGATTTGTCCGTAACGAATAGGAAGAGGGGATCGGAGGACATGGACTCACATCCGAGCCCGCGCAAGCAACGAACCGACTACAAATCGCCTCTACTCGCTCAGTGGGCCTCACCGATAGCCGCACCTCACCTACCTTATTTCGCGGCAGCGGTAGCGGCGGCGAACCTTTCACCAAAGACCAACGCCGTTAACGACGCTTGGAACGGCAAGCTGAAATACGGCACGGCAACTCCGAGTGACGCCACCAAGGCTTTGGAGAAAATGAGCGAACTCAGCAAGCTGGGCGGAGAAGATCTGTTTCGATCGATCGCGAATACGGGCGCGTCGGTGAATTCGTCCAACAGTCGACACAGTGCGTGGCAGTCGCATTGGTTGAACAAGGGCGCGGAACAGGCAAAGGACGTGTTGAAGTGCGTGTGGTGCAAGCAGAGCTTTCCCAGTTTGGCGGCAATGACGACTCATATGAAGGAAGCGAAACACTGCGGTGTTAACGTTCCCGTTTCGGTGCAATCTCAAAACTTACCTCCTCAACCTCCGATCTCATCCCCCTCGTCCAACGCAAGTTCAGGCGTTTCCTCGACATCCAGTTCTAACAAACCGAACCAATCCGACCTAAACTTACTTATAAAAGAGACTATGCCATTACCTCGAAAGTTAGTTAGGGGACAGGACGTTTGGCTTGGAAAAGGGGCCGAACAGACGCGCCAAATTTTAAAGTGTATGTGGTGTGGACAGAGTTTCAGATCTTTAGCGGAAATGACTAGTCATATGCAACAAACGCAGCATTATACAAATATAATTTCCCAAGAACAGATAATCTCGTGGAAGTCCTCCGATGATATGAAGGGGGGCGGTGGTGGTGGCGCCGGTGGCGCGTCTAGTGGTAGTGCGGGTAGTGCAAATAGTCACGTTAGCGCTGTACTAACTTGTAAAGTGTGTGACCAAGCCTTTAGTTCACTAAAGGAACTCAGTAATCACATGGTAAAGAACTCTCATTATAAAGAGCACATCATGCGATCTATTACCGACGGTGGGAGACGCAGGCAAACGCGAGAGAAACGAAAAAAATCATTGCCAGTTAGGAAATTGTTGGAGTTAGAAAGGGCGCAACACGAGTTTAAAAACGGGGACACCGCAAGTATTATTGGAAAGACTGCCGGGGTTGGAAGAATAACTTGTGAAAAATGTGGTGATAAAATTGACACTTCGCTTTTCGTGGATCATATACGACAGTGCGTCGGGGGTGGTGCTTTAGGAAGTAGTCAACGGAACTTTTTAAAAAGTGCTTTGTTGTCAAATAGCATTTTACCACCCGAAAGTTTGCTAGATTCTGGTCAAAATCCGAGCAGAGAGAATGGCAAAAACAACGAATCGCCATCGACACCGATCCACCAGTCGCCAACCGATCTCGCAACCGGTAAGAGATCTTCAACTCCCGAAAACAATAATGGTTCGTCGCCTTCTGTGTTGAATGCAATTGAGAAACTAATCGAAAAGAGTTTCGATTCACGCACAAGGCAAAATTCTGGGTTTGCTGCGCATGGACCTTCGGCGGCACCGATGGGGTCCAGTATTCTTAAACGATTAGGAATCGATGAGAGCGTAGATTATACGAAACCCTTGGTGGATGCGCAAACAATGAACTTATTGCGAAGCTACCACCAGCAACAAAGTCATCACTACTCAAAACGTGAACGAAGCGGGAGTGAGTCTAGTTCGGTTTCGGAACGAGGCAGTCGTGTGGATGCGCTTACACCGGAGCGAAAAATCGACTCGGCGCTGCATCATCCTATCACATCTACACCTAGATCCACACCCGATAAGCGAGATAAATCTCCATGCTCCGAGAAAGCAGCCTACGAAAACAAGTCCGATGGTGAGTTGTCCGTGAAAAAGGAAATTGAGGACGGCGATCCTTCAGAAGTTGGTCAAGGCGTTTGTCTCAAACGAGAGGTACCGGACAGTAGCGAGGATTTTGACAGAAGTAATTTTAGATCGTCCAAACGACTTTTAGAAATGAAAGAAGATCCCGATGCGGAGAAAACAAAAGGCAGCGATGGAATGAAGAGTAGTCCTGTAGATAGTCCACACCGGCAATCTCTTGCTGCCGACCCGGGAAATGTAAATAGTCCTTGTAGAAACAGCACGTGTAGCCCCGCCAGTAGTGATCGATCGACCACGCCGAGAAGCACAAACGGCGATAAAAAAGGTAACAACAGTTTGGGAGCTTTAAGCTCGATGTTTGATAACTTGTCCGGGGCCAGTACCTCCGCAGATAGTGCAAACACTTCAGGGAAACGAACCAGTAGTCACCCTCTGGCTGCGTTACAAAAGCTTTGCGATAAGACTGAAACACACCACACGAATAGGAGTAACGCGTCGGCATCGGCACCGCCAAACATGGCAGTTCCCAGCAGCCATAACGTAACACAAAGTGGCGGCCCGACTCCCGGCGCCATCTTAGCGTTCAGTTGGGCCTGCAACGACGCCGTCATGACCTCCGACTCAATTATGAAATGCGCATTCTGTGATACCCCCTTCATTTCGAAGGGAGCTTATCGGCATCATTTGTCAAAAATGCATTTCGTCAAAGACGGCGTCATTCCGGATCCGGTCGCCTTGAAAAGCCCCCAACCTTCGAGTTCTAGCGGCCCGGTAAACCTGAAGAGCGGAAACGGTAGCGGATCGAGCACTTCGGCGGCGTTAGCACCTACCGGAAGCAAAAGTCCGCCGATCACCGGTAACTTTGAGGAAAGTCCCCATTCAAAATTCCTAAAATACACAGAACTTGCCAAGCAGCTTTCTAGTAAATATGTATAAATAGTTTCGTTCTCCAGTATTTAATAAGTTCGGTAGCATTCCTACCTGTACAGATGAAAATATTTTAATTAAAGGCCGCTAGGCGGACCTTGTAAGTTGTGATGATATCATATCTTGCTACTGCAGACCATAGTAATAATATTAGTCTAGTGATATTTCAATATAATTGTGGTACTACAAATTTCTTTGGTGATTATACTATACAAAAAAAACTCATCTACACTGTACAGAAACCTACTTTAAGTATTCAGTATTTAGGATGTTACAAGAAACAATTTCTATGGACGTTCTACATTGTAATTAAATTTTTTGGCGAACGTCTTGTTAAAAGTTCCATTGTGTAAGAGATTGAAAATTTCAGTTGTACTCATGAACATTCGATCTACTTAAAAGAAAATGTAAATGTAGAAAAGAACTCTCAGTTACTTCATCTCTATTTATTAAGAATTGTAAATTTTAAGTAAGATTAAAACATTCGTATACGTATGTCGCAATCTGATTCTTCCAAGAGGATTTTTAAATAAATATTTATCAATATTATACTATACTGAATAATAAAAAGAATGTATACGCGTAGCTGATTAACAAATAAAAAGCTCTTCACTTGTGTTAATAAGATCAATCTCTTATTTCAAGATTTGTTGTATTTAAAGGCAATGAGAAGCTCAAATAAATATATGTTACAAATTACCTGAGTGTTTTATTCTAACGATCCATTTTTTTGGACGTAGTACGTGCGCAAGATCAAGTCGTCTTCTGAAAGGTAGGTGCAACTGTTAGGCGAATACTACCCACTTCATTTACTCAATTACGGATACTATACCGTAATATACCTGTCCAAGTGGTTTGAATTTTGCACTTTATAGGAAATGAGTTTTCAATCCGCGACAGAGAATATAGGCTTTATATAACGTCTTGCATGCAGGCGCCAAGTGCTAATTATGGACCGTTAAAATGAAAATTTTGTACCGTAAATACGATCGTTATGGCGAATTATGTCAACCATTGACGAATTCCATCACAACCGCTAGAGCCTATTTTTAACACGGGACGGCGGCCCGTGTTACATCAAATTAAATTGTGGGTTTTTACCCTTTTACTTTTATTAGTGGGTAGGTGTTTGTACTAACAATTTCTTCTAAACAAATATAAAAGCTAGAATGCGCATGAGCAGGTCTGTTTCCCTTCGTCCAACTTACTATTCGAAAGAAACCAAAGTCCAGATTTAGAATCTTCGGAAGAACTAAAGTAATTCGCGCAGGTACCTATCAGCTGTCTTTTTTTAAAATTAAAGATAGGATTATGGACTGAACACTGTAAGTTTTCACTTTCTTTTCTCCAGGGTAAAAACAGTATAAGTTGTGGATCAAAGTGCTAAATGTGGTTTCAACAAACAAACCGATTTCAAATTTTTCCGTGATTAAAAATTGCTTGCCACATTGTTTACTGTAGAAAATTAAATAATCTAATTTTGTAACAAAGATTGAAAAACATTCGCAATGAATTAACGGTTTTGCCCTTCCCCCGTGAGTGCGACGAAATTGTAATTTCGACGAAATTTGGTACCTGGATACGATCAAAATAACCAAACCAAATAAACATTTGTGAAAATTTTTCAAATGCGCAATATTTGGCATGACAACAACAAAAACCAATAGGTTTAACATTACTCTGACAGAGAACAAATTTTGTACAGAAGGTTCGTGCATTCGCGACTACTCTTATCGCGGCGTATTTGGAATCTATGCCTTCAGCCACAGATCCATAGTGTTGAGTTCGAGTTACAATAAAAATATATACGCTCGTGCTAAGGATTTCATAATATACCCTACCGCAACACTTTTCTGGGGTTTACTTTCATCTAGGAGAGAGGACACTCAATTTTTCTATATGTACTATAATGTATACCTTTTCACTCTCTCCAATTGTAATCACGCTAGATAACGAATACAGACAGGCAGAGAAAAGGACGTCTAGTTTTATATGTATTAGGATTGAGATTAATTATACAAAGAGAAAACTGATGAAAAAAATATTACCTATTACCTATAAAGAGAAAAATTCTTACTATAAACAAGTGGCGCGAATTAATAAAATTTAAAATAAAAACAGATATGACTTTCGAACTATCCAGGTAGTCATCATAAAATTAGAAAGTTTTCGAACAAACTTGCCAATAAAATTAGCGTATCGTTTTACTTTTTCATGTTTATCAGCTTTCAGTCTAAACTGCTTAGAGTACTTTTCCCCCTACTCAAAATCAAAATTTTCGATAAGAGCACAATGTTCGGTTATTAAACTGGTTTTATCTATTATTTTACCAATTGATTTTACACACTTTTCCCACTAATAAGAGCACTAAATGTATAGGTATTACCTTATATGCTTCGCACTCTCCTATTCACTTTATTTTCTTATTTGAAATCGCACAATTTAAACCAAGGATTGACACAAGGCTGGGATCTTCCGGAATTAGCTGCATTGTGCCCGATCCTGGTTTTCATATACAGGGTGAATTTTTTTCATTTTCACTATGGGATCTCGTAAACCGTAAAATATACAAAGTCGCTTAAATGGGTAAAGTTATATACCTACTGATTAATTTTCCCATTTAAAGATTCTTGTAGCTTTACAAATAGCAAAGGATGGCCAAAAAACTGAAAAATGTCATTTTGTAAAATGTATACGTTAATTTATATTCAAAGATGTCAAAAAATTGTTTTTTCGTCATCCCATACTGTTATTTCAATTTAACTCAACTCATTTGACAAGTGAAATGTCATTCGTAACGAACAGCGTCCGTTAAAAAAATAACGGACGCATATGCGGCCGTTAAGGAACAATGCTTTATTGAAATATAACTGCTTATTATAATGGATATGAAAATTAAAGTAACAGTTATTGCTAGAAATCTGTAGACCATCGTAGGAAACTTGAGGACCACTTGTGAATATTACACTTTATGAAGAATCTGTGGCTATGGATATTGTAATTTCAGCGTTTTCATCGGAACTTTGAAATAGTTGTTTGGTGATTTTTAATCGCTTCGAAACTTTTGTCCACAATGAATTGGGCGAGTACATTTCCGATTTTCCTTTTACGTACGCTAATAACATGTCTTCATTTACTAAATTGATCCTCTTAATCTTAAGCCATTAGTTGAAATCTTCATATTCTTAATGATATCGCTCCCTGTTTTTTCTCGTAGCAAATCAACACTTGCAGCCATGGAATCTGCTAATACGTCTGGAGGAATATTGATATTTCCTAAATTTCGTGCATATTTTTGGAAAAACGTCGTACAGCTTCTCAGCACGCGTTTTTAACGAATTGTTTACTTTTAAGTAGTTGCGTCCATGACAACCGCAGGCTAACATGTGACCATAAGCATACCATGATCAAGATAATTATTATATTTAACTATTACAAAAAGATGGATCTTTATGAAGTTAAAATATATAATTTCCAGATGATGGGATGACGAAAAATCTTGAACGGCACACGGCCGATACGCAAATAACGGACTGGGTTGAATATAGACCTCGGCTGACGCCTCGGTTTACAAACTTCAACCACGTCCGTTATTTGCTACATATCGGCCTTATGACGTTAATAACTATAACAAACCCTTTTACCGATTTTTTCTCAGTTTTCTGATGGTGCTAAAATAACAAGTCTATACGATTTGTGGGTTTCGCGTACATCACATTAACTTTCTTATTTCATATGGACGCCATATTGTTTTTTTGAGTATTGGATGAAGAGCTGCCCAAGATTTGCCTGTGACAGACATACGTCCAGGACCTCGTCGCAATCGAATTTGGATTTGTGGATTAGGCCTTCAGGGAATATCACATAAAAAGCGCCCTGATAGCTCTTCCTCTAGAGCGGTGTGGAAACGAGTAATACGATTAAAATCGAAAGATAGGTCCACTCATAACAGTCAAACAGAGCAAGTAATGAAATTTCATATTTATTCGTGAGTTTAGAACGCTGTAGTTCCGAAACTGTTGGCCTCAGCAAAAAATGTTATACAGGCTGTTTCACGCAAACTGTTACCTGAAAGTATTCAGACTTCCATTAATAATTTAAATCTGTAAGTTTTCATGCCAAAATATTATTATGATCGTTTCACTTCCGGTTTTATCGGATGTGGATAGCAACTCTCTTATTTTAATTAGAACACCATGTATTTTATTGCTTTTACTAAATCTACGTGGAAATCTATGTCGTTTGATACCACATTTCCCTATAGGTACCTAGCATCAATGGTTTTCAAGTTAACTCAATAAAAATGATTTAAATTTTAATCGCCCTTCTACAGGTTGTTTTAAGACTAATGGTTAATTGTGATAACTCAAACCTTAAAGAGTTGATTTATTCAAATGAAACCACTGCACTTTCAAATGTCGAAAAAATTCTACATCGAACAATGATTACCTACATTCCCTATACATATCTGTTAGCTTTCGTTTTATTTAAGATTTTTCGATCATTCGCATGTAGCATCACATCAGTATTGTTGATTTTCGAAGAGTTTTTGAAATTCATGTTAATGGAGCCATAGGTACAGGGCGCAAAAAAAGCAGTCAAACCTCAAAAATTTAGAAAAGAATTTTGAATAACTGGAAAACCTTTAATGCTGAGTATAGGAAAATGTGGTACCAAATTTTCATGTAGATTCCGAAAATGTAATAAAATATAAGGTGTTCTGTTTAAAATAAGAAAGTTGCTATTCAGATCCTGTAAAACCGGAGCTAACAAACCTTATATTATTATGCTTTTTAGTTTCTGGTTCATTTTCATCATCTGCTCTTTCTTTAAAAATCATTTCTCCTCCAGAGCAAGATGTGTCGTTATTTGTTATATTGCTGTCTAAATCTAAAAGAAGGTGCACGCTGGCCATTTAAATAATAAGGGCCATACAATTGTCTAGAGCTACACAATTTATTACACAGTTTTTATTTACAAAACTTCCTTCACGCGAAGCATCGCTGCCCTGATCGCTGATGTGTCACTAAAAACGTGAAAAAGTGGTGGAAACTGTAAATTGGACGTAGATTGTTACAATTTAACGAGATTAACACGTCTCAACGCTACTGCTGCAGGTGTAAATTATACAGATCAGTTGCGTTTTTTCATTAGTTGATAGCTATCCGCCGTTCATCTCTGTTCATCCGTTGGCCTATCAATTAACAGTAAACTTAGCGATTTTGAAATTTACTATTTTTATTGATTGACGAACAGATTCACTGAAACGGACAAATACTTGTGAGTAGGTACGCATTTGGTTCGGTTTTTAATTTTCCAGTTAAATTTATTTCATACATAACTTCATACATCATCGCTTCGTAAGCAAATCGAAATTCTTTCCAGATACGACCGGGGCTAAATTAAGTGGCATCAGCCCACTGAGACCCATTATAGCATTGCAGATGCTTAAAAGGCGACACTATTTGTTGTATTTCATGACTTATTCAGCTCACTCTATCATTTTAGATAAACGTGCGGTTTAAAGCTATTGCACAATTCAAATTACGGAATGAATTTGCTAACGTTAGGGGATGATGAAATACTAGGTCATCCTGATCTTTAAGAATAGAACTAGGCCAATAAAGACATAGTGCACGGCCACAAAACTTAAGTAACCTTTGTATATGTATAGGAAATATAATTAACCTTAAAGTTCTCTTTCAGAGATTAATTAGAAAGAAACTAAGCATTTTACGTAGTTTAAAACACATTAATCTTTACATAACTGCGATGAATAGTAATTTAATTGCCTAGTTTTATAAATTATATTTTTTTAACAAGAAGATTAATTTAGGTATTTAATTAGTATAAATAACTCCCCAAAACTGCAATGATGGACTGTCATTAATTAAAAAAAAGTCAACCTGTGTTTTCTATAACACATTTTTATTTAATGAACGCGATTGCGAATTTCACACCCTGCACAGAAGGTGGAAAATGACCAAATTGCGTTTGGCCGCTGCCGAAGATAAGATCTAATAGTAACACGATTAAGTAACTTATTTAGTGGTAACACTTGCAGGTGTAAGGTAAATTTATAACAGGAGTAGATTTAGTGCTTATCGGTTCAGATGTAAGCTGATAAAACGGAGGCTCTTTCATCAGCTTACAAAATCGCTAAATAAGTGTTGCCTAAATTGTAGAATGTTTTAAATAATCCTTGCGCATTTTTGGTGAAGTGTGAATTTAAAACTCTTGTATGAAAATATTCTACAGATACATGTTATAGAATATATGGATAGTATTTACGAAAGGCCAATCTTTAAGAATTAATTAATAGGAAGCGCTGTCAACTTGTATGCTATAATTCAGGCGTGTTTCTTCGTCATCAATCAATTTATCCAAGCAGGATCAATATCATCCAAATATTATCTTATTATGTTTCTGTGTCCCCATCGGCCATCATGCTTACTAAAATAAATCGAAGAGAGCTGCCCATCAAAATACAATAATTTATTTGATCAACCTATACATACAATATCAGGACATGATACTAAGATTAATATCAACATTCTCCTTCTTTTTATAAACAAATATATTAAATTAATTTTAGTTTTTAATTGTTTTGAACGTTCGATCGACTAAACGGACGGAGGGTCAAACGGACGGACGGACTCTGGCGCCACCAGAAGGTGCCGAAACCTGCTTCTGGTGAGGATTCGGAAGGGTGGCGATAGTCGGGTGCTCGAATGGAGATCGGCAGTCCCAGGGATTCTTAAGGGCTGATAACGGCTAAACTTGCATGGATTTGCAGTTACAATGCTCGTTTTAATTTACCATAGGCAACAAAACCTGCTAGTGGTTTATCATGGCTGAAATTCTAAAATATTAAACGTCAAAAGCTTTGCGGACGCAACAAAACCTACTAAAACGTATTAATTGCCGCTTTAATTACGGTAAGTGCGACTGCAACACAACTCTAGAAATTAAATTAAATTAAAGCTTCTATTTTTCACTTCTAGACCCACCACAAATACTTTCTAACGAATCGCATCTTTATACAGGGCGTTCATCAGAGCGGGTCGACTTCACAAATATATGGAGCGGTCATAACTACGGGTATAAACTTCAAGGTGGAAAACGGGTGCTTCGTTACAATGTTCCTTAGCTTTTCATAATACTATTTCATAAAAAATAAACAAATAACAATGCTGCTATTTACTCTAAATTAAACTAAATCTTTGTAGAATTCTGTTAGAACCTTTCCAATTTCTGAATTTGACACAATTCTTAAAACCCTTAAATGTTTCCAGATTATCCTTCGAATCTTCTTAGAATGAATTTAGCTTGACTAAACCACGAGTTCTTAGAAATATTAATGCACCAATCCCCAGACCAAATTCGACGACATTCAAAAAGTTTTAATTATATTTAGCCCCAACATTTTTTAATTATTTGCCTAGAGAAATACAAGAAATAAGGAATAGAAATAAATATCTGAGAGATTTGAAGAGTTTCCTACTAGAAAATGACGTTAGCAGGTTCTTTGATAATGTATGTTAGTAAATTAGTCTTATTATTTTATTATATTTTTTATTATAAATTTCTAATATGTTGGTATAATTATATAAGTTAGTCTGAAATTAGTTGCAGGGACATGTTAAGATATCGCTCTTGTTGTGTGACCGGCCAGCCACTCCACTCCAAGCTCACAAATTATAGAATCATTGTAAAAAAATGCCCCGAACAGGTTTCGACCTTGGGACAATGAATTTATTGGTCCCAGATTGTTTTTATAGGCGATATTAAAGTGGCAGTACTGTATTCTATAAATGATTTTTTGTTAAAGTATTTGTTTTCATTAAATATGATTTGGTTCTATCACATAAGTGTAATACTTAATCCTGTACTGTCTTGTTCGTTTAAAGTGGATTAATAAATATATTTTTCATTTCATTTTCATTTCTTCTTAAGGATTCCCTTAGGATCACCTTCCTTTGAATAGTGTTATTCAAATTTCCGTCTCCACTAGCCAGCCTTTACCAGCGACTCGAAAGCGTTTTCACCCACTGGAATTGTCATGATATTTGACTCACACTGATTACAATACAATAACCAAATTTTTACAATACTTCTAATTCGGCTTAGCTTGAAGTCACGTCGATCTCCGTAGAAATTATCTTGATTCCGCATTCTCCTAGGTTAAGGCTCGTATTTGTGGTATATTAAGTTGAACGGAGAGGACAACGGTCTTAAATATGTGGATAGATTGATTTGCCTTACATTGCTCCCAGTCAAGAGGTCTCCTTACTAGATTATACGGCTTCAGCTTTCCTGATGTCAAGGTGCGCCTTTGTTGAGAATGGATTAATTATTTCATAAATAAAAGTGCATTAACTTTGGTTCAGCTTGCATCACGTAATACATGCGTAGAATACTTCATTTCGAGAGAATATTGATGGTATTGTCGAATGGAAATATGAAGAGCTAACGATCCTGGGGCTGTTGATAAGGAAGTACGCCGCCTTTGCAAAAACATATTGTAAAGGACCACTCCCTTACGGTTGGCTCCTCATATCGTTTACTAACCCCCATATAGATTTAAATGATGTAAAGAGGGTGTTACAAGAACGGTAGCAATTAACGATTGAACTGAAAATTCGATTCGTGCTGTTATGCTGTAGCTAACCTTTTAAAGTTTAACCCCCCAATGCCACGACATTTACGAGCCTAAATAAAGTTATTAAAGTAATAAAGCCTAGTTTGTTATAGCCCTTATAGTTGTTTTCAGGAAGTGGCAATAAAACGTTTCTAGAAAGCAAGTTTTGTTAAAAATGTAATGCCGAGTTGTAAACCTAATGAAGATGGGGGCAGGTGCGATTACATAGCAAATACATCACCGTTTCTCATAAGCGCTCACTTGTCAAAGACACACGTAATATATTTACTCATAACCCAGTTTCCTGATTAATAGTCATAACTTTGAAATATGTTAAAATGTTAATTAAAATACAATTTTTAATTAATATCCACATATCTTGCGTCCGGACGTTGTATGTAATAAGTTTGCAGTGTTACTCGCTTGAATATTGACTTTCTGTCTTGAACTTATAATTTACACCCTTAAAATTCGGAGTGTAAAAACGGGTCCCAGTCTCAAACGCATATGAATCATTATGATGAATTAACGACAAACGTTTAGAAAACACCCCTCACTGTATACGACGCCAATCCCGAGCCACCATTCTATTACTAACATGACACAAGGGTGTACAAAACATTCTTTACAATTACACGCAGATGTGCAGGTATTACCTACAAATATCATTTACTTTCTAATTCTATTTATCAATTGTCTCTTACTTCAATTAGCACGTCTCTGCGCAGATTTGACATTCAGGATCGGTCGCCCACTCCTTCAAGCATCGATACGCAGAGAACACTACATCAGGTGGGTGTTGGCTGCAAGGAAGATGAAAATTTATAATTTTGATTAAATCGCTCTTGCTCCGTTAGGTGAAGTTAAACGATCATGACAAAGATGACATCTTATCATGACCATTGAAAAAAGCGTGTGTATAAAGTGTATGGTTTGTAATACGTTGTGACAACGTCATGTACGCTGAACACTTATAACCATAATTGGATTACAAAATAATTTCATCGCGTATCTTCTCATTCTGTAAAATATATACCTGCATGCTTAAGTTCGTAGCAGTAACTACAAGCATAATTTTTATTAAACGTGAAAACAGGATCCACTCAAATATTTTGACGTAATTTAGTGTGCCTTTGTTATACGGGATAGGTTCTCTTCTCTCTTTTATAGGGCGCGTTTATAATTTTTTAAACGTCAACCAAGCAGCTGACAGCGATGAGGTTGAGTTTATAATTTACTACTGATAATAGATTTGCCCTACCTTCTACCAATGGTTCTATTGGCCCGAAATTTTGGTTCTTAGATAAAGTTATGGTTTTAAATTAGTTTTAGCGTCACTCCTACTCCTACGTGACTACCAAACACATGAAGTAAGTATTATGAAACACAAATATTTAGTCTGTATAAACTAAAGGTGATTGTTAGTTGACAATCACTAGGCATGATGAGTAAATTAGCGCAATACAAGAAAACCCCTAAAGAGCATCTAAAAAGGCGGCAGAGCACCTCGGTGTGACTCTACGGGGTCATTGGATTTGACCCATTTTCAATAGACTTACTACATGTGGCATATACGTCAACTGTGTAAAGTTTGAACTGAATAGGTTCAAGCGTTTGGCAGAGACAGAAAGGCGTGACTCCAAGGGATCATTGGATTTGACCTATTTTCAATAGGCTGAATACTTGTGGTATATATAGGTCTACTTTGTAAAGTTTGAACCAAATCTGTCCAAGAATTTGACAGTAATTATCGTGTTCACGGACGGACAGACGGACACTATCGACTCCCCTATAAAGCTTGCGTCGCTGTCCCCTGTCGCTTAATAATGTATTATTACCATCACCAAAATTCAGGTATTACGTATCTAAAGTCGCAATGTTTGGAAAGTCACGTAGTCACGAGAGACTAAAATGTCATTTTTATACATTAATAAAAACAGTTTACGTGATTGAAAGATATATTACTTGATCATCAGGTGGTGTTTCGCAGTCCATGCAACCATCGCAAACATTGGAAATGCTAACCGTATAACGCCATACGTAAAACACAAATAACTCTTATTTTCTTGGATCACTTGCTACACGAGCGTCACCCTTCTGAATAATAAGCGTCGTAATGTGCTCGCAATACTATCGAAGGAGATGTGCAAGCATTCGATATGGCATAATCATCTGGGGAACCAGTCCACAGACATACAATACTCTACTTCTATAGAAGCGAGCTGTCCGATCTATATCAAGAGTTTCTTCAACAACAACCTGCAGACCAATATTCACTTAGCTCGAATTACTAACGGTTATTTCATTGTATATTTTTGAAGCGGCATGTTATGTACATAAGTTTAAGCCTCAATTCACAAACAAATACAACATCGCACACGCCTACAATACACGGTTTGATCAAATTAGGGTTCCACAACATAGACTGAATACAACAACTAACAGTCCCCTATGCATGCCCATTAAGATCTATAATCACCTACCAAAGACCATTAAACACTTACCTTATTACCCGTTTAAAAGAGCAATAAGGAGATACCTTGCAGAAAACCCATACTATAATTTAAATGAATTCTTTGCCAGGTCAACTCCTTAATTCCAGAATTATTATTACTAGTATATTACTTATTTGTTAATTTTTCTATTATGTGTATGACGAATGTATGTAATCTTCAAATTACTCGGACATAATAAAGATATTGATTAATTGATTGATTGATTGAGCATTCTAGATGGGAATAGCGTATCGACAGTATCCGCAACTTTTCCTTAACCTACCGGACCGGTTGAGTACGGTACAATCGTTACTTGATGCGATACCGTTGTCTTTTGGCATTGAACGCAACCGTAACTTTGTTACGAAGAAACATAAACATTTTCAATGTTCAAAAACAAGTATCTGATGTGAAAACTCGTTCTGTAAAATTAAATTAACCATAGTTCGATTAACATTATCGGTCACGTCACTGTCGGATCACGGTCCGGTCACGGTGCGGTCAATTAATTGTAGCGTGTATTCCTTATGAACATGTTCTGACCGTAACCTAACCGATAATGTGAAACGGGCTTAAATATAAATATCATATTTATAATAATTAAAATAACAGTTTTTGTTTGTATTTTATTTCTTAATAGTATCACCTGTAAATTGTAGTTAAGCCAAATATCTATCTAGAGTTTAACATAGATCTTTACTTATGAGTAGAGCTGTGAATTATATGCACGAAAAAATGGTAAAATATGCGCATATAGGTATAGATATGGAGAAAATTAGTGCAAAATATGCAAACAGTTTATCAAATATATGTAAACTTGCATAATTATATGTTGCAGAATTTCCAAGGAAAAAATAAATTGCGATAAACACTAACAATAAGATGATTCTCTAAATTGTCTGCAAGAAATGATTGCTTCTATCCCCATGAATTAATTTAAAAGCAGAGAAACTTCTCTCTCTATACCAGCAGAAGTAATAGGTGCATTAGAATGGGCCGACAAAATATTGGGAGCAATTTTCCGACCTTCCACAATATCACCCATCAAGACAAGTGAGGCACTATGTAAAATTTACAACAAGTATCATTTAATTTTTTTTAATATGTCGCGACCCAGCGCAAGTGGTGGAGATGCATCCCTGTTAGTTCCTACCAGGGACACATCCCCACCACAGTTGACTAAATTCAGGGAGAGGGGGCTACCAAAGTATGAAGTATCAAGCATCAATACACTTGCCAATTTTACCCTTTAAACTATTCATAGTCAACTAACAGAATTTTTTTTTTTTTTTTGAGTTGGATCCATCGTTCCTCGAAATGGGGGTTGAAATATATTGTATTATCAAAACTCTCTAAACCTTCCCCATATAGTTTTATCCGTTGAAGTTTTTTTTAAAAGTAAAAGCGACTATAGTTTCGGCGTACTGCCATCATCAGGCGACTAGAAGGGTATCACAATATAGCAAATTTGAAAACATTAAGAGCTAGTACTTACTGTGAAAGTTAACAGGAAAACGGTAAATTACAAACGTTGAAGACGAATAAGACGAACATTTGTTTTTTAATTATTAACTGGCCGAAGCCAAGTGAAAAAACCTGAAGGGTGGTTAAAACGGAAAGGTTGTCCTAAGTTTCAAAACGAATTATTATCAAGCCTTGTTAAGACAACCAACCGGAGGTTTTGAAACTTAGGACAACCTTTCCGTTTTAACCACCCTTCAGGTTTTTTCACTTGGCTTCGGCCAGTTAATAATTAAAAAACAACATGTTCGTCTTATTCGTCTTCAACGTTTGTAATTTACCGTTTTCCTGTTAACTTTCACAGTAAGTACTAGCTCTTAATGTTTTCAAATTTGCTATATTGTGATACCCTTCTAGTCGCCTGATGATGGCAGTACGCCGAAACTATAGTCGCTTTTACTTTTAAAATAAAAAAAAAAAACTTCAACGAATAAAACTATATGGGGAAGGTTTAGAGAGTTTTGATAATACAATACAACTAACAGAACATCTTGCTTTTCCAGCTTCAGAAATAGTTCTTTTGCTTTCCCGGGGGCCACCACAATTCCAGAATAGCTGTTGTAGGGTCGTTGTTGCTTTTTTTTCTATTGCTTTCACGGCATGTATCATGTATTCCAGGTTTCTATCAAGTGTGACTCCTAGTATCTATGTCTATTGTTTTTCCTACCGGGATCTCAACTCCTCCCACCCGTATGCATGAGTCTCCTCCTTCCGACCATCAGTGTAGCAATTCTAAGCCATTTTGCTCCATCCACCTTTCTAGCCTCCTTGCGGCTTCATTCGTATTTAATATTGCTTTCTCGAGGCTTCAGTCGGCAGCGGCTATCATTATGTCGTCCGCGTACCCAATTATTGCACCCCTATCGGCACTGTTACCTCCAGGACAGTGTCATAATTGGTATTCCATAAAAGCGGCTCCAGCACTATTCTGTTCGCGAGGCGGCTACGAACCTACCTTGTGGCGTTCCATTGCCTGGACGATCATCTGATCAGAGACTGGATTGAAATCGTGGAGCACATCCATAGAAATCATCACCACCACTGGTTTTCCTAGTTCTCGCCATTGCCCTCTCCGCTAGGAAGTGGATGCGTCGAAGCGATTCTGTTGTTCCCCTACCTTTGCGAAAACGATATTGCTTTGGAGACAATTTAACCTCCTCCTCTAGTCTTACTGTCCTCGGCTCCTTTTTTTGGTATTGGGACTATATTTGCCGGGAAGCCATGTGGGCTCGACGCTTGGTTTGGCATTTTTTTGTCGCCTGGGTGATTTCTTGGTTCTCTACTATCTCTTCCCTTCAGACTTGGCCTTTCATTATCTCTCTTTTGTACTCACGCAGGGGTAAAAGGGCTTTAAGTGTTTCAATTATCTCTGCATCTTTACCTACCACTCTCTCCCTGCGACTAAACCTCCCTGCTACTGTCTATACGCTTGAAGCCATACGTTTCCGTCCAATTCCTGACATAGATTCTTCCAACAACGCAGTTTCTTGTCTTTAATCATCTTTTTATACATCCTTTTTCTATCTCGATGATTCTCTGCTAAGGCTTCGTCGACTTCGCCTTTCCTCGATGCTCTAATAGCGCACCTCGTGGGACCTGGGAAATCCAAATAAGCCGTAAAGATTGGGGACACAACTAGCGAAGTGTGGCATACCGCAAGGAACCATATAGGGGCCTACATTATTTTTTTATATTTTTATATAAACGGATTACTAGGTTTATATTCAGAAAATTCATGGACTGACGTAAGGTAGACCGCAAAAAAGGATTTAGAGATATTATTTAAATGGCTCTGAAAGAAAAAAGTTGATATTGAAGCTAGATAAAACCGTTTGCGGGACCGTTATGCAGTTCTACGCTAGTTCTCTACCAACTTACGATCAATAATTGTCGTTTACCTTTCAAAATTAGCAAATTAGATCACTAACTAGTAGGCGGGGGACACTTTGTGACCCGAAGGTCCAATCTTCAAAAGAGTAACTTTTGTTTGAACAGTGATATTAAAAAGCTGTTCGACAATTTTGTTCCTTAACTTATCAAGTATGTACACAACGAATTTCGTGGAATTCTCTCCATTTTCGTTGTCCGGCAGTGAAATTTTGTATTCGAATTTTCAAAAACTAGTTTCAGATTCGTGATTTTCATGTTCAAAAACCCCCAGATATCAAATTTCGTTATGATCAGAATTTTTTCGCATCCCCATCTAGGGGTGCGTCCTTTCCTGGTAGGAATTTTGAAAAAATGTTTGCAAAATCAGAAAGGGCATACCCGAAAACCTATTAAAAAAGATGTACCACCAGTCTTTTTAACTCCTGTGGTTGCTGAGAAAAAAATTAAAAAAGAGATGCAAATTTCACAACTTTTGTGCGAGCGGCTGCAAAACGAAACACGTTGGCAATCGGTTTATTTGGAAAAAGTGCCTGTTTTGATCTCCTCTACCATCCAATTTTTTGTTACGTACTTATATGTAACACCCTGTATTTACGACTACCAAATACTTGAAAATCACGTATCGATAATAGCACAGATCAAATCTGTGATAATAGGTACACTATTGCTAAGTATTATACCATTGATCAGTAGTTCGCTTTGCCTCGCGCTGTTTCAGGATCGTTAATTCGTTTGCGATTTCTATCTTATCACCTACCTTGTAGTTGTACTGCTCACTCCCTTCCCCAAATGCTTCATCTACAGTACGCTTCAACCCCCAAGTGCTTCAAGTGTGCGCAGAAGCTACCTTTAGCGTAGGTTTTTCTCTGATGGAATCTAACGTCCAGAAGGTTTAATCAGAATCTCTATTAAATCTATGTACGACTTTTAGTGCTGCTTCCAATAACGATTTCGCACTTTATCACACAAATCATTCGTAATTGATTTACAAGATTTATTAGGTGCCTACTTGTGTCGTATTTTATTCGCGACACGTACAATAATCATGACCAATTGAGTTTTTCAATCAGCGTTAAGAATTCTAATTGCATTATCATGTAAACCACAAACACTAATTAATTTTCTTAATAAGCAAATTAATTGATCAAGTTGGTAACTTACCGGAACTGTGAATTGCACGTAGGCACAACAAGAACAAGTGCAATGCCTCCTGTCAAAATACTAAATAAATCACTAGATCGACAGTATGGAGATACATGTTCTAGATCTAGAATATCATTACCAAAATGTTTTAAAGAGTTAAAGAGGTACTTTACATTACTTTGTTGTATAAAATTTTGAAGCATTTTCTTATTTTCCTATTTTGTTAACACCCTGTACATGGGATCTAAAATCTGCTAACGTTTAGGACGCGTTATAATGTAACGGTAGCAGTCAAATATCTTAATAGCGCCACAACGAGAATATTGTATTATAGCCTTTTTAATTTCGACATAACGCCTTCTGCCTATTTCTCTGTAATATACAATGGTATTATGTAACTCTTGCAACAACGAAGCACGACAAAGACAATTTACTTATGCACCCCTGCTTCTTGCATTATAGGTACGTGTTCGGCATGTGTGTAATTACTGAATGTTTATAACAGCTAAGAGCAAAGAATTATCATGTGGGAACAAGAGACATTGTTGAAATTCTGAACTCTTGTCCACCGCAGCGAAACTGGAAGAGACATTAGAATGATTTGCAACTATTATCGGCGAACTGCTCCATGTTGGCGAGAGCACTAAATTCTTCACCAATCAACCCATTGTGAGCTCGGGGGATACAAATCTCAAGAGAAAGGCGCGTTACAATATCCTATACGAGACAAAAACTGTATATCCCACCGCTACTTATCCCTTTTTCGCAACAATTTATAATTATACGGCCAGTTAACGTAACAGTGCTAATATCCTCTTGCGACGAAACCATGTCCCCGTTCGTTCACCGTCCATCTTTCATCTGTCGCGAATCCACAGGCCGAACGATGATAAGACGGACTCTACAGTTAAGGGGAAATTAAATTTATTGCTTCTATGGAACTGGAAGACTTCCTGGATAATAATTTGACGTGATGCCTTACATAACTTGTTCACCAGACATGAGTAAATTCTGCAAGTTCAATAATTTATAAAGCCACGTTTCCTTATGTTCCTCTTAATAATTGATAATGATTCAATGCGAGGTAATTTTTCACTGCGAAGTTGCTTCGCGTGTTATTTGTTAAGAGGTTGTTATGCATACTGTCTTTTTTTTGCGAGGAATTTATTCTTTTCCGTTCAAGTTTTGTATGTGGGGCATGAAACAGAAACCACTTTATGCGCCACTATTATTGCTTCACTGGGGATGTACCGAAGAGTTATGAATGTAAAGAATAATCACCAGCCCTATTCTATTCTTTTGTTTCATTCCATTTTGTTTCTCCTCAAAGAACAGTCCTTGCCTAGAGATACCGGTTAGTGGCCCTCGATGTGATACCGAGTTTCGGTTTGAAAGGCTGATGTACATGCTGTAGCAATTAAGATCGTCAAAAAATTAGTTGGAGAGGGGGTATTTTCATTATAAGTCTCGTAAAGACTGTAAAAGATTTACAAGTCTCTGAGGGGCTCTTAAAAAGATTGAAGGTTGCCGTTATGAACCCTTAAAGCCTTTTATAGCTTGCAGAAAAGCTTAAAGACTAATAAGACCTTTTCAAAGAGCATATTTTAAGCCCTTTTAAACCGTATTAATCATTTTTAAAGGGTTCTTAAAGATCCTAAACGCAAAACAAAGGCTGTCAGAGCCTCTGGGAGATTCTTGGGGACTCATGCTGATCTTACTTTAAAGATTAAGTATTTAAAATCCTGTTTGAAGACCATTGAAGACTCATAACGAAAAAACATTTAGCGACTCAGGAATGCTCTCAAACTGTGGCCAATGAAATACCTTAAAAGTTCATAAATCTCAAAAATACTCCAAAAAGTTCCTCCTGAAGAATCGTGAAACCTCTAGAAGAGGGTCACATGTCTCTAACAAAGCTCTTGGAGACACTCGGAAGCTCATTAAAAGGACCTTGAAAACCATTCATGATTATGAAATATTATGAAACTGTATAAAACTCCACACAAGTCTTGAACACTAATACATGGCTCCTAAGTACTTTGACGATTTTATAGGTGCTGGAAGGCTTTAAACGCGTTTACAGCTCTTAATAAAAAACTTGAAAAATACTTTAAAAAGCATCTTTCTTAATGGCTTGCTTAAGAAGCAAATGCAGGGTTGTTTAAAGACTCGATAGGTGTGACAAAAGGCATTTGTAAGCATATTTATGTTTAGAATTATGTAATGCAATGTTCACGTGCTCTTATATGAAATACCCAAAACGGTCAAATCGTATTTTAATAGAGAATAAAAAAATTTAATTTAATTAACTTGCATTTATCAATGAGTTGAAATATTCTTCTATTGACAACTGATTTTCTGCTTTGGAAGATAGCAGCTATTTAGAATATTGGGTGGTGGAAATATCAACGTGATAATTAACCGTAATTACTTGAATGGGTTTCAGATAACCACCCCCGATTAAATCGAGATTACATCCGTTAGTTGCGCTCTTAAACAAATTGAAGTTTGACATCGGTCCCATATTTTTACGATATCGGACAAAGGCGCAAATAATTAAAAACAGTTTTAATTTGTTTGAACGTATCGAAGGTATAAGGGCACGAGACTAGAATTCCAGTTTGTCCTTACTCGAAATGGACGTTTAGATAAATAGAAAACGCAATAGGATCTTTTTACTTTTGCATCTTCGCAAGCTACGATTTGTAAGTACCGAAATTATGAGCTTTGCCGGAGATTTATTTTTGCCGTAATTTTGTTTTAGTTTTTCCGAAGTGACCGCCCGCCGCCATTTTCTGAATCCGTCCGATCCCTGGGAAATCCGTTCTCCGTTCGAGTTATGCGGAGCACCCGACAGTCGACACCTTTGTTCCGAATGTTGACAAGAAGCAGGGCTTCCGAACCTTCTGGTGGAACCCAAAGCACTCCCGTTCCGTCGTTTCTTGCCGCCGCTCCGCCGTTTTCCCCCGACTATCATCGCCATCGCCGTCTATCTAGTTTATCGTGTAAATTACCGCTGGATGTTTTGTTCATACATATAATTTTGTAATTATACCGTTGAATTTGTGTCTTTTTTTGTGAAGGAGAAGCGAACCCTTGGTGCGCGAGCTTCCGGAGAAAGTTCGTCGTATCGTTGAAGGCGAAACTAGGAAAATGGTAGACGAATTTGAAATCGGCACAAGTGTTTCAGGTTCCTCACTATTTATTAGTTTTAATTTGGTTTATGTATGAGAAAAAGTACTAATGCTTTGCAGTGTGTAAATGACTAAAATTACCGTTATTACTTAGAGTTTGCAGCTACCGAAACCACACATTTATTGTCTTTAACCTTTTTACCGGTTGCTGTTTTATTTGTGATGAGTACCTCGTATATACGAATTAAATGCGCAACTGGTTTTTCAATGAAACTAGCCGCACCGGAAAATAACGCAACGTAATGTTTTGCACCTTCGATCCCAACGCTTTCGCGGAAACAATTTATTAGAATACGAGCACCACAGTTACAGTTAAAAACTAACTCTGCCAGCCGATCGCCTCCTTTCCGCAATAAAGTTATCTTTGCCTATTAATAAACCAGCCGCGTATTATTATTAATTTACTTATAATGGCATCTCGTAACAAATTTAGAAGGTATCCACCTCAAAAAACTCGTCTAAATGGCGACACAGTCTTCGGTTGGGAGACTACACTGCTGTTATACGACCTTCGGGTCGAAATTTTGATTAACAATGAAATCTTAGGCGATCTGAAAAATGGTGTAGACAATTCACAATATTCGCCTTGGCAGCTTGACGACGACGACGAAGAATCTTCGGCGCTCTCCATACGTACATTTGCGCCAAGTAATCAATACGCGATCGAAAAATGTAGCGCTCGACCGCCGTAGATTCTTTTCGAAAATTTTAGTAAGAATTTTGCTCTTCTACCCGATTTGTACTTAAATACCTCGCCGAATCCCAATTACGAAACGACTCCCTTTTTCTGACCGAAACTTTGCGATAAATACAAATCTCATATTTTGATCGCTTGCTCGAGGTCTGTGAGACTGTGGCAACACTGTGACGTTTCGACCCTAATCTAGTTGAACACTCGTTTCTTATCTTAACGCGCTTTATTTCCTCAAATATAAGTCGTGCTGTCTTTCCTTATGACGCGGTATACGTAAATTTCCTATACTAATACATTTGTAAATTTAAAAAAAAGCTTTAAAGCCCAAAGCGACCACCTGTTACACAGTCCTATTAAAACAACCAGGAAATATAATGCTTACCTTCTAATAATTAAAAATGAACAATATTACTATAATAATTATGGAGTTTCTTCTTGTTTAAACTACTGACAATATGATAAAATAAAAAATATCAAAATCTAACAAAACTCCACTGCCCTAAAGTTTTTTTATGTACGGTTCCGAATTACAAAAACCACAGTTATTACTATTTTTCCGTCTTAATTCGAGACTGCGTCGACCTCCATAGAATTAGTCAGGTTGAAATAGTGTTCGTATTGGTCTTTTTTCAAAACCTCTGCCCATCGAACATTCAAATCTGTTTTACCAATAAAATTCGTTTAACTAAGCCAATCATCTCTCCAGAAACTTGAAATGAAAGACACCTCGAATACACACTGACGGAAAATTCTCACAAAATCGGCAGTTCCCATGCCCTATAGTGACCTTGACAATGACGACTCAAAAAATAATCAAAATCTGGCGTAATCTATTGAGGTGGTTGAGATACCGAATGCAAAAAGAACGAACTAAACATCTTGAAAACTGTAGGAGTAGTTAGGATGGATGGGGAATGTGACACTAATACTGCCCTCCAACATGAGTTGGAAAAGCTCTAAAAATAGCACACAATGAGATACAACCAGGGATATAACAGAGATTTTCAACTTTACTGTATCGTTGAACAACTGTCGATCCAAATTTAATTTGCTTCCTGCGTAGTGAAGTGGGAACATAAAAAATATTATTTGTGTAAACAGATCGGTTTGCTTCATGAAAAGAACTAATGAATTTTTTTTCGTAATTCGCAAAAAAATTCACAAATGTATATAGCAACCGATATTTGCTTACCTATGTAACATAATCCGTTTGGATAAACTTTGTACAATCGACACCCCAAAAAAAATCACAAAATTAGATATAATTGAATCAACATCCGATAAAAGGAAGATACTGCCATTATGAAAGGCGTAATGAGAAAAATTTACCTAACTTGATCCTTTACTTAACTTTTGATTGGAGATTTTAGGGGCATTGTCATTTGCTCCTCGATAACAGTGATGTGATACGCATGTTAGGCAAACGTAATGGATATCAATAATTCAGTTGAGACTAAACGTGTCCCTAATTGAGATTTCCAGTAACATGCGTCAAATATCGGTGTGTGTAGTGTATATATAGGTAAAGTTCATTGGACGCTTATTTCATGGTACACTGCGTTTCATTAGATTAGACGCCATTCATTTGCCAAATCACACGCTACATTTTGCAGCTGATCTTTGATAATATTAAGTATTTTTGATACGTTTATTTCCCACTAAATGAAAACGTTGAGGCGATATTGAAATGTACATGTTCGTATGCGGTCATCCTTATTGGTATAATGTTTACGTAACATTATCTAACACCCCCTCATGATCGTCACTGCTTACCCTGGAAGTATTAGCGACTAATGCTCTTGTTATTTTCACCCGTTAGCTGTATTTTTCTTTTCGTTTAGGTATATAGGTACCATTGGTGTAATACCATTATGTTTATCAGAAAGACTGATCATGCTATTGATGGTTTATCTTTTATATAGTTTGCCTGTAGTCCATTATTATACAAAAATGCGAAATTATTGGTTTTATTTAAATTGGTAAGAAATTGTAAAATGGTAAAGTGTTTTTATTTTTGATACAATTTTCTTATCCTTAGAAACTATTCGTTAGGGTTTATTTTCGTGTAAAAGAGGCATCTGTGTAGAGAGAAAACGGTTCTAGATAAGACATTTATTTTGCGCTTGGGTTAACGCTTGTTGATAAAAGGAGTGTTGAAAGAAACTAGTAGAGATTGTTTGATCTTGACACTCCGTTACTTTTGAGGATGTTGAGGGGCGCTAGTGGACGTCGCTCGTGGACGTATATTAGTATAATCGTGAATATCCCCCCCCCCCCCCCCCCGATTTACACTTAATGAAATTTAAATGTTGTCATATATAGTCCCGTCATTATTTTTGGTATTTAGACCGAAATAACGGGTACAAGACGTCGTTTACATAACAATATAATTAAATCTAAATTGCAAAGCCGATACTCAAAGAGAAGATGCTGGTGGGGGTCCACAACCTCAAGTGAAAGCATTTTGAGAACACTTTCGTAACTAGAAAAGGAAAGTGGAAGGTATGAACGAGCCGCAGGCTTTTAGGGTTATTGCAGTACTAAATAGATGCATTCTTCTGTGATTACCATCATACACCCTATACCATTTTTTATGCGTCATTTAGAAATATATCTAATTTTATACCTCGGTATCTGATCTTGTCATGGTCTTTGGGAGGGAGAGGACTTATTTGCCCTAGTGAGGGAGTTAGGTGATCGGAATCAAAAATTGATGTGTTTCTCACTATGGGCAAATTTTCCGCGGCAAATCTTGCGCTATGTAATAAGAGGGTTAATTACAGATTATAGATAGAAACCTAAAGAAAGATACACTTCAAGTACATAAAGGGCAAATGGCGCGCTTACGAAGAAGAAGCAAAAAACACAATTATATCCTCTCTATATCGGTGTCAAAGGTGAATCCGTCCAATAGTGCGGAATCCCCCAATTAAATGATTCAATTGCCAAAGATTAATAAAATATGGATGGTGGCAATTAAAATTCCATGCGTTTTCACGAACGGCCCAGCTGTTTGAAATGAACGTTGCTACAGCTCACAAACGAAAAAGGAAGACGAAGGGCAACAAATGAAAGGCAAAAAGCACGGCACCGGCAAAATGGGCGCTAAAATTGAGCCATCTATTCATCAAATATACCGTGAACAATAATAATGCTTGTGATTAAGAAAATAAACCATTACATAACATGTACCTTAAGTATATTTCTATTTAATCGTCTGAATTTATTTAATTTGATGTCATTTTATATTAGACATTTAGGACTAGTGTCATGCGCATTAGTACTGTAGTAAAAAATGTGGATTTCAACGAATGTAATTCACGGACCTATATAATGTCAGAGTTCACATTCGCTCTTGTTTTAAAATTCTGACTCAAGGCCCCTCCTTGTGGAGCGGGAAAGGGCGTATGTGATTACTTTTAGCCCGCTTAAATTGGTGTCTCTGCTCGTTGTTGGGCACCCTGTATTATAGACGCAATAAAAGAAAGTAATAAAACGCCAACTTAAATTTGAAATTGGCACACTTTTAGAAAGAACTAGACAGTAATTTGATTATACAGACGAATGAATATAGTGACAAATAGTTGTTTGTTCAAAATATATAGTTACACTATAAATTATTCCTTCCATTTTTTTAAAAATAAAGCAGACTTATAGAAAAGACATTTTGTAGGTGGTTATATTTTCATACTACTTACTAATAAAATACCCACTTGTACACATACCCACTGTCTTCGCTAAGAAAATCCAATTATTCGTGATATAACAATAATGATATATGAAATATGGGCTTCATTCAAAGCAATTACGGAAAATGCTATAAATTGAAAAGGTGATATTATAGAACTATCCCAAATATAAACCTTCGTTTGCTGAAGCATTAATTCATCATTAGTATCTCAGCGGAAATATTTATGAACGAAATAAATTACTTTTATTAGACTTTTGTTTACTGGCAGAACGAATTTTTATCACAAGATGAACTACGTTTCTATTCCAAAATTTTAGATTTACATTCCGGGTGGCGCATCCCTAAAACTGTAAATATTAGCATTTCATAATAGGGATGTTTTCAAAATCAAGCGTAGCGTGGGGGTGCTATACAACGTTCTTAAAACGTATATTAACAAAAATTACTCAAAAGGCACGCAGTCTCATAATTTAAAAGATATCAAGCAGGAGCATCAAGCAAGCTTAGCTAATTCGGCTAGTAAGTGGTGGTGCACTTATCACATGCCTACAGGTTTAATATTTAACAGAGTTTGGGCTATAAACTCGCGGTATCCCTGACACTCCGTGTCTTTTTAATACCTAACTTTCATTAACGCCCGCATATAAATCTCTATTGTAACACAGGCACCGACTAAATACAGGATAATATCGCGATGAGAAAGAATTATGTAAGTGTAAAGTTTTTAGTGGTTACCGGCGCGGTGAGGCTTTAAGGAGTAATTTAGATGTGTACATTACGAACGTGCATGATTCCGTCAACCGAGGAAATAGGCTACCTAATTATACATTAGTGAGACAAATTTAATACATTTCTTTTAAATCCAAATTTTTAATATCTTTTATTAGAAATTACATAATGCACTATGTATAATATAGTGCTGAAAATAGCATTACGTCTAAGGTTAACTGAATCAATAACAAATGGAATTAATTGATTTAGATTTTTTCCGCCAAATTTGTTATTCTGTCATGGGCAGGGTTGAAGGGAGCAAATCATCAAGACTTGCATATCGGGATACTAAAACAAAACATGTTTCCGTTTTAAGACTTAGAATCACCATTTTTGGTTTCCGATTAGACACCATTGTACTACATTTATTACATGTTTATGATTTTCCAAGGCTAAGATTTCGTCCCTCACACGAATGAGGTAGCAAACGATAATTCTAATAAGTAGAAAAAAACACAAAAGTTGTAACGATTTATTTTCTCCATTACGAAGCATTATTATTGTTTAGGGTTTATCACTTGTCGAAATACCCCCGTAACTTTTGAAACGACTTTTGACAGATGGCTCCATCTATTGATGCATTTATCCACGCAATTTTGCCCGCGCCGTGATTTTTGGTTGTCGATTGTCACCTTCTTTTCCTTCATACGCCGTATCGAAATAAAACAGCTGAAAGCGTGAGGTAGAACGCATGGAATTTTAATTGCCATCTTCCGAATGTATTGATCTCTGGCGATTGGATTCATAATTTGGGGATTCCGAAGTAATTAGTTTGGACGGGATTCACCTATGCTCCTAGTGAGGATATACTCGTACATTTGCGTTCTTCCTTTTTTATCGTAAGTACCACCATGTGCATTTTGTTTATTTGAAGTGTACCTTCTTTAGGTTGTAATGATCCTAGGGGTCTATCAAGCCGACACTGAAAACGGTGACTTACCCTATACTTACCGTTTGCAACTCTGGGAAAAACTACGAGCAGAGCCACCTACCTTTCAAGTCGAAACGATGGACGTTTCGCGGTACTTTTGAATTTGGATGGCAATAGGCTCGATATGGGTGGCAGGAATGAACTCCTACGTTGTATAATTGGATCTTGTACGCGTTGAGACGTGAGACATAATCGGGAAGGGAGTTAAATAAAAGACAGAACTTTTGTGCGTAAGAAATGACAAGAACAAATAAATATATTACGCACATAAGAAGACCATACCAGGGAAACCTTCTACGGGAAAAAATCCCGGCAAAGGCGACACAAATACATGAAATAAATCACCCACAGCAACGAATGCAAGAGAAAGTACACATAAATAGGAAACATAGGAAACATCATAATGGTGTGGCTCTACTTCAGCCTTCATTAACATAATTTTATTTAACACGAAGTGAGAACGCCACTAGCAAGTATTCATGCGGAAGTCGATCATCGCTCGCGCAAAACATATTCTAAATAGAAGAAATGTTAATGATATGGCCCCCTAAATATCTCGCATTGCCAAGATGCCAAGAACTGAGATTCCGCACGAGATGAGTAGGGAACAGATACAGCGAACGGTCGAACTGTATTAGGTACCTGCTCCACGGAGACAGGTTGAACCACTCGCGCACAGAAACATCAAATAAGAGAGCCCCCCTTTTCGTATAGCTAACGCACAAGAACTGTGGCGCGAATAAGAAAGTAACAGATACAGCGAACAATCAAACTGTATTAGGTACTTCCCTCACGGAATAGTTACGATTCAATGGAAAAGAGCAACATCGCACTGACAATCACCTCCTGGTGATATTGTCACAAGAACTTCAATGATTGGTTGGTACAAAAAAAAATAAAATGGGTACTACCTGTAATTACACTTTCAAAACACAACAAACTAAATAATCAAGAAGAAAAACCTAGGAAATCTGCCACGCTCTTTTTTTCCCTAACTTCGTTATGAAAATCCCCTAGTCTTAGACATCTGCACAGACCGGTCGATTGGTTATATACAGAGCATATCATATTTATTGTTTCAGATGTAAAGGTGTGTTGCTTAACCATAATGGTGGATTGTCAAGCACAAGCTTTCGCCTGTAATGTGTTGTACTGCAAATTCCATCGACAATTGTTGCTTCATCTGCGATTAGTCCTTTTATAAAAGAGGTTGGTACATTTTATTTCATTACAAAGGGGGTTACCTTTGATTTCTTTTAGGGTTTAAGTTTAAGTTCAAGTTTATGTTCCGGATAAGTTTTACTTTACATACGAAACTTGTTCGGCATAAAAGTTTGTAACCTTGGGTTAAATTCATCCTTTCCTGAGAGTGCCGACGCCCTTTACTCCCACATCTGCTGATAACAAGCGGTCATTTTGCTGTGAAATAGGTCACCGAGTCATGAAGCAGATGTAATATCAAGGTTCGGTCCTCATAAGGGACAACTTCCGTAACCTTTCAGCGTCTTAGTATACTATTTTGCCCCTTCAGGGTTATATGCGATTACATTTAAGTAATTTGTGAACATCAGTACCTACTCAGTATCTTTGCCTTTTCGGTTACGGTATGATCGAGTTTTGAAACGCGAGTGTTGTTGGAGACGACCACTTCCTTCTGAAGGGATTTAATTAAGTACCGTGCCTAGTATAGAAGCAGATTACGTGTAGAGCGAGGCCCTTCTTGGCGTCAACGTCTAACTTCATTCAAGGTAAGGGTTGCTTAACATGTTTTGCATGTACTTGGCCCTATACGTGCGAATGTTTGCCGGGAATATCAATTTATTTGTGGAAAGTTGTCTTGAGCTTCAGTAATCAGTTTAATCGATCATTACTGACTTGGGATTTATTCTTTTGATGATAAACAGGTAGAATTTTATCTGTCTGTGTCAGATTTGTTCTAATTTCTTTCTATCCGAATGCTATTTCGGGTTTTATTCAAAATTGGAGTAGTAATTTCATGAAATTTGGGAAATTTCGGCTCTTTCAAGTTTATAAGAGTTTTAGGTCGGAACCCAGTCACGCCCTGAGAAAAATTTAAAAATAACAATTAAATTAAATTGTGTAATTTGAGCCTAAGTCTGTTGGGTGGTATAGTGACAGCATACCATTGCACACAGCAATATACAGGTGTTAATCAGGTAATTTTACTGTGGTTATTTTGCAAATCGAAATAAAACCAAATAAACAATGCAATTTGCAAGAGTGCTACAACATTTCTGAAGAATTCATGGTTGAAACCATGAAGTGTAAGGTAAATCTTTTCTTGATCGACAGTCATGACAGTTTCTTTATTTTGTACAATTTCTCTCCACTTATTATTAATTATGTTAGCATAGTCGGCTTGTTTACAGAATAGGGTTGCGACATGGCTCTGTGTGGCTCAGTGGTAGAAAGTTGGGTTACATAGCCGGGAGGTCGGGTGTTCGGACCTGGGTCGAGGTGAATTTTTCATCTGTGGCAAAGATAGGAATTTCCTTAGATCAGTTTCGAGCATTCTGCCGGCTCCTCCGATTTAGGTTTTCCTGCAGTTTTCCTAAGCCGTAAGGTAAATACCGGAGTAGTATAGAACACCTTAAGACCTTCTGCAGGAGTACCTCTAAAAAGCGGGTCACTCTGTAATTGGGCCTGTTGAGGGCCCAGAACAAGAAAGCGACAATAAATAAATAAATAAAAATAAATTAATGGCCGGGACTTTCCAGGATTGTCCCGGATTCCGGTTTTTCATAATAACGCTGTCTAGAATCAAAATTCAAAAGTTACAAATACCCAAACTCAAACATAGTTTTGGTGCTAGTGGTGACAAAGATAGCCACAAAGCTCGACGTGAACCAATCGCGCCGCGCTCCACAGTTTTCTGGTTGACGTCTGACGATCGACGATTTCTTTATCTTAGCTTTATTAGATAGAAATAAAGTGAAAATATACATACATTAAAATTTTTAATTGTTATTTTCGGAAACTCTAGAAACCATATCATACCTTTTTACTCTCTCTTAGGTACTGCTGTTCGGAAACATCCTATAAGCAGTTCATCGTTATAGGTTAAAACTAACATGCCGAATATGGTATTATTCGACGCTTATTTTTATAATTTCGTGTTGTGATAAAATTTATAACTCTTTCTACTACATCTTGTTACACGTTGACTAGATTATTAATAGCGTTAAAATTTATGTCGAGTAGAAAATGTAAATTTGGGCAATAAATTGTGATATTACAAGAAGAAATATTAATTAAAAACATTTTTGTAACATAAACGACATTCTTGAAAGTAAACCATTGGTTTTTCAGGCGGCAGTCATTTATGAAACTTCGTAGCAATAAACCAATCCATATCGGTGCATGAAACCGGTCACGATCTGTGCTCTATGATAATTTGAATACAATAGATGTCAGTAATCACGTCACACAATATTAAGTAAACTCTGACAAACACATAGTCGGGGTTCTTTTGCATAAAATGCTTCTTGCGTATTGATGAGAAACGACAACGAGGTAAACGTTGTTTAAGGTCGTAATTGAGACGCCTTCGAACGTTGCACACGTGTTGTTTTATTACCTAAACCTTGTTTTGTAAAAATACGAGAGTGGCCAATAACGAAGTTTTCTCAGAGAAGCTATGTAATTTTGTCCAGAACGTCCGCGATAAATAAGACCAATATCCAAACTTCGATATGACACACTTTGAACATCTTTCAAGTTTAGGTGACAGAGACATCAAGAATCGCATCTGCTACCATTGCGGTCCGGCCTTTGTTCGACTTTGTCTCTTTTCCTTCCATATCGTAATTCCATTTTCGGTTTACTTTCATATAACTTAAATGCTTCCTTATTGTTCTACGACAGAAATGATTGGAGATGTGCTGGTGACTTTCGGAAGTGCCACTGCGGCCGTCAAGTGCTTTCGTCTTTAATGTACCCTGCACCCTTGCCCGCCCTTCTGTCTTAATATTAAATATTGATTACGAAATTGACACATAACTGAAACTTCAATTCTTTCAAATCAGAGTTATATTGCGCCATTGTAACAGAACGCGCCTACTTTGTGATTTTCGAGAAAAGTTCGTGCACATACGCGAAATTGAAGGAAAAGTTTCGTCATTCCAAATGACACGAGTGGTTTTTATGACTTCGACTGTATTGACAAAAGTACCGACGGACCCGTTGCTCTTCAACGACAATAATCAGGCATTGATTGTCAACTCCCAATTTGCGTTCACAAAGTTATCAATTGAACTCAACTCTCCGGAAGTTTTCAATTAACATTTTCATATATATTTTATCACTGGTCACTATCACTTCCAAAATAATTAACAAAAGATCTTAAGCTATCGTCTAATGAACATGCCTAATTCCACTTTTAGCGTTTGTTAGGTACGCTATACGTAAAGCTGCATGACTCATATACGGAATATACACGGTGCGCCAACGACGGTTTGTACGAGTATTCCCCTAACGTAAGCAAAATTTTGACAAAAATCTAAAAATCGGTCAATTTTTATATCAAAGGGATGGGGGGGGGGGGGCATTATGCAAAAATAATGCTTGTAATTTTAACTGCGCGCTAGGAGTTGCACCCACAAATTTTTAAATATGGCAAGGGGACAAATGACCCACAATTTGAAAGGGGTTTTCATTACTAAAGCTCGCTTAGAATTTCTGAAGTTTATAGAGGGTAAGTAAAAACTCTATGAAAAACTGATATTCACCCGAGAGTAACTCGAAAAGTATTAATTTGACGAAAAAAATGTATATACTGCTCAGAATTAATTTTTCTATCTATTTTGGTGGTTAAATTTATAATACAAAATTTCCATCCCCGAAATGGGGTGGCAACCACCCCCCGGGTGTAAGCGCTCTTTGGCATGTTATAGATTTTGATCCTTAGGCTGTTCCCTACCTAGAGGTACTAAGTGTAATAAGTAAGTGTGTGGTACAAAATTCCTTTTATTTTAAAAATAAATAATATAATAACTTTATTCACGCCATGGGCATTTTACAAAGTAAAAAGAAACAATAGTATATTAAGAAACAAGTTTCATAAGTGGCGCGTTTAACGCACGAGTTCAAGTTTAGAAAACGAGCCGCTTGCGGTGAGTTTTCTAATGAACGAGTGCGATGGGGCGTCTTATGAAACAAGTTTCTTATACTATTTTTTCTATTGAGAAGATATTTTCGAGAAATTTTTATCAAAATGATGTTATAGTAACTTTTTGTAACTAGGGAATTTTGATATAGAAGTTGTATTAGTGCAGGTTGTATTAAGTTGGCAGTACGACGTCCCAAATATTTCTCTTATTTAAATACAGTCTCATCAATTTTGTTTTAATTAATAAACTTCAGAAATTAGTACATTAACTGTGGAACAATTCATAAAGGCAAAATACAGTCCTTCGTCCTCTTATAAAGTTATGTGAAATTCAGTCGTGTCACTGTCGATTAACGACAAAGCTAACAGCTAACAGATTTCGCCCATATGACACTGCTTCTACTTATATTGGTGACTGACATAAAAAGAAAAACAAAGGTTTCTTTTCGCGATTTGCCATTAACGGTCACTAACGGATCGGTCCTTAGTGGGTTGTTGTTACGTGATAGGTGTCACTCATTAGGACAGGTTCGGCTTCGGAATGTCACCTCCTCTTAGGAGCATAACGATACTACACAAATCAGGCTCACGGTATTAATAACGCAGAACAAGTGCTAAAAGCTAAATATTGTTTAATGTGTTCCGAAGGTATCCTCGTTGTCATCCTTTCCCCATTCGAAATCTCCTTTATAACCTGTAGGTCTTTTTTGGAAGATAGGTACACTATTCGTACTAGTAATCATTGGTCACAGATTGCACGTAGATGTTGAACGTGCTACAAAAAGAGGCATTATTCATTAATGTAAAAATTTACCTCAAAGCCCCACATTTTTGATATCTCGGTTCTTACGCTACATACCGTAATATTTAATTCCCTTTTGAGTTTTGAGAGAAAGTAATTAAGTGGTTTTTTCATATTGTTCTTCTTGTAATTTGATTAACACTTTATCAGCCTTACATGTCTCGCTTTTAATCAAATAGAAAGGGAATGTTGTCTTTCTGTATATCAAAACATAACCCTAATTTGTAAATAAATACAATCGAATGTCAAATGGGGTAGTGAATTTAGGTTTTCCTCTTTAAATACCAACTTAAAAACGGTGCGTTAATAGGTCTCATTAACGCACTGTTTTGAGCGGAAAACAGTGCGTTAATAAGACCATTTAAAAATCGAAATAGAAAAACTAACTTATAAACACAATAAGGAGACCATATAACGGAACAGTACACCAAATGGGATCTCACAAGCGAGAAGTATAGTGTCCTTAGAGCTGTTATACTACGGAAATCATTACACTGGCGTTTAAGAAGTCCAAGCATTTTACTTGCCTTCGATGTCACTTGGTCGTAATGGAGGTGAAAATTTTATTTCTTGTCCAGTATGATGCCTAAGTCTCTGATGGAGTCGACACTATCTAATGACTGACCACCAAAGTAGTAATTCGGCTCAGAAGGACTGTATGTGTTTGAAAAACAAATAGTGGAACATTTATTCACATTAAGCTGCAAGTCGTTGTTTAACACACAGAGTTCGAATTGCACCAAGTCTTGTTGTA
The DNA here is from genome assembly GCF_008802855.1 of Photinus pyralis. Lineage (NCBI taxonomy): Eukaryota > Metazoa > Arthropoda > Insecta > Coleoptera > Lampyridae > Photinus > Photinus pyralis. The sequence continues at coordinate 6,592,166 of NW_022170738.1, forward strand.
GCATTGCAGTGTCATTGATACCACCAATAGCTCTGTATATCTTGAGATCGTCGGCGAAAAGCGCATGTTCATATATACGTACTGATGAAATATCGTTAATGAAAGCCAGGAACAGTGGAGGGCCAAGATGAGAGCCTTGTGGTACTCCTGATCTTATTACGAAGGAATTTGACCAGGTATCTTCAATGAGGACCTGTGCTGTACGGCTACTCAAGTAATTGTAAATCCATTTAAGCACAGCTTCCCCCACGCCATACTTACTTAATTTGAAGATCAATAATTTTTGGTTAACTCTGTCAAAGGCTTTCGAGAAATCGGTATAAATGGAGTGTACATCATTGCCTTTGACCATAGAAACAAAGATGTAATTCAGATAGGAGAGAGATTTGTTTCAACCGATCTTCCGCTGATGAAACCATGTTGGTTGCTTGATAACACGTTACCAAGGGCCTTGGTGAACTGTAAGGCAACGATTGCTTCAAGTAGCTTTGGTATTGCAGATTGAATTGTAATGAGCCTATAGTTCCTGAAATCAGATTTGGGACCGCTCTTACAAACAGGAACTATCTTCGAATTCTTCCATCTGGACGGCACAATACCTTCTTTCAACGAATATGCAAAAAGATGAAATAATGGTAAAAACAGTGACGTGGCACAGCTCCTTAGAAACACTGGAGGGGGCCCATCCGGCCCGGTACTACCCTTCACATTCATTTTAGCAAGCCTATCTTGAATGTCTTATGCCGTAACTACAAATTTGACCAGGTCTATTTGGTCAAGCGTGGCGAACGAATTACCAGATTGAATACTTTCCACAAAGGCACTGGCGAAATGGTTAGCGAAATGATTGGCAATTTCATGTCGATCTGAGATATACCTACCATCCTTAAACATGAATGGTAAGCTGTTTGATGACCTATTTAGGTTATGATGAAATTTCCAAAACAATCTGGGATTGACAGTGATATTTTCTTTACATGATCTGATAAAATTCTCATAACACTGCTTGGTTAATATGCGTCACTGATTGCATAGACTTGAGAAGATAGTCGTCATCACTTCTGGATTGCTTAAAATGCTTGTGGGCAAGTTTTTTCTCCTTAATTAGGAATTGCAGTTGTTTGTTGAACCAACGAGGGTAAGTCGACGTATAACACTTAATTTTAGGAACATATACATTTAAAATATCATAAATCACAAAGTAAAAAATATCTACACTTGACTCCACATCACGATTTAAAAAAAGGGAAATCCAATCTACCGCGCAGATGGAATCATTAATTACCGCATAGGGGGCTTTAAAAAAGTCAAATATGTACGATGGTACCGTTCTTAAGGCCTCCTCTATCAAGAGAGATGACCACTTGGAGCGGTGGATGGTAGGAATCACAGTTAACTAGATGATAATCATCACATCTGGTTACCGATATATCATTGGTTGAGAAGATCAAATCAAGTATATTGTTATTTACATTATTTATCACATTATTGTTTTGATGGAAACCAAGAAGATTCAAATTGTCACATAGGAACTCCGCATTTCTATTGTACTTTCTATATACAGCTATTAATCGAGCATCGTCCACGTCATAGTCCCAGTTCACATTGTTCAGATTGTAGTCGTCCAGAAGGATAAACTTGGCGTTTGGATATCGATTTTGAAATGATTTTACAGAGTTCATGTGAGATTGATTAACAGATATTGATGATTTTTTTTTTTTGAGTTGGATCCATCGTTCCTCGAAATGGGGGTTGAAATATATTATGTTATCAAAAATCTCTAAACCTTCCCCATATAGTTTTATTCGTTGAAGTTTTTAAAAATAACAGCGACTATAGTTTCGGCGTACTGCCATCATCAGGCGATGTAAAAGTTAACAGGAAAACGGTAAATTACAAACGTTGAAGACGAACATGTTGTTTTTTTAATTATTAACTGGCCGAAGCCAAGTGAAAAAACCTGAAGGGTGGTTAAAACGGAAAGGTTGTCCTAAGTTTCAAGACGAAATATTATCAAGCCTTGTTAAGACAACCAACCGGAGGGTTGAATTTTTACATTAAAGGTTGAAAGTTGGGTTAACACATTTCAAAAGAACGGGGGGAAAAAATAAACTTATAAATACTTTTATAAGTTATTTTTAAAAACTTCAACGAATAAAACTATATGGGGAAGGTTTAGAGATTTTTGATAACATAATAGATATTGATGAGTTCGGTGGTATATAAATGCAACAAACAAGAAAACTAGACTGATGTCTAAAATCAATTTTTGTCCAAATTTCCTCCATAATAGAACCAGGTTATCACAGGAAATGATTTTATTTGTTACTCAGTTGTAAACGTTGATTAACAAGACAAAACGCAAACGGGTAAACGTCATGTTTAATCGCTACTGACTTGTAAAAATGACAGCTAACCTGTAAAAATTTTACAAGTTAGTATTCTATTAATTTCATTGGCCAGAATTAATGCGAAGTCTCTGTTACATGGATAACATGATATTTTAGACATTTCTTCAAGATCAATTTAAGAACTAATTATTTACGTTTACTATTGTTTACAAATGAGTAACAAATAAAATATTGTACATTATACGCCAGGTAATAGTTTTTACTGGCTCTAGGAAATGACAAGCTCGCCTAACGGCTCGCTAGTCAACTTCTCCTATCGCCAGTAAAAACTCACTTACCTGGCTAATAATGTAAAATACTATATACGATGATTTAATGGCAATAAGAACTCCACCTCCTCGGCTTTTGGTGCTTGTTTCGACAGATCTGTCCTTGCGATACACTGTGTACATGTTACTATCAAACAGTTCGCCACTAAAAATCTCAGGGGTAGCCAAGTCTCAGTCAGGCTTATGATATCAAAATCGGCTGCCAGGGAATTGCAGTAAACAGCCTTGATTTTCGTCATTAGGCCACGTACATTTTGATAATAAATCGTTAAGTCTGCATTACCTGACTTCCGCCCGTCTGAAAATTTACATTCCCCGCAGAACCACCTCTAATGGGAATGTAAACGAATTCTCTTACAGCTACTCCTTTAGGCCATTTCGTTGCATCAAGAAGACTTTGCAACTGGGATTCTCTCACCCCAACCTTAAACGAGGCATTCTTCATTATCAATCAGTTTCCGCATACGACATCAGATAAGTTCCATTTAGATTTAACATAGCTAGAAATGGTACCAACTGTAGTGCCACTTTTAACTCGACCAACATAAATCCATTGGCGACGTTCAGTACCCTCAAACAATGTTGTGTTATCAGTTTGATTAATTGAATCGCCTGTGCCAAAAAGGATTGGTTTTTTGATCCCCTTTCGGCGCGAGCGAACTTTTTGAAAACCGTCCTCATCAACTTGCGGCTTTGGCATGTTGTTAATAGCACTGGTATCAGCTTTACTGACTTCATCAAATGATATGGTCGGATTACGTAATGGACTGTTGAAAACTTCAGAATTTTTGCGAGCGTTGACCATAGAAGGATTATGGACGGCTGATTTGCGTTCATGACCTTTGATAGCATTAGCGTAAGAACGTAAGATATCTTCTTTATAAGTATCTGTTTTCCTTTCTGACCTCGGCATTTTCCCCTTTCATTTCGTTCATGGAATCCAATAACTCTTGAAAGACACTACGATCAATCATGATGACACCATTTTCACTACGCAATCTCTTCCGATTAATGCTGTTATCAACATCAGGAGTAAGTACAGTTGCATCACAACCTTTACATTTCCAAGAAGGGCGCTTCTCATGAAACCCCCTTAAATCACCGACCCAGGCACAACTAGCATGAAAAAAAGCTGAGCATTGGATACAATGGATCAAATGCTTCGGATCGCTTATAAATTCGGAACAGACGGCACAATGTTCCTTGCTCTGCGCGCAAATGATACATTCTTCCACGTTTGTCGATTGTATGAGATGATAAATGGATACAATTTTCATTTTCTTTAATTACACTTTTGCCTCGACCTATATACAGTTTAGTTTGTCTCTTATAAATGAATGACAATCCAGTCACAATTTGGCTGCATTTAGTGAATGAACTGAATTTAATCATCTTCATCTTGAAATGGCGATTCACTTAAATGGCTTTGAAAATCTTCTTCACTGTCAACATCACTGCTGTCTTACTTCCCTTTTCTTCTTTTCTTTGTTTTCAACCTTTTCCTTCTTTTCTTAGAAATTGCTTTTGTTTCTTTTGCAATGTTTGGTTTTTTTATTCCTTTGAGGTGGCGTCTGTTGAAGTATTCCCTTCAGCTACTGCAGACATTTTCCCACTTGGTTAAGGCTTTTGGTGTTGTATTATTTGTTCTAACAGCAGCTCTTCAAAGGATGTCCTAGTTTTTGATGGAATTACGCGGGACCTTGATGGCGCTTGAACCATTGCAGATGTAGCACCGTTACTATTTTTATTATCTTTTTTGCACACCCGATTTTCTTGTTCAATTTCTTGGTTTTCATTTTCACGCTCTTGATTTTGCTTGAAAGCAATATATGTTAGGGGTTAACAGGCCCCGGGCTGTGTTTTTAGGGCTCTGGGCAACTAATGTTTATAATAGTAAAATTGCGCGACCGAGCTTCATACGGTTATGTACTCGTATCTGTATTGATTTTGAAACGATATGCACAGAGGAGCGGAATGCCACAATGGCAGAAAAACCAGTTTGCTACTGCCGCGTTGAATGTATTATATTATTAATTCAAAATAAAGGCACCAGTTGTATTAAACATTGTTTTAAATTCCTACCACCATCATATATCACACATCAACATAAAAAGTTACGTTACAGTAATGCTTTTTTTTCTGTGAAGTGGGCCCTGCGCCCAGTTAGCCCGTTCATAACCCGAGGCCTGGGCGCTAATATCTGACAACTGGTACTACAGAATTGCAGAACAGAAAAGTTGCAGCTTTTGGGAAACCATTTTTGATTATGCATTGTTTTTCCAGCAAAAGTTGGATTTAGGAATATTGTTACTTCTGCAACTTCACGAGCGCCTCCTCCTACTTAAGTTCTAAAGGGCGAAATACGCTAATACCTATCTAGCGGTTGAAGAAGTGATTTGTATGGGGAGGAAGCTTTAATATGACTATATCTTCCTGTCTCGCTAGATTCACAAGTGAAGATGCCTGCATTTGAATTATGTCTATTAAGCACAATTGAACTCTCTTCTTACAAAATTATTTTTGAAGTAACTTTCAAAAGATATTGAAGTGGATGTTCATCGGTATTACATCAATGTGTCCTTTCTAAAAGAACATATTAATTTAAGAAATTACGTGAGCCAATATTTCTAAAAAAAAATTGTTTATGCGCCTTCGCCTTACGATATATTACACGGTATTTCGGAAAGACATTGAAAATTATATTAGACATCATAGAGATGTAATATAAATTTGATCTTATAAATTATTTGTCTTTTATATAATGATCAAAGATTTACAGCTCCTTTTACTAAAACATATCACATTTATCTGTCTTACGTTGCAGATGGCGGGTTAAATATTGCATGTATTGTGATGTAAAGATGAGATCTCACACTCCCATCCCAGTGGCAGGACGACATTCCGGGGACACGCTGAGATGTCCCATTCATAAGTGTCTATGCTCTAAAATACTGCCTCTTCTTGACAATTCTGAGTCTACGAGATGTGATGGAGGTTGGAGGTTAATGTGCATCAGGACGTCGTTAGTATTTACGAATACGATGCACGACAAATTAATTTCGGTTGTTTGTTTTGTGGATATATTCCCATTTTTGGTAAACGATCGTATTTCTTCTGCCCTTCACAGTTCGTCGCGAACGTGAGCGAAACGATAAAAAATAAAAGCCTGTATATCACCACCACAATTAACTTAAAAAGCAAACCGTAAATATTTACCGTCAATCAAAATGATGTATGGCAGTCAAACTAGTAATTAATACAAGTTTAAGCCTTATAGATGCATTGAAATGGGAGTTTGTAATTAGCATTAGTTCATACTAACCTTTCTAGCTTTACCATACCTGGTTATTATCTCGATTGATTTATAGACACTTCTACCGTTGTTACACCTGCTTTACGTACTTTTTCCCGGTCGGTACTTTGTTTATCTACACAAGTATTTACCTTGATGACAAAAGGTGCATGACCGTTGATTTTATTTGCTCAGATTAATTAAACGCGATTCCATTCAATTTCTAAACTAATTTTCTTTTACAAGTTAATCTATTTAAATATCGTGTTACCAATCGAAACTTTCCGAAGGAGTCCATATATACTAAAGTCAACGGGCTTTTTAATATTTAATCCAATTTAAAAACTCGCAAACGTTTGGATTTGACAGAAGCTGAATGAAGCTTAAACTATCAATCATTCGTAAAAAAAATTGATGGATCCTTATGACGGCGCTTCATAGGTTTTAATGGGAGTACGTTTTAGAGTGACGATTCGGAGAATCGGCGAAACTTAATTACTTATTTCATTTTAAGGGACCCAGTATACGTAAAATCTCAATTACCCAGACTTCCATAGACGGGAATTCCACAGCTCTGGGACGATATCCAAGAACCACAAGACGGAGTATGATAAGTAACGTTTCGTTGAATGTACTCTTGGTTTGTGTAACTGACTGAATGCGCTCTTAGTGTGTTAGGAGTAACGGGCGATCAAAAATCGTTGCTGACGAGTCGCCTTTGGAAGTAGTTAAGTACGATTTCCCATGTAAACAAAAATTCCGACTCGACAGCAACTCATTTTTGATCGCATAGTAGATGGTACCAATGGGACTGAGATAATATCATGTTTGCTGTTGAAATTCCAGAGCCCTTATGCTAAAATTGTTTAATCTAATTATCTAAGCGTTTTTACGCGAATGGGGAGGTAGCTGTATCCTCTTTAGGTTACGCCATATGTTTTAATTTGAGTTACCTATCTTTGTTTTACCCATATTACAGTCCGAAACACATTTATTAATGGGGTACGTAAAGTTTAAATTAATTGGAATTCTGGCATTGTCTGTAGTTTTTGGATGTATCGTTCGTGTAACGAGCATTAAACCACTCATTATCTATGAAGTACCGTTCTCTTATGAAATGCTGAAACGGGTTCACCAATCTATAATTGATATGTCTTCTGAGCTGGAACTCATCTAACACTTGGTATTCACGATCAGACGAAACTCAAGGCGCAGTCCTGTCCAATGCAAGGGAACGTATTAAAAATCAACTACACGGAATATAGACAACACCCACAAGGTAAGCCTGCCGCCGAAGGGAGAAGTTGGGGAATTGGAAAAGGCAACCGCTTGCCTTCTAGATACGGAATCCAAATTCAAGGTACCTCGAAATGCAGGGGAGGCACCTGCAAAATACTACATTCTCCACCATACGGCGTTAACAGCGGAAATTCCCATCACAACGTTATGAGTAGTGTTGCAGCGGACACACCTGCATAGTACTACGGTCCCATACGATGTTAAAAGAAGAAAACTCCATCACAACATTATGAGGGGTGTTGGACGCCTCAACCACTTCCAGTTCAGGAAAAAACAAAGTGTTGCTAACTGGTTCAAAACTACAACGTTTATGTGTACATAAATGGGGTTAATCTAAGCTGGCCCGGATGACGTTGAAGAAAACTCTAACGCGGTTGGAGCTGGGTGGAGAAGTACTGGCGATCAAGCTGTTAACAGGGAACCAAGCAAACCTCAAAACACTCAGTCTCTTCCTGGATGCAATGGGACTACTAAGAGTAGGGGGCGAATTCAGTCTCCGTGTCGACACAACTAACTAACGACGAACTGGTCTATATATCACGCGAAAAATATCATATGCAAAGAGTAAGTAGTTGGCAACCGGTACGAAGTCGAGTGACCCACCCAATAATTCAAAACAAATAACACATATACCAGATTGTTTCCCCCCCTTGATATTATCCCTTACGTTAAGTAACTATCAACACATCCTAAACTTCCCCCAAACAGTCACTTGTCTACAACGTGAAGGATGCTCATGCCGGATCCCTTCATGGGGAGGCACCTCAGCGGGAACCAACGCAATTTCCCATTGGTACGACGAAAATACGGGGTACTGCGAGCAAGAAATCTGGTCCGTCGGGAAGGTAGAAGGTGCATCCGCTGTCCGGAAGCCACCACCAAAAGAAATGGGGATTGAGTTGAAAGCCGAGACGCCGAGAACCGTATCATCCCAAAAACGACCTGTTTATACTATTTTACTATTCCTAGGAAATAAAAAAAGTAAAACAAGCAGAGGTAGCAGGTTGCTGATGATATGCGAGTAGATTCCCGCCACCTTGGATTTTGTGAAGTCACAATGCCATGGATTTTTCCAATGTCATGATACTTCACAAGGTCATGGCCTTGGGATTTAGTAAGTTCGCGACCCTGGGGTTTCTAGAGGTTAAGGTATTAGGTACTAAACTAAGGTCGTAGACTTGGATTCTGGACCAAGGTCATGGCTTGTGTTTTGGCCTTTGGCCCAAGGTCGTGGCCTTAGAATTTGTCCTGTTGCGTAGCTAAGGAGTGACCTTGTTTGTTGGCCTCGGTCGGTGGGCTTGGTACCGTAACTAAGGCATGTCTTTGTTTTTATGGTGCACTATTGTATATAATAATTTCAGTTAGTTTTCGCCTCTTCCTGCACACGCGTTAACGGGGATTATCATTACTAGATTTTTGAGGCTCATTATCCGTCTTCTAAAGTTCTAAAGTTATAGGGATAACTACATCTCTTTCATGAGTGGCCCCGACCCTGGTCCTGAATCCAAGACCACCACCTTGGTCTAAAACTAAAACGCATGACCTTGGACCAAACCCAAAGCTACGACCTTTGGACAAACTCCAAGGCCACGCCTCCGGGAAAAGTCACAAATCCCAAGGTCATGACCTTTTGGTGTCACTTGTAAAATCCCAAGACAATAACCTTGTGACGACACATGACCTTTGGTGAAACCCAAGGTCATGACTGTGAGATTGCAAAACTCAAGATGGCGGAGGGTGGCCTGGTACGTAACCATAAAATAAGACGACGCTTGCGCGATTGTCTAGCCATTGATTCTGAATAAATGCTTATCAAAAACTCTGTGGTACAAAGAAAATGCACCAGCTTTCATTTTCTTTAAAAACAGTCACTAACATTTACAGAAAATTATTGTATAATTTAGCCAAATAAGCGTTAAGACACTTCCTTCCTTTGAAAACGGTAAATAGTTAGATATACGACTGACGTAGGAACAGTTTTACTATCGGTAGTCGAAGTTTCCAGAGGGTTCCAGAAGGTCACAATGCGTGGCTACTGGAGGTTATGAGAAATATTTCGAGAGAGTCCCTGGTTTGAATCAGGGTTCGGGGATGGATATTTGTAAATGTATAGTGGGTTGGGTTGGTAGAGCAGCCTTGGCTGAAACCCCGCTCACTCAAAGATAAAGGCAAAATAAAAAAAATAAAATAAAATATTCGGTTTTTCGTGTCCTATTGCATTTGTCTTCTTCTGATTCCTTTCTGATAAACTGGTGTAATACTGTTGGGTAAACAACGCCAGGGTTGAAATAATACCGATAATAGCGGACCATCCTGCACGTGTGAATGTTTTAATTATATTTTAAATCTGGAGGATTTCATTACGAATAAGCACGGAATTGGTTTATTTAATTAGAATTTGTCATTTTAGTGTCTTGGAATTGTTTTTTATTGTTTAATTTTGTGTTTAAATTTTATCATTCGTGTAAATTTGTTTAATTAAATCGTAAGATGTGAAGATTGCGTTATTTAAAATTAAGGAACATCTGGTCGAGTGCATTTAAGTATCTGCTCGGATACGATAAGGACGTTGTTATCGTGAAAGTTAATTGATTTTTGAGACGTACGTGTGTTTAGCGTTGGTAACAAAGCATACAGGTGCACGATTTCTTTTGGCGTTCCTTATTCGTGCTGCATTCTGAGATTGGCGGAAGTAGGAGTGTGATTGTTTTAGGACTTCCTGTGTTTATTTGTGTCGACTACCTGCGTAAGGGGTAAATGTAAAAACGGGCTTGTGCCTCTCTTTATTTTAGATTTTCTCTGTTGATTTGCTGCGTATTAGTTTCGCAATAAATCGCACTGATGAAAATCCAGGTTCTTTTTTCAAGAATGCCCCCAAGAGATATATTGTTGGCCCTGATTATATACCGAATACGGATTTTATGTAAAATGGTATGTTCTTTCGAATTCAACTCACAGAGCTGAACTAAAACTAACTTATGTACTTTGGTGGTAGGAAATATGCTGGGCATTTAATTATTTGAGAGGTTCAACCCTGTATATATAATCTATGATGATGCATACATTTTTGAGAGATGGCAACCGCGCAGCTTTTCAGAAGGGAAAGGCGGTTTGCACCGTCTTGAGAGCACGAACGCTTCTTACGTTACATCCATCTCTATTATGAGCTGTCGTCGAGAGAGCATTGTGTAGTTTAAATTTGTTCGTTTTTATGTTATTTAATCAGGGTAATGCTTGCGTGTCTTTATAGTTTATTTGTGTTTTGTATACATTATATACTTTTTTCATAATTTGCAATCTGAATCTTTGAAATTGACATGATTTAGTTACAAGTAGTTACAAGGATGGGAAATACTGTAACTAAAATAGTTACGACATAAGGCCGTGATTGATGTAGAATCTCAACTGTAGGCTTGGATATCCCGCACGAGGGACAAGTTACAAGTTCCAGGAGTGGGACTCGAATAACAAAAGTCTTCGTTTTTGAATTTGTGTGCGATATAGCATTAAATTTTTTCATCCAACACCATATTGTGTAACAAAAGAGTTTTATTGCACCAAAGACGCATGTTGTAATGCTTTTTTACATGTTACCCAACCATTTTTTATTTTGCAATTTGATTTTGACCTGTATTTGTTATCACCTTTTGTGTATGTGATTTATATTTATCATGCTTTATTATCAATGACACCAAAGACCTATTCAAAATACAAATTCTATTACGTCGTTATAGTGTTTTATTTTGGGTTCCTTCCCTACCGCACTTTAGGTGCCTTAGGTGTTCGACTACGTGTCACATTTCGATTTTAAATTTAAGCGAGATGCGATTGTGAGGGAATAATAATTCAGGTGGTCATTTTTAAGCCGTTTTACTTCCGTTATGTTTTCTTCGATATTTTTGGGTATAATCTAAAACGCGAATCATAGATTTGTGTCTGAGTGTCTCAAGGCGTGATGCTATCCTGGCACAGTGCTCAATGCTTGCGCGTTTACTTCCTGTCCACCGCGAAGTGGGCTAACGCATGAATGGATTCGTTGACCACTCAGTTCAGGAACCGAAGCCGTTTTCGGATAGGTAAATAACGTTAGGTGGTAATTAGTATGTGCTGTAAGCTGTTGCATTCCAAATAGACAAAAAGCTCTTAGTCAACCCTATTAATAGCAGAATGTAATATTTTATCTCACAAATGAGTAGGGTAAGAAATTTGAATGCCTCCCGTGGTTAATGTGTTCTCCACTTAAAACAAATGACACGTAGCAATGTATGAATTTTCCAGTTGACGCGTAGAATGTTATCAATAAAATTAATAGCTCCCTGTTTTTCCTCTCGTCATCGTTTGGGTTTTCATTGGGGACTCTTTATCGTTGTCACCTTGTGATACATGGCAAGCGAAATGAAAAAAAATCAAGAAGTTATCTGAAAGTTCGTAAATAACAAATATAGAAATTACGAAGCGCTAGTGTTGTATCTCTTTCAGCAGCACCTTGCAGGATAACTTATAACTTATGGTTTTTGCACCCTGGAACAGACGCGTACGTCTGCCAGGCGAGTCGAGATAGGCATTAGTGAGTTGTATTTCGTTCTATTCTCAAATTCGCAATGATTTGTGCGACGGGTTGGCCCACACCCACTCATATCTATCCTCTATTCGACGCTGGAAAGTGCAATTTACAGATAAACTCGGGAGGGGCAATGATTTACGTCTGAAAGCTTGATAAACTCATATTCCCTGCTTGAGTGAGTAATATCTGCATAAAACCTTGAATAGGATTACAAATGTTCATAAATTGTGTGTGCCATAATTCAGTCAAGCCAGCCAGGCGGCCGCTCGGGAGGATCTCGTCCGGGACAAGACCCCTCGGAGTACATGTGAACCAATATTCTGAAGCTTTAACTCGATTTTCGAACCTCATTCCAATGTCTCCGTTCAAATGATTTTCTAATTTATACATTTTAAGATGTGCAAAACTCCAAACGTACGAAGCTCGTGCTTAATGTCCTTCTGTTAAGTGTACTTATTTGTTGTAGATTATTTATGGTCGAAATTCGCATTTTCTCGCGACGCGATACGCTGTTAGTTATAGTTTAGCGATGATTTAAACAGACCTTAATGGGGCAATAAATACAACCGTTTCAATACACGACAACGATCATAGACGCCGCAATACATTAGAAGCAAAATGGAAGAGGCCAGCATCATCTCTATAGGCACCCAGATTCCTGAGAGATATATGACCGCTCCAGCTTGAAACATTTCATAAATTTTGGCTTTCCTCTCCATCGCTGTGGGTAAAGTGCATTGTTTAAGCCCCACGTGCATTACTGACTCCTTAAATTATATTCATTGTTGTCTATGAAAGTAATCACTATTGCTCCGAATGGCTTTGTTTAATACACGTGACATTTAACTTTTCCCAGCGCTAAGTTAACCTATTGGAAAAGTAATAAAGCTCACAAATTTAGTGGCCGATAGATATGTAGGTCAAAGTGTATTGTCACCTTCACGATAATGGTATGAAATATGTTTCATGTTCGAATAGGAATCGGGTTTTAACACTGTGTAAGATCTAAAATTTTTAATTTCGGATTCTCCTGAATGAATCCAGTTCCGATTATATGACATTAGATTTAAATCTTTATTTCTCACAACAGAATATGAGAAAATCGTTACAAATACTGCAAATAAGTTCCTGGCCATCTTTTATTATTTTGCCGATTTCAGACAAAATCCCCGCTGTGAATTGCGTTAAATTAAATTAACATACGAGGTATATCCAGAAAGTAAGTTCCGTTTGGTAATAAAAATAATTTGTCGACATACATGCAGAAAAAATATTTATTGCACTAAAATTTACAACTCTTAAGCTACTTTTCTACATAACTGCCGAAATTTTGCAGGCATTTGTCATAGCGTGGCACAAGTTTTTCTATGCCTTCTTCATAGAAGGTTACCGCCTGTGTCTTCAACCATTCGGAAACATTTTCTTTCAGCTCTTCGTCATCGTTGAAGTGTTGACCGCCAAGGAAAGACTTCAGATGTAAGAACAGATGATAGTCGCTAGGAGCGAGGTCATCATGCACTTCATTACGTCCTTCATTAAACTGTCGGACCCATCTTCTCACCATTGAATCACTCATCGCATTTTGTCCGTAAACCTCGCAAATTTGCCGATAAATGTCAATCGGTTTCACTTTCTTAGCATTCAGAAAACTAATCACAGATCTGATTTCACAAGCGGCGGGATTTTCGATCAACACCGACATTTTAAACAAGCACAACAAAGCGTACGAGACTGACAGCGATCTCAAAATGGCGCACGTTTATTCTCCTTGATACAGAGCGTCTGCCGCGCATGCGCGGAACTGCGATCGCATCGCTGCAGCGGATATAAATGGAAACGGAACTTACTTTCTGGATATACCTCGTAGGTGATTTTATAGTTATCTGGGTATGTGAGGTGAGGCGGCGCAGCCGCCGAAACCAAGCGTATGACCCATGTAAAGAAAACTAGATTTCTCAAAGGAGGTACAACGTTCGCGGAGTCTTCTAGAATCTACATTTTTGCAAATTTGTGCCGGCGCCGGCGGCTAGCTCAACATGAAGAAGTGTGTAAAAAAATTTTCCAGGAGACATTTTTCTCTATGACTGAAAATGAATCGGCGCACCTGTGATCCAGATCACTTATCGTAAATACAAACAATGAAATTTCAAAATATTGATATACTATTAGAAAAAAATCATATGTCGAATCGCACTCCGCAGAAACATCCGTCGACCGAAACGTGCCTCCGTCGATAAGAATTATCGCCGAAGAGTCCCGCCACGGTAACTTCACGTCCACCGAAACGGCACCTCCGCCGAAAGACCTCGCCACCGAAATTTATCTCTCGATCAGTATATGCGAAGTGTGAAATTTCTTTTTAAAAAACCCACCTCACGGTAATTTATAGGTGGTTGACTTAACTTCGCCTCGTGCTTCAACGCTCAACACAACATATAAAACCACCATGCGGTAATCTACACGCGTTTAAACTTACTGCTCTCGCGGCTCAACACAAATTGCCCGACGATTCTCTCCGAACAATCAACTTCCCACTACTTTACTTTTTTGATTGACGCCCATCCCTTAACGCAAACGTTTTCCACCAGTAAACTAATTTTACACAACCAATCAGATTCCTCGCCGGTCATAACTCAACGTGGAGTTGATTCTGCAAATGTCACACGCGGCAGCAACTCAGATAACGACGTCCTGCAATCTATACGCCACGACTCATCGCCATATTATATGTTTCCAAACGCATTTACAACGTGAGGACCGTATTTTTAGACCATTCGCATTCGCATTTAAGAAATCCCCTGAAATTGTCACAATCGAGAGCTAAATCATAATCGGTAAAAAAATTCTTGTCATTCCATAAACACCCTCCGCTCTCAAAACTTTAACGCTGGAGTTGAGGTTAACTTGTCGTTGTTTAGTCACCTTCTACGACACGCAGTGCCTTCTGCGTAGGTGTTTTTCTTTCCGGCCTATACACGTATAATAATGTATAATGATCGGGGGCAATATTTTGTGGTTGAGAAAACTTATTTGGGCCACATTATCGGAGTGGCATCACAATTAAAACCATTAAGTGTGGGGTACCTCAAGGTCCTATCATTGGTCCTACATTGTTCATAGTTTTTATTAATAATAGTAAACTACTGTTTGTGTGGAGAAAGAAAGAATTAATTTTATCAAGACCGGTTTTTTAACAGTTGAGATTCGAATTTGAAAACTATTACGTGAAAAGAAGATTGGCAAATTGAACCACGACACAGATCTGTAGATATTGTTGGCGGCGACGCAGAGAGAACCAGATGGATGACATAAGTATATCCGGTGACAAGGATAATCCAAGTTATCGAGCGTATTAAGAATAATTTAAATTAATAATTTATATAGATTATTGCTAGAATAGGTATATTTTTGGGTTTAGCTAGGAAACAGACTTTTTTCTTTTTAGGATCACTGTAAGAATTTGTTTAGTTTCATTTATTTAATCATAATAAATGTTGGCAATAATCTATTTATAATTACAATGGGAAGAAAAAAGGATGACGACGACCCACCAATTGTGAAGGACTTAGCTGATGAAGAGTGCATCCAAAGTGACGGCCCAGAGTCATAAGAAACCAAGCGACGATTTTGAGTGTGCGTCTATATTTGATTAATTGATTACCGCAATTTTGATACCTTATGATCATAGTAAAATACATTTTACTGGTATTTAGCGCATTTTTTAAGAATTAAAAAAAATGTGCTATTGTTTGCGTTTTGTCCGTTCGTCCGGACCCACGTCTGCCGTGTCGAACTACTTCTAGGGGAATGGTCCTAGAGTCCTGGATTTTTTTGCAGTAGGTAGTCTATACCTTGAAGGTGTGCCAGACGGCCAACAAATTTCGCTGAAGCGTATACATACTGCATTATTAACATTATTAAAGAAAAGGTAAAATAAAAAAAGATAAATGGTATATAATTATTACAAATCAGTAAGAAAAGTAAACAAACAGTAACAGAAAAGGGTAAGTGTATATAATGGTAAAAGTGAAAGTAAAACGTGCATAACTTTTACATACGACAACCAATAATTGGTCTCAGACTTTGCATATGCATGTCTTTAGTGGTGCCAAGTTAAACTTTATAAAAAGGGGGGGGGGGGGCAAACATGTTCTAACCTTCATGATATTTAATGAAAGGTCTCATCGAAATAATTTGGTTTGTACAAACTATAACTTTTCCAATGCGACTCTTTTTCGAGATGGTGAGCGACGGGATTTTGGAGGGGGGGGGGGGGGCGGTTAAAAATTAATTTTATTCTCATTGTATTCTAATTAAAAGTCTACGAAAGGAACCGTTCCTGAGCCAACTTTCTTTTTTGGTGTCTTATAATGTAGGGGTGGAGAGGGCGGGGGGGGGGATGGAACTAGCTTTATCCTTCGTGGTACTCGAATGAAAGGTCTCAACGAAAGGAATCAATTTCTACCAACCATAGTCCTCCTCCTCGCCCTCTTATCGTGATCGGGTACATTCTCTTATACCTCAAGAACGGATTGTCGGAAGAGAGTACTCACAAAGGGCGATTGAGACGTCTGCAAGAAATATATCCATTGGTGATGTCAAAACAAAAGCTATTTCGGTTAAAAAAAATGCGCTTTATCTGCACAAGAGTTGTGCACAATTTATACTTGTTTAAATGATTGTATGCTTTCTTTTCATTACCACACCAAAAAAAAAAACAAAAGATCAGAAGATTTTGTAACATTGTAGAATAAATTGAGTTATTTGAGATTTTGAGAGAATTACAGGGCCTACAGACCCCTTTGACTTGGGCATACACTATCGTAATGGGTCCAAACAACATACCGGCCCGTGTGGCGCAGTTCAGTTGAAGCTGGACTGTGGTGCTAGGGTCCCTGGTTCGAATCCGGGTTCGGGCATGGATATTTGTAAATGTATAGTGGGTTGGGTTGGTAGAGCAGCCTTGGCTGAAACCCCGCCCACTCAAAAATAAAGGCAAAATAAATAAATAAATAAAAATAAATAAAAAATCAGAGATATATAAAGTTTTGTTGATTTATTGATTGTATTGACTGGCCTACATGGTTAACATAAAAGGAATTCCGAACACAAGAAGAACAAAATAAACTTACGCACAATTAAAACAAAGAATAGAAGAGGAAAACCAAGAGGTAGTTAAACAAGACCTCAAGAAACTAGAGATAAATAAATGGAAAGAATAACCAACTAAGAAGAGCGAACTATAAGCGTACATAAATCTGGTTTTATTTGTTATCCAAAGAAATTAAATGGTTACATTTTAAATAAAACTTAAAAACTTTCATCAGAGGTACCCCTTCTGGCACGACTTACTTAATTACTTACGTGAAACCTGCAATCAAGCTCTTACATACTTACTTTGTTACGAGTATCTTAATCGATTGTTTAGATAGAATTCGTTGCTGGATCTCAGGTATGCTTTCTGGTATGGGAGGTGCATACACTTTATCTCTGATGCATCCTCACAAGGAAAACCACAGGAGGATGTCCGGAGATCTTTGACGCCAGGGAAGAGCGCGTTATCATTTAGAAGAGCGCCAAATTTTATGAGTTTTTCATTCATGGGTACAGTTAATGTAAGTAGTATTGGGGAAAGTTAGAAATAATTTTTTATTTAACGTGTCTAATTGCTTGTACATTTTGTCACGTGTGTTTACGAACCCAGGGAATTTCGAATCTTGTGTAATTTAGGCAAGCCGAGTGTGTGATTTAAAAATTGCTAGTACAAATAAATACATAATAAATTTGAAAAATGATTTTGTAAAACACGACTACGCGACCCGCTAAACTTGGTTTATTTAAAATTTAAAAAAAAAATGTTAGGGTGCCCTCTACCAATCTATAAAATGTTGCTTGATAATTGTTACATTTTGTATATGAGTTGCATTTCTTGATTTACATACATCAATTTGTTATAGACAATGATGAATATTTTGTGTATTAAACCTGTCTGCATTTTAGTTATGCATATTTTAAACAATGTGCACCATCAGGAGCGTCTAAAGCTAACATTATAATTTATAACTGATTTACAACTTCAATAAACAAAAATTCTAAGTAAATTTGGAATGTTTTCTCGCAAATAACCGTACTATGTATAATACAGAAACACCTATGAGGAAAAGTATGAAATCTGGACAATGAACTTTGTTATAAACTTGATAGGGTAAGTTATTTGTGAAAGACGTCCTAAATAAAATAATTATTCCTCCTTCTGTTCTATATAAAACTGAAAGTAAAATACTTATCATAAAATTAGTGACAGGAAATATAATTTAGAAAATATGAAGCGTTCGATTCATCTGTTTATAAAATCCTAAACCTGAAATTGTCAACTCGGAGGTTGAGCTGAAGGATTATTTATATGCATCGTGTTGGAATCCTGCAAAGTTGTTGGCAATCAGTTAATTTTTTTCATGAAGCAAGAGTGGAGACGTAAACGTAAATACTTAATTTCGATTAGGAAGATTTATAACATTACGTTACTGATTGGGAAATACAACTAGCTGTGTGAGTCCTTTAGTAATTATTCTCGTCCGTGAAGGAAGCGATGGTGACTGATTTATAGGCTGCTTACAGGACACGCAACTGTCATGCCGCAAAGTTGAATCCAAGCGTGGGCGTTTCGTGATTTTTCATCTGCACCACACGGTAATAATTTTATTTGATTGGTTTAAAATATCAAGAGACACACGAATTACATCTAGGCAGGTTTGAAGGAACCATCAATTTGAATAAATTAACCGACAAAAATACTTGTGTTACTGCTTATTTGTGATTTGTGTGCATAAAAATTAATAGTTTCAGACAAGACCATAAAATTGTCCATTTTATAGAATTTATAAGATGGTCTACTATAATTACCATTTAATCTAACGGTCAAAAACAAATTCATCTCCTTCTGAAGACTACATTTTTGGTTTTGTGTATAGTATTTCATGGGGAACAGTTGCCTATCTATAACCGACACCCGTTCCACCTCTATCTATAGTAGGCACTTTTTTAATTTTAAAAATGTAAAGAACTGATTTACTTATTTATTCAAAGTTGGTGAAAAAAGGCAATGTTAAAAAAACCTTTGTGTACCTACCTACGTAAGTTAAACACAATATATGTTGCCTGGAATGTTTTATGTAGGTATCTATTCTTTCATGCAATTTCACAAATTTGAACTTGAGAGAAAAAAATTTATGGTGCTATCGACGTGTAGACATAAATTTAATCAAGAAGAAGAAGATTATTATAAAAAAACTAAATTAATTTGCAAAACAGGCAATCAACGTGAAGCATCTTTTACATATAGTATTAAGATGATTTACAACAGGTACACTGCGAACAAGATGCAGTGGGGTGTAAATTTTTAATCTGATATCATTTATTGATTGGCTCGTAGTTCAACCGCCTTTTGATAGATTGTTTAATTATTAGTCGGAACGAGACGTTCTCATGCACTATACAAAAATAACTGAGCTTTTAAAATTGTTCGAATATTTCCATAAATTTCTTCTTTTTTTGATACCAAAGCTCATGTCAGTGCTCCTCAGTGAGTGACACTAAAAATCTGTTATATTACATTAGCGACTTTCTTCATTATCATAAATTGAACGTTTTATGTAATAATTTAATCCGTTACTATCCGACACGAAAGACTGACGCGATAATAATAATTAGTTGAATGAATAATACGGATCCGTAAAAGGAATTTATGATTTATGCAGCAGGTGTCCTTGATTTGTGATCACAACGCATCGGGAAACTTTTTTAATCGTCATTTTAATTAGCGCTTTCAGATAATTCAGGAGTCAAAATTCATTTCTTGTCGTGATGAAGTACTTTGATTCAACTTAACCTTCGAGAATCGATAAATCTTAAATTCCGTGCTTGTAACTATATTCGGCGTCCAAAAAGATGAAAGGGCATTCCTTAATTCATTGATCTTTTAAAAAGTGGCACGTACAATATGATAGATTTATTTATATCAAACAATTATTTAATCTTTTAAAATACTCTAAAATTAAAATGTAAAAGCAGTGCCTGGTGGAAAGTTTTTGTAATTCTTTAGACGCTTACATTTTTGACAAAGTCGAACTTATTGCTGCATTTTTTATGTTTCAAAGATTTTGATTTGGAAACCATGGTGACATAGATAACAGATTCGCCAAGAAACATGTGTTATCCGCCTTTTGTCTTAAAAATATGTCGCTTTACTATAAAATAATATGTGCGATAAGATTGAGCATAAAGCTCGAATGAATGTAATTTTAAAACAAATTTTGTTTGTTTGGTTGCACTTCTCTACGTAATAACGTGGCATACTACAAATTAAATGAAATTAATTAATAGACCGTTGACATTAACATAAGTTTTAAGGCCAACATGAAAATCAATTAAATGGTGTGAATGTGATTACAGTTTCCTGCAACGGTCAATGACCAGTCTATATTTTTAATTATTTTTTCTTAAGAAACAGTTCCAGTAGGGTTGTTTCTTATTTTTTCTACAGGGGGGGGGGGGGGAGTTCCATACCACCGGGACTAACGCGGAGGAGGGCCACAGAAATAAAAATCATTCACAAGTAGGCCACCAGTAAAAAAAAAAGTTCAGAAACACTCTATATGCAATGGTCGCACAATGGGTTCGAATAAAGACAATTAATTGATTGACACTAACAAAAATTTATTCTGAAACACATTAAATGAAAAAAATTAAAACAAAATTCATGGAAGAAAGAGAAGCTTACAAGGCTCGTTTAAGCAAGTCACCCTGCACGAAAGCGTTCGATAATTAAACATAAAAAATCTTACAATGACTTACAGTTTTTCTCTTTTTAAATAGTTCAAATAATCTGGTCCTAAATGGTTTGCAATAAACAGGTGCACTTCACTCAGCATAAATATTTTTTATATATTTCGTTTTATCAGTCAAACCCAAGGATGCTGTATATTATATAATAGAGTCAAATCCAACCAATATCTACTTGTAAAGAAAAATGAAATTCGATCGTTTTTGTGTTTATTAATATATTCAATCAACTAAAGTCCTAATGCGTATTTATTAGAGGTTTCATCCAACCAGAGCATTGAACTTTGAGTTTCAGGTATTGAGAGACAAGAAGCCAAGCTTCTGTAAGATATGGGGTATATACAATTTTTTATTACTGAGCTATCCGCGGGCAAATTATTTGTTGTATTGGGATTTCTGCCAGAGCCGTAGAGTCCATTTTATTTTATGGATGAGAGATCTTTAGCCCCTGTAAATGTAATTATACCGCATTCATTATAAGAAGGTAGTAGATTGCGCTGTGTTTGGAGCACACACAGGAAAAAATATACAACGGCACCAAATTATTGTCAAGTAGAAATATCCAGCACTGCGAACAAAATAATTTTTTTATAGCATATGATAAAATGACGTTTTAATAGGTTTGAATGAGTAGGCTAAGTCGCTCTTTGACCGGCGGCGTAAATCTTCATCGCCTTGCAGTTCCAATGCTTCGTCTTCTAAATGACAGCTTTTCGACGCAATAAAGACAATTGAAGTATCTTGACGGGAAGCAAATTTCCGTTCCCTATACAAGATGGTGATCGGTGGCACAAACTCGTATAGGATATGGAAGTAGTGAATGTATTTACATATCCTATCCAATTTCGTGATTGTGATCAATTATGTGTAATGTGAACATTGCACTATCCTCATTTCCATTTTCAAAACATTGGAATCAACTAATAAAGGGAATTTTGGATACAAACAAAAAATAATGAAAAGTATGAAATATTTTACGATTTTTTTGGATCTTGGTAATTCCGTTGGACAATGCAGTTTGATTTTGTAACTTTTGAATAATCTTTGATCCAGTTAACTGCATCTACTTCGCAAAATTCGGGTCTAAATTTTGTTCGCAGTTCTACATTTTTCTTTGCGTCTTCTTCACTGCACTTCTTTTATAACTTGACACTGTTTATCAAATATGCTATATGCCGCTAGCAAATCACGAAATCGGATAGGATATGTAAAAACATTCACTGCTTCCATATCCTATACGAGTTCATGCAACCGATCACCATCTTGTATAGGGAACGGAAATTTGCTGACGGGAACGGTTGTAAACGGCAGATTAATTACAGCTTTTGTTTGCGGCAACGGCGGCTGAAACACAACTCTAGAAATGAAATCAATTACCTTTACCTTCTATCTTTAACTCCTAAACACAAGTACGTTCAAACTGTCACAACGGTGGCGGAGGAAAACCTCTCAAGTTTTGTAAGTGCTTGCTGAACGATGATGTTGTCCAGGTAGGCGAACGCTCGTGGCTGGCCCTATCACTCGGTCCAAAAGACGCTGGAACGTGGCGAGTGCGGAATGTAACCGAAAGGGCATGACTTTAAACTGGAAAAAATCTCGACCGGTGATAGGTCGACTTTCCTCCGGCAGCGGTATATGCTAGTAACCTTGTTTCAAATCTATACTTGAAGTTTAGCGCGTTTGGCAGTCAAGAATCCCATTTATGAACGGTAACGGGTTGGCATCTTTAACCGTAACTTTACGGAAACGCATCTTGCCATCTTTCTTCCCGACCATGGCCATCGACGAACTCCACGGATTTTCAGACGGTTCTATGATATTTTCAGCCAGCATTCGATCTACTTCTCGGTTGACTAGAGCTTATATTCGGGGATTTTCTGGACGGTATCACTGCTTAATTGGAGTGGAATCTCGGACGTCATGTTTAATTAAGTCGGAGCACCTATTGACACTTTCAGTGTGAAGAAATTCATGTAATTCGACTTCTACAACTGCGGTTAACGGTGTGATAACGGAATCAGGAATGCATTCCTGAGAAACAGGTCTAACTCGGGAAACAAAGGACACTGACAAGAAATAAACTGTCGTTTTTCATGTTGAAATGGAGATGGTTCTGGAAAGAAAGTCTATTCCAAGGAGTACTTTCTGGGAGTAGTACGTTTCGAGGCAATCAATTATTCCTAGCTAATACGGGTTGGTCCTTGGGAGCAGTCTGCGGAGAATCCCAATGCCTTTGATTTTGAGTGGAAATTGTTTCAGCGAATCTAACGGTCCTATCGTTACCAAGCGACGGCATCAGCAGAAGTACGGTAACTGGTTTTGGTATGGTTTGCGGTTTCGGTTCGGGACGGTAGAGCCTGACAGACTTCTCGGTGACGAAATCCGTCCAAGTGTGCCAGCTGAGACGGTTCCGGTACCATTGCAGAGCCAGGCCAGGTAAATAATTCTGGCAACACACGAAATAACTACTGATCACTCAGTATACTATAACGAAAATTATCATTCCAGTCTCGAGTTTTAATTTTGTACGGCACAGAGGACGACTGAAATGGATGTGGATTCCTAACAGGGATAGTATACTGTTAGTGTTAGATGACGGCATCGTCCAAATTGGAGGTAACGGTTACGGTTGAGAAAATCTCTCGGGAGCTCGGCGTCGTCGGTAGCCTTATTACAGGACAGTTCGACTTCGTCATCGGTTGCCTCGGTTTTGTCGTTGTAATGCCTCACTATAGAACACCTCGGCTATGTCGACTTGATCCTACTGTTTATTATGGGATAGCTCGCAACCGAATGAATTCTAACGCTTGCGCGTCTCTTTATAAAGCCCTATTGGACGGTGGGGATGATTGTTTTGCACAGTGTGGGGGGAAAATACCGTGTTGATTTTGGTGATATCCCACTATGTTGATTCTCCTGCCCATTGTGGTGTGAGCGTATCACCGACCATATGTTCCACAACGCTGCTATATCCATAGGGTACCCTTTAAGAATATGTAATGAAAACTAGTGGTTGCCATTAAAAAAATAAACCCCCCTTGACCATGCAAAGGTACGTCACTGATCACAAGTTTAAAGCACGTTGATTGGTAGCAAACTTTTTATAATTTTGGATACCATAAGACGCTTCATTGTTTAAAAGACAGACAAAATGTTCACCTTGTATAATCATTTGATCACAAACTTATTACAAACTTTCCATGCAACGCTGCTATACTAAATACAATTTTACCAAAAAGATGTTTTTCTATTTCGGTGTCACAATGATGATTTTGTACAACTGTTTTCGGCCGAAAACAGTTGTACAAAGACAGTGATTATAGTCGTTTTTTTTGGTAACTCATCTCTTAAGTTGGCAGTTACTAGTTAGTACAAGTAGGTACTTCGTTGGGTACTTCCATGTTTGAACTTCAAAATGTCAGTCTTACTACGCTGCCAACCTAAAACTTAACGGCATAAAAAGTGTTCCCAACATAAAACATGTTAGTTCTAATGTTCCCTATAGTTTCTGATAATGATTTTTTTAATTAATTAAAGCACCGAAATAGAAAAAATAGTATGAAAAACGCGTGTTACAATGCTTTATTGTAATACTCCTATCTTGCGGACACTCGTGGCTACGCTTCGCGTCGCCACTCGTGCCACAAGATAGTCGTATTACAATAGGTCGCATTGTAACACTTGTCTTTCAATATACTATTGTTTTGTGGGAAACTCATTGTGAGTCTCTCGCTAAATGTCAGTTTCTTTCAAATCAGAAGATTCTCAATAACGAATTAGACACTTAATAAATCAAACAATTTTCAATGTATCGTTTTAGGTGCTGTTCAGCTTCAGAGCGAATTTAAAAATGTAACTTCTGACGAATAAATCTCGTTTCCTGCAAAGTGTACGTACGGCCATAAAGCACAAAATATGTAATGCAGGATGTAAAATATGGAAATGCAGTAATTATTAAAGTGTTATCATATAATTTATGTTGTCTAAACACCGCAGGTTCAATAATAATGGTGCCATTTTCATAAAAGCAAACACGAACATAATTGAGGTAACGAAGATCGTGTCGTCAAATGGTTGATGGGATTTCGAATAAAATTAAACCAAAATTAATCGTTCACCTAGGAAATATTTGTTCCGTTAGTAAGCGGTCGCCTTCTTCACATTGCAGACTATCACTTTGTGGTCTTAGTGGCAGTTGCAAAGCTTCACGAGTTAGTGAAATGTAGTTTCCCTCTAAAAGCGATCGTAGATCATGGCGTAATGGCGCTATGAATCTCGATGTCCACACTGATCAAATTTAATCCTTAGAACTGCACAACCATTTGTTACAGAGTCAGTGTTTGACCGGCTACAACGATATTCTGGGTTTTAGATCTGTTATTTACGACCGCCCATAAGATTTCTTGTAATAGATACTTAAGAGATTAGATTTTAATT
The DNA here is from genome assembly GCF_008802855.1 of Photinus pyralis. Classification (NCBI taxonomy): domain Eukaryota; kingdom Metazoa; phylum Arthropoda; class Insecta; order Coleoptera; family Lampyridae; genus Photinus; species Photinus pyralis. The sequence goes on from NW_022170738.1 coordinate 6,617,279, forward strand.
GAAATTTTGAATTAATATAACGGTTTTTGCATTTCCGCGCGTACATCGTAGCGAAGCGGTTAAGAAAAAAAAAAGCGGCGATCGCTCGCCAAATTAAGCTGTAAATTGTTAACAAACGTCGGAATTTCCATCTTGCAGTCTAATTTGTCAAGTCAATTGTCGGTCAGTTAGGGTATCTGCCAGTATTCCGACTATTTTGTTTGTGTCATTCGCGACCGACGCAGCTCGATCGAACAGTAACGAAGAGAATACAGACGGCCGAATTATGAAAATGACGGTGTGTCGCTGCCACCCCAGAGACGTCCTCGAAATTGTATACACTCGTTCAGCGAAAACTAAAACCGAAAAAGTATCCTTAAATATAAATTTGAGGAGATCCCGCATTTCCTATCTAATGAAGTTGTTTAACTGCCTGCGTTGCTGAAGTCCAGGGAGGAGGAGTCGGGGTGATGGATGCTCGGACAGCGACAGATAAACGCAAAACACATTGATTTAATGCTTTGAATTGTAGTTTGTTCCGAGGAACGAGTTCCCTTTTGTAATTAGAGTTTTTGTTTATTTTGCAGAATCAGGGAGCTTACTCGTGCGAAATTTATGCGTTTTTGGGGAAATTGTTTTAGGAGTATGTCAGAAAAACCTCCCGAGCCTATTCGGAAACGGCTCTGAAATATTTAGCCGTCCCGATTAAAACACACATAGCATTAATTATCGCAGATATACCGCTTTTAATTTTTTCTCTCTTCCACGATTTACACAAATATGAATTTGCGTAATTGCTTAAGTACCAATTTAAGAAAGTACTTTGTACTTTATAGCAGTTTAGCGCGCAATTGCTGCAATTCCTTCGCAATTAGATTAGGGGGGAGTTTGTTCAATTTGTAAAACGAGTGCAACGTCTGTTTATATATTCTCATTTATTTAAAAATGGGGCGCTAATTTATTTTAGATGCAAATCGACAGCGGTGTTTAAAATTCATCGAATTTTCTCTACTCGTCGCTTTTTTTTGTATAGGGCGCAACAGGTGAAGTTAGAAGAGCTAAGTTAGCAACCCTCGCCGAGTAACCCTAAACTTTTTATTCTCGAGTACAGAACGGCGGATAGCAATGAGAAAGAAAAATCGCGACTGCGGAAACGAAAAATTTTTAGACGTGTCGTAACACTGGTATATATGGTTGTAGGATACATTAGGAATTCTTAAGCGCGTTTTTGCTTTAAATTTTGTATGTGTACAAAGAACGGCCGAGTTTTAAATAATGCATTACATTATTCCTAACTCTTTTGACACGTGAACCTTCGATCAACGTCGAGATGCTGTCAAGTAATCCATCGTTGTTTGAAGTTCGATCTTCGGCCGATCTACTTTTGCAGACTACCTGTCACGTGTGATTGATTGATCTGGATCGCAATTATCTGAAGATCAAGATCGCAATATTTGTTTCGTACCCAGATATCAGATTTCGGATTAGTTTTTCCTATAGTTTCTTATTCAAATTGATTTATGTTGGAAGTTGGAAATTTAATTTAGCATTCTGGCATAAATCACGAGGTGAGTAATAATAAACAGTTAATGTGGCTTAACCTTATGATCTTTCGTCTTATCAGACGAACTTAAGATAACTCCACCAACTTAAGGTGTGCCCTAGTAAATTTCGTAGATTCGTAAAATATGAGCAATCCATTATATACGACCCAAGTTTAGCGTAATGACTACACTATCGTCTGTAATTTAGAGCTGAAGAAAGGGTGCGGATAAAGGTGGGCGAAATGGTAAGGGATGAGTTGAGTTGGTGCGATGCGCGACCGTTTCTCGTGTAAACTGCACTAAATTATAAAGTTATTACGACAGCGGAGATCCTTGTGTTGATAATGTGATGTTGCTTTAATTAATCTAAAATATATATCGCGCATGTAGCAACCCACTGTCTTATCAATAATATCCGTTCACCCCTTATATTCCTGTTTGCCAACATTTTGATGTGGACATTTTATTGTAAGAGAATTAGGAATACCTCCTCTTCTATCTTTTTACGTAAATACAAAAAAATGTATTTAATTACCCAAAAGATAATTCAAAAATAGAACCGAAGTACGTGAAAGCAAATAGCATACTCGTGATGCTCGGACAATTATGTTCGCTTAGAGCAGTGTGTTTCCCCCTTGCGCTGGAAAAACGAGGTTAACAGGAAGGAAGAGAAAAAGTGGCTTTCGACACGCATATCATCACCCGTTTGATAGCCGAAAGCCATTCTGCCATTTATACAGCTCTGAGTCAACACAATTATGAAAATAAGTAACTCTTATTACGCTTCCTTCTATTGAAAATAAGATTATGTTAACATTAATTGAATAAAGTAGTACGTCCCATCCCAGTTTATATTTCAACCGCTCGCGAAGGGGGAACGAAATCTCCAGAAAACCAACCTCCAAACCACATGAGCATTACTTTCTGAATTCTGGCTGTAACGCGTTAATAAATGAAAATTCGTAAAATACTACTTCAAACACAATTTTGTATTACTTTTTTAACTAAAAAAATCTGAGTCCACTCAACCCCCAATGATACAGGATCTCTATCTGGTTACCAATAAGACCCAAAATGTACTAACTGGTTGGATATATTAAATAAAAGATTCCTTTCTTTTCGTTTGCTACATATACCAAATTTCTCGGCCCTTTTTTAATACTTTGGGGTACTATACTATCAAAAGAAGAATTCCTATTTATGTGCTACTGTTACCAAGTTACAAAAAAAACAGGATTCACAGCATCTTTGTCTTAATTCGATGCTTCGTCGACCTCCATAGAGCCCCCCCCCCCCAGGTTAGAGTTCGTATTGGTTGATATGTTACGTTTCTTTTTCTACCTATGGTTGAAAATTTTGAAATGCATTTACGTCTACAGATTAATCAGATCCAGTCCGTGACGTATGTGATTTCAGCTTTCCCAAGGTCAAGGATATCAACAGATAACTTCGCAAATATGTTACGCATCTAGTTCCGTAATTGTCTATATTAAAATTTGTACTTAATTTCATGCTCTTTCGGACATAAAAGAATTTTATTTTTTATCGTGATTATTTTTTGTAATCCGACCCGAAATTTTATAACACCTTGGTCTGAAACTTTCACCAACTCAAAAACAGCTCGAGTGAACGTTCGGGTGATATCATTGAACACTTTTTTGACCCGCGTAATGAGACCGTATCCGTGGCTATTAGCACATTGCACCACGTTTATCCTCCTACCATCTTAATTTTTTGAACTACGCCCACATACCATCTGAATTTGTTCAACTAACGGTATTCATTAGTAACGAATGATACCTCCAGAAACCAAAAATGTCAGTCTAACCTACACAGCCAGAAAATTCCTATAGATGCTGCAAAAAAAGAGGCTTCGCAGTACCTTGTCAACAAGCGGATCTGATTCAGCAGGATCGTCCCGTACTTCGAAATAATTTTTCTGATGTCACAACAATCTGGAGCCCCAATTCTTCAGACGCAAATACCCAGCCAAAACCGTAATCCAGCACACTTCTCCAAAAATATAACAGGAAAAAATTTAAATGCATTAGCGGGCTCCCGTTACAGGGTAAGGCAACTGAAAAATGTATATACCGTATCCGGGACCAATAACGTTAGTAGCACATTGCCAGCACAAATCTCGGAACTAGATGCATTGGTTGGTACTGTATGCCTTACATATAGTTTTGCAGAAAAACAAATCGCAATTATCGACCTTTTCGCAGTGCCGGATTTTACCACTAGGCCGTAAGAAAAAGGGGGCCGCTGCGAATGTTACAAAAAAATTTATACACCGCAGTGTGTGGATCTTAATCACTAATCCAACTATATCCAAATTAACATGACATTTTTCAGTATTAGAGAATAATGTGCGAATTGAAAGACGTAGAAGTTTATTTGTGGTATTCTTAATATTTTTTAGCGCACTTTCCAAAAGGAAAATGAATGCTATTGTCCGTCTGTACCACTACTAGTCCTCCAGTTTAAGCTTCTTAGTTATGTGGTTTCTTTCTTATACGCTGTAGTACAGCCCGGAGACCAGAATAGCAAAAGTTCATTTGGATTGATCACTTTTTTCCCGAGTTATTACTGATTCTGTGCGGGAAAAATGCGTTTTCGTCGGTCGCGAGTGATCGCGTTTTTAACTTGGTTTATTAAGTAGCCAGCTCATATTATTTTGCTTTTACTCATAATGTCTTTTCAACTCTACTTTTTTACTCTGTATTTTTATTCTTGCCTTTATTTTTAAGTGGGCGGGGTTTCAACCAAGGCTGCTGTACCATTCCAATCAACTATACATTTACATAATATATCCATGCCCGAACCTGGATTCGAACTAGGGACACTTAGATAGCAGTTCACCTTCAACTGAACTGCGTCACACAGTTTTTGTTATCGCATGACATTTTTTGAGGAGATAGTTTGTAGTTATACCACCATGTTGTAGGTATGTAAGTATGGATAATAGGATAGTCAATAAGTGATGTAATAAAAATAAAAATTTTTCTATACAATTTTGGAGGGAGTTGTAACGTCCATACCCTCCTCCCATGAGTGCGCTCCTGATATTTTAAACATCTGAAGTAATTATTTTCATTGTTTTGTTGCCTCGAATAGATTTTGTTTTGTTTTTTTAATTCATCACAGACTACTTGATTAAAATAAATAACCGTTGATATTACCTGGTACCTTATTTTCAATTTTATGCTATGACAGCTCGTTGAAAAGAGAATTAAAAAATCTATCAAGTAATCTAAAAATCCTTTAGGAAGTTGGTAAATGTTCCTCAAAAGTAGCCATCTTGAATTTTTTTTTGACATCAATTCTAGGTTAAACGTATCAAACACAGCAACCTTTATATAAAACTTTTTTTATATCTCTTATTATACTTTCGATGATATAAGACATTCAAGGAAATGACCGATTTTAGTTTTTTTGGATTTACGTCGAAACTATTCGACAAGGAAATTTTAAATAAGTATCTAAAACTGCAAAACATTGTCCAGTCTCTATCTTTAATAACAAGAAGTTACCCATGCAATCCCACGCGATCTGGGACACACTGTATATAAGAATTTGAGAGCAACCGTTAATAATGCATATCATTATTCGCTAAAATATAGTGAAGTTATTTGAGCGTTATTTAATAGTCGTAGATAAAAGCAACTATTACTAAGTAAGGGAAGAAATACATACACATATAATTTCACCCTGAATTTCAACTAAAAGTAGCTGGAAAATTATAAAAAATACCAACTAAAGATAGAGAAGGATACAAAAATATTTTTGATATGGAAGAGGTTCAAGGAGGTAAAGTGATAGCGACAATAGACCTAGTTAGGGAAAGCATTGGAAACTAAATGATCATATAAAAAAAATCGGTTGAGCTAACCATCAAACCTTAAATTTCCCACTCGTATTCAAAACTAGTACCACGTTTTAAACAGAAAACCTACCATATACTCGAAATACACCCGTACTCAATCATCTACTCCTGACAGCATAACAAAAATAATCCTGATCAATTTAACTACATGAAGAATATTTGAGATAGAAATTCCCATGATAATTATCCGAAAGGTATCTAAATACTCATTATACAGGGTGTAACGAGAATAAAAAAACACTTTTTCCAAATAAACCCAAGGTCCTACGTGCTTCGTTTGGTAGCCACCCCAAAAAAAGTAATGAAATTTGCATTTCTTCTTTAATTTTCTTCTCGACAACCATAAGAGTTAGAAAGACTGGTGGCACGTCTTTGAATAGGTTTTCGGGTATGCCAGTTCCGACTGTCTCCATTTTCGTTGTTCGGCCAAGAATGGCACGGGAATTTTTTTTTAGAATTTTCAAAAACTAATTTCAGATTCGTGATTTTCATGTTCAAAAACCCCTTGATACCAAATTTCGTCGCAATCAGAATATTTTTCCCACCCTCATTTAGGGGTGCGCCCTTTCGTGGTAGGAATTTTGCAAAACCTTTTTTGCATACCCGAAAACCTATTCAAAGACGTGTCGCGGATAGTTCTAACTCTTATGGTTGCTGGGAAAAAAAATTAAAGAAGAAATCTAAATGTCACTACTTTTTTGGGGCTGGCTCCCAAACGAAACACCTTGGACCCTTGGTTTATTTGGAAAAAGTGCTTGTTTTGATTCTCTCTACCACCCAATTTTTTTTACATACTTATATGTAACACCCTATATATATCTGTGGCGGTGTAAAATGTACGTATTAAAAGTTTTGCTAAAATGAGTGTCATCAATATGAAAGATCACGTAATGTGACGTGAAATAGTTCCTACATACACAACCCTTATATCGACTTTATACAAAATTATTAATATTTTCGTTAGGTACAAAATGTAATAAAACACACAATTAGTTCCCTCATTTTTGCAGGCAAAACCAATAACATTAATATCACTTACAATAAAAGGGCCAGATTTCGTTAACATCTAAATGGCCCATATACGAAGCACAATTACAGTCATTAATATTTTTGTAAAGAACAGCGCTGAGCTAAAATTATCCCTTTCATTAAGTACATTTAAAATAAATACGACATTATAAGAACTTACGGGGACTACACTAACGCTTTTCATGCAAATTTTCTGCAGGGTGAACTAGAAGCTATCTTTTTTAAACACATAAGGAAACTCAAAAGGGAAGAGGGAAAGCAAACAATGAAAAGTACAGCGCTAATATAATTTTACGCTGCAATTATAAAGGCGGATTTTGAAATTGGAAGTCATGTAATGGGCAGTGTCCAGAACGTTATTGTGAAACAGACCTTCAGTTTACTCTTATTATCAAACACATTATATTGTTGGTTAATTTTTGTCTGGTAGAATTTTGTTTATGGAGTTACAGATAATTTCCTTTACGCTACGCCGTAAATGTTCTCGTCCTTTTTTCCTACTTAACCAAATTTACTGGTTCGGTTTTAGCTGACTTTTCTCATTAACTAAAGTTACACATTTTTGAGACACTTAACACGAATTTATTTACAATTCCGTACGGCGAACAGGCTTGCAATTTTTCTTTTATAGATTTTAATCAAATTCCACATACAGGCCGTACATTCATTACGCACATAATGAGAAAAATACATTGTTTGATCATCCTCATCCGTCTATTTATTATGAGATTGATTTATAAATGAGACTGTCACCACACTATTCGTCACTGAAAATGATTTGATAAGGTTACAAGCACTAGCTTTTTATACAAAATTTAAGGTAATCTTCCCGTTGCCTGGACTCGAGAAAATTTACCAGGACTTAATGAGTCCTTTTCGATCCATTTTCCGCGCAAATGGCACAGTGTTAGAGGTGATCCCCTATGATTCGCAGATATAACAGTTTCCTCGGTTCGCGACATTCTACACCAGAATGACCTAAAAGTTCGCAATTTCAACAAGGTAAGCAATCATTTGTTGCTGAATCAACAGCAATACAGCATGAACAGGCATTCGATCAGGTACTCGACGTGGATTAGAAACATAAGCGAATCCAAATTCTAAAAGTGGTCGAACATGACTTCGCAAAGATTCATGACGTGCAGTGTCATGCCGGATGTTATCAAAGTGGTGGCATTCGGTAATCTTGATCCCACATGCGTACTTCCTGAATGTTTGCCTCCAAGAGAACAACATATTTCCAAAAGGAGATTAAATACTCGCTCCTAGAACTTGTCCCAGAAAAATGTTATTTTAAAGGTATATATTACGACGCCAATCTTTGACCTGGAAGTTAACAGGATCAGCTATAACTAACCACCTTGTATACTCTTGCTCAAAGCGACGTCTTGGTTTGGACGGACGAAGAGGTCATATAGATCTAGAAAAAATCGCTCCTGAAAAATGCGTCATCAGAATACTCGAATGACGAAAAGTAGGTTCTGCGATATTCACCCCTTCCAAGAAAACTTACCTTCAATTAAATATTCATCCCCGATCCCGTAAGCATCATTGCTCTAAGTAAAATCGCCTTCATTCACAGAATGTACCAGTGAAAACTCACTTTCCAAATACTCGTCCTCGGAGTGTTCGCTACCGGAAACATTTTTCTCCGCATAATTTGGCTGGCCTACAAGTAAACATTCACCCCTGAAAATTTGACATTGAAAAATGCATTTTCGTAATTTCCGTTTTCTGAAAATGCAGCCCAGTACTCTCGAAGCTTTGCGCTAAAAAAATTTGCCCTCAAGGAGCCTTCCTCATTTTGATCTCCAGGGCTTCTCTCCGCAATATTCGCTTCCAAGAAAACTTGCACTAAGGATAAATTCGAGGTTTTCACCCTAGAAATTCTTGCTCTAGATGTTCGCTCCCGTACCGGTCAGGTACGAATTAAAAGGTGGTTTGGTATTCTTACATGAGGAGGGGTGTAAATAATTGTTTCAGGGTCGTGGTGTAAATTCTTCTTGTAAGTTCTTCTTCTGCTTATGTTGAAGTACTTTTGTACTTTTGCTTCCATCAGCTAGTTAGTTAGATAAAAATAGTTTAAAAGAGGAAAGAATTTAGTTCACTTCTATTTCATTGCTGTCTTATTAATTGTCAATAATTTCTAATCAAAACTTCGAAAAATACTGATTTCGAAAATTATACTCCAATATGTTATAGTTAAACATTGAAATTAAGCAATATATTACAAACAAAAAAAAACAAAAAAGAGAAGGGAAACCTAATTCCTACTAACTCCTAAATCCTACTAAAATTCTTCTATACCTAAATAACCCTATCTAAACAAGGCAATGATTATGTCTATATAAACAAATTCCAATAATTAACAGTTTATGATGACACACGAATATAAACGCGTTAAAGATGAATCACTTATAGCTCACATCCAGAACTTAAAGTAAATGATAGGTACCTTTTAGTTGTTGCAATCGCAGCAAGCTGCTGACCGCTGGGGGATGAAGCTTTTAACGCCTCGTTAGTAATTTCTACAGGCCCGCTCTCTGGACCTCTTTGAATCCTGGGATGTTTATACTGATTTGCCTCGATTTTGCTGGTCGTTTTCTCAAAAAAGACAAATTTAAAAGCTGTCCCGTAAAAATATCGGAAGTTGGTTAATGGCACGTCGCAGGCGAGTAAAATGAAGCGGTGGGTTATTCAAATGTTCATTTCTCAATGGAAAGTTTTATATCGACGATGAAACTGAAGTACGTTTTGTTTATTATTACCTTTTTTTTCGGCGAAGAATATTGGAACTGAATTTCTTTTTTTTCACTCACTTTTATAATTTACTTAGCCCTTAACTATTGGACCAACCCGCTTTTAAAATAACAAATTTTAGCGCCAATTGTTTTATATACATTGCAATAATTGCACGTTACTATCTTACGTGGCCGCTGCTTTTTTTTTACATTACCTACTACATGAATCATAATTGTTGCGCCATAATCTCAATTGATTTGTTTACATCATGCTAAAATAATATTACCTACTTACTTTAATATTATACATTGTTGAAAAGTTACCCTGTCACATTCAAATTGTACCCTACTGTAGAATGTAAAAAGAAATTAATTTTTTTTTAGAAACAGTAGGCCATTAACTCAGGATCCATATGACTTAGTAAACTCTCACCACACACAAACAAACAGTTTTTGGATACATTCCTCCTTACGCAATATTAGTATACAGCAAAATTCGCTCCTAATAGATTTGCTCCTGGTTAATGATTCAATTACCTGGGAGCTAGGCAAATCTTTTTACCATCCTTCGGGACCAAGTAGTTTGCAAAAATTGTACCGTTCTATTTTTCTATCCGAACAATTAGGCACAGCAAACTTAGCGCTAGCATCTGGGTGCCAAGAAAAGTGGGCACCTGGACACCTGCGCGTGGGGACGATTGGCCACAATTAGAAAATTTGGACCGCCACAAGAAATGCCTTAAAACCAGTTCTAAACTTTAGGTAACTGAGGATTTAAAATTGGTTATGTATCCTAAAGTGCATATTGCATTAAGTATATTATATGAGAAAAATGAGTTTCTTCAAAACTTTTCCGTACGTTAGTATCTGTTGAGACCCATCATCTTCCTTTTATTTACGCGTTCGCAGTTTTTCACATGTTCAATATAATCGATCGATTTGTATTAAAAAGTGCTACTGTTAAAATTTCAGTAGGATCGCATCACAAATAGAAAGTTATTTCTGCGCATGCGTGCACGCATCTTGTTACATGTTTTGAGATATCGTGCTAACAAACCGGACTGTATTTTCCATGTAGGGCCGTTTAGAAATATCCCCTTCAACATAAAATAACGGCATTTACGGTATTTCGAAGGTACAGATACCAAGATTATCACAATTATTTGATAGTAGCAAATTTTCTGGAGTATTTGATTTTTGTGATTTATAAATTTTTGACTTCAACTTCGAAGTTTTTCCGAATTTTTTAAAATAACTTCAACAATGCGAATTTTTTAAATCTTGCGTACGTTTAATTTCATAGTTTGCCCCTTATGCAACAGTTTAGAAAGAGAAGTTTGGAATTTTTGTGATTCATATACTTGCGAGTTGTGATAAACAATTCGGCATTATTCGGCTTTGTAGCTCAGTGGTAGAGCGTTGGGCTACAAAACCGGAGGTCGGATGTTCGAACCTGGACTGAGGTAGGAATTTTCCATCTGTGGCAGAGATGGAAATTTCCTTAGATCGGTTTCGAGCATTCTGCCGGCTACTCCGAATTAGGTTTTCCTACAGTTTTCCTAATTCGTAAGGTAAATATCGGAGAACAACTTAATACCTTCTGCAGGGGGACCTCTAAAAATCATTATATGGGGGTCACTCTGTAACTGGGCGAAAGCCTGTTGAGGGCCCAGAACAAGAGGGAGAATAAATAAATAGATAAATCAAATCAATAATGCCACCCTGAATCTACTTCGTGGTTAAAATTTCCTGTAGCGCACGGAGGATTAATTTCCATTAGAAAATTTTAGAATTCAAGTCCGCATAGAAAAACGAATAAAGTTCAATCATTTTCGGCCAGTCTGTATTTACATACGTCGATAGAGAGAACTGAAACTAGAGCAATTGTTTGCTCGAGTTAGTTTTTAATATTTCCTTGCTTAAAGTTTAATTAGAACGAAGTCGTTTTCGTTAAGGTACGACATATAAACCACTTTTTCAGTTCAAATCCCAGATCAGTAGAAATTTATATAAAGAATAATAAACGCTAAAACCATATTAAAGTTCAATGTGGCACACATCCTCATCACTAAAACCCTTCTAAATCCTTTCAACAAATCCGGCCATCCTAAAACTTCAAACACATCAACAGAAACAAATCACGAGGTAAGTAGAGGCAGATGAAGACTTATTCCTGGCGATCCATGGATTACAGTGGGTTTTCAGGCAGCTTGGAAAAGCATCATGCAAGACCAGTCCGCAACAAATTAAGATGGAAGTGTGGAGGGACCACCGTGTTGATGGGCGAGGGATTGCGGCCTTCATCGGTGCTTACGTTTTGCCTTTACTTTATTCAGGGCGGGATATTATCTCCGGAGAGCACACGAAAATGACAAATAGCCACGAAACGTTTTAGTAGCATTTTTCTCATTAACGACGCCATTTCATAGGCCTTCTCGTATAATAATAATCGGCAATTTAAGAAACGTCAAGGAATATAGCGGCGAAGTGTATATCCTCATTGAGCGAAATATTCCTAGGTGAGTCCCAAAGGATAGAGATCCGACCACAGTCCATCCAACACCGATGACTCCAGGGGGAGAGCTGCTTCTTAGGCAGAGAAATAACACAGATTAATTATATCTGTCAGGTCGTGTTACTTCAATATGGATAAACGATATTTAACAATTAATTGTGACATTTTAGTTAATTCGAGTTACTCGTGCAGAGAAAGGAGTTTACAAAACAGGTATCTGTTATTATTAAAGCACACATTTGCTGTCAGCCACTCTACATTTCATTATATTACCTTCATTAGATTAAAATGTTTCTTTTATGCATTTAATTATACTTTTGTTTTTCGAGCCGGCTTATTTAATTGCAATCACTTGGTAACTTACATTTCTCATTCCGTTACTGTAATTAGGTAATTAGTTCGCCAATTACATAGATTATTTAATTTTTCACAAATTATAACTACCTACAAAAGTACTGTCTTGGAGGTCAATTCCTTCAATTATGGTTATACTACATAAAATAGAGGTCAATTATTTTTAGATAGAATATTTACATCACAAACAAGATGCGTTGCTGCATTGTGCATTCATGATCAACCACATTAAACACTGAAGAAACTTATTTATTATATTCTTGATTTGTTGTGTAAGTGCACCACAAATAGATGTTAACGTAATTTCGGTTGGAATATTGGAAATGGTAGTCGGAACATCCTGTACATAGCATAATTCCAGTTATTTCATAGGACCTGGGGATTTTATTACAAATGGACACATAATGGGAAAACTTTGTTGAATGCTCATTTTAATGTTTCTTATTGTAAATTTATTACGCATACATTATGGGAACATCTAGTCGTCGTAACGTTAAAAGTTTTTAGTTGGTCAGGTGTTGTCAAAAAGTTTATTATCGGGTCAAAATTAATTGGTTTTGCGATAAACAATGCCACTTGCTAGATAAGCAACGCAGGTGTTTATCAGTTCGGGCGACGGTAATGAATTTTGAGTATCGTCGAAAATAATGATGTTGATTTTATTAAGGGAGGTGGTTTTGGCTAAAATAGCTGGAATTAAGGCGGTTGCTTTTTCAGTCGAAGGCGACTGTCTTGGTTTTCTTTGAAAGCGTAAGCGAAAAATACAAAATGTCTTCATGAGCTGTACAAAAAAAGTCTCATACACTTTTTGCGTCGGGTTCAATTTAAAAAAAATGAAAAGGTGCTACCATTGACGTTTTGTTCATCCGGCCGTAGTCAGTCCGTTTGTCCGTGAGTTTTTACGTGTGACGGAGGAAAACCCAGCAGTGAAAAGCTAGTAGATGTTTTGTTTCATATACGTCCCACATTAATGCAGGAAAACACCACTTTGGTAATTTAATTCGAAATAATGTCTGAATTTGGGAGAAATATGTTTTTCTACACCAATTTTTAGTCCACGACACACTGAAAAAGAAATTTTTAACTAATATCTGCATGAACTTCGCTCGCTACATTGCCCCCCTCTTAAAACTGTTGTTGTAACAGACGGTTACAAATGATTCACTGTGTATATTCTTTTTATCGGTTTCTCGGTGTCAATGTCGGTGTGAAGTATTTCGGAACTCTAGTAGCAATTGTCATAATTCGGTGTACTTTTGAATTTCAGAACCTTTTTGTGCATGTTCGTAAAGATTAGTCTGTATAATATTTATGATTGAAAAAGATTACATTAATTAGAACATATTTATTTTAACTAAACACACAAATAAAGCAAAGTTACGTTGAACCTAGAAAACCTAAACCTGAACTATCTAAACGGTTCTAATTTTTGAAAAGACTAGCACTTCAGTCAGGGTTAAATTCAAACTTCGTAAATAAATTGTCATGAGTTACCACGTAAGGTAACCGCGAATTTTAAAATACGTACGCCGCGCCGGTGGATTTTAATTAGTATACAGGAATATTGTCTTTTACCTTATAAACGAAGTCTCTTGATTCATCGGGAGTTGTTGAACTTGATTAGGTCGATGTCGAATCTTGGATTTAAGCCGTTTGTCCTTTAATAGTAAGTAGTTCGTGAACCCTTTTAACTGAGCGTTACTGTGATTTCACTTAGGAGACTTTCCACTACGGTATATTTGCACGTGAAAGGTAATGCAATTTCTTTCTCGCTGAGCGATCTGATTAGTTGGCAGTAACTCGCTTTAATTTACACTTATTGATTGAGTGTTGTTCTAAAACAACAATTGTTTTAAGCGCCTTTTTTATATTTCGCAACGCCATAATGGTGCGCGTTAAAAACTTGCGCTTACAATGCGAGTTCCACAACGACTTACGTAATTCGCACTTAAGATTACCGTCTTTCTCTCCCCGCTGCACATTTTACACCGTTCTCCGGCCAAAGTACATTCCCTCTATTCTAAATTTAAGCTTACAACAGATGATACGTTTACAAAACCTAACATACATTGTATACAGTTATTGTATACAGTTAATTACAAAATGTTATTTTTTCACGCCTTGGCCAAAAAGCATTTCTTACGTGTAATTGAAAACATTCACGCCCATTACATTGCGTCTCACAACACCGACGACGGGTGAGCGGAGACACAGCCCCGGGCAACTCTTGTTCCATAGCGCGAACTTGATCGTGATACTTGCACGACCACCCTCTCGTGTGCATCTTCAACTTCGTTCTTTATCGCCGATCATGGATTCGAACCAAGGACCCTTAGCACCACAACTGAACTGCGCTATACGTTCGAGAATCGAGACTCTTAAGTCCTATGCCTTTTGACCGAAAGGTCTAAACAAGTAAAAAGATGTTCGCCCTTAGGCGAGTAACTTTAGCGCATTTTGCATGTATTGGTCAGCCATACCCTTGTGCACTGTTGTTCTTTACTAGAAGGATCCTGATACTTTGGCATATGATAGGCATATCCGCCTATCCAAGAATATAGTCAATTGTCGCGGGGATGTGTGCCTGGTAGGAACTAACAGGGAATGCATCTCCACCACTTTTGATGCCATTGCGCTGGGCCGCGACATATGTCAAACAATGTGGTGGATTTTGTGGATTGCGGAGGTTATATTGTGGGGGTGGCTAATTGGATGTTGTCTGACCCAAAAAGGGTACGGCCACAGCTTCATCACTGGTATAACTGTATTAGAGGGAACTCTGCTTCCTGTTGATAGCCTCTCCCCCTTCGTTCCATTAGTTCCCGATGCTTCCATCCATTGATTTCAATTCCTTCTTTCCTGTTTCTCCCTTTCTTATTGTTGTCTTCTCTTCCTCCTCCTTTTGTCTGCTTGTACTTCCGTCGCATTCTTCCCCCACCGCTATTTCCTGCCGTCGAGTGTTCGCCTAGAATCCTCCTGGTCGTGAGTATGTGGTCGTCCTTTGATGTCTCTTATGAAACCTGCTAGGCATTGTAGTAGGTAGGTTGCGTATACCTTATTGTATCCCGGACTTTTGAGATATGGTTAAAATTTCAAAGAAAATAAAGTCTGATTTTTAGTATGTGACATGCTTGTTTTTACTCGAAGCATGCGTTTATAAATTTCAAAAAAAATCTTAATAAATAAGAAAGTTAGCATTGCGCATTCTGCACATGCGCACACCTGATGTTTACAATTTGCGATATGCTTGCCTTTACGTGTAGTTAAAATATATTAATAAAGAAGAAAGTAAGATAGATATTGCGCGGGCTGCGCATGCGCACATTAATCGTCAAGATTTTTCTTGGCTAAGGTTGTTAGCAGTGTATCCTGCAAGTGACAATAGTGTGCGAGTCGCCAGGTGTTCGGTGGTAACCAATTCAAAAGACAAAAGAACTATGTATAAGTTGTGTCCTACAAAATCAATGAACAGTAGTCGGTTGTCACAACAGTAGGGGTTATGGACATGATGTTTTGCAGCTTTCAGAATTTTTCCGTTTCATTATGTTTATAATAAAAAATAAAGTAGGTACGTTAATAATTTCTTTATCACTAATATCAGATATCGAACTGCACAATCCGATTGCTGTACGTAGGTACCGTTCGACCAGTCAATATTTCATATCAGAGACATTTTATATTCACGGCACGTTTTAGTTAGTGTTAAAGAAACCTTTTCGGTATGGCCATGAAATAAGGAATAATAAGTAATAAATATTATGTGTAAATAAAAAATGATTGTAGATGCATCACAAGTAACGAAAGCAATAGCTCACTTTGACAGAAGGGCGTGCGGCAGCAAGTATTTTATGTCCCTGAAAACTATAATTAGAGAATAATAAATAATTGTGTCAGATAAAGGCAAATGAATCAAGTTGAAACACAACTCACACGGAATCGAAAGGGGATAAGTCAATGTCTGAGATGACAGAACTCTTAATGCTGAAGACCAGCCCACGGATCCTCCTCGTTTATTATTGCCTTGTCCGATAATTACAAATACCGAGTAAATTAAAACTTCGGCATTATAAGAAACGATCTATCAAAATGCGTTACGCCAAACCCACATTTTAATGGTGTTTAATCGAAAATGGCTTTTTTTCTATATAGGTAGGTGCGCGGAGCGAAAGTAGTATGTGTCTGGATGCTAGAAATTGACCTGTTATCGCGGATGAACGCGGTGACGAGGAAAATTGCTTGGTTATTCTGCGAACGCGTAAAGAGGAAACGGGTGGGCCAGAACTACGGACGGTCTTGTTCCGGACCGGGGCACATCACTTGTCCAGGCCTCTTCTGCAGATTGAATTCGCTGCTTCCACCACTTCACTTCATCTTAGAAAGGACGGGTTGCAGTTGAGACCTCTTATTGTGCCAGGCCAGATTTAGAACTGACAGTGCTCCGTTGAAATCCGATGTTAATGCATAGCGCGACTCTACATCACAATGAATGCGTTCTCGTTGTGACTTTCGCGTAATTAGCCCTTATTAGATGGAAGAGAGAGGGTACTTACGGTGAAACAATTTTGTCACTTTGAAACCTTCGTATTTTAGGGTACTCAAAATATACATGTACGCCACAGTCGTGGCAATCACCCGCTACATTAATAAGTAAATAAGACAGGCATTAGACACTTGCAAGGGCTGTAACGAGCTTTCGCACGGACGCAGCTTTTGAGTGCTTAATGCCGCTAGTTTATGTAGGCTTTATCGCTCTCCACTACCGAGCTTTTATTGTAGCCTGACGTTTATGTAAGTTGATGTGCTTTACTTTATAGCGTGCTTTCAGCGGGTAAGCTCGGACATACTTAACGCTCTGATAGGTGATCGCAGGTGCTGAATGTTTAGATCCCATTAACGCCATCAACTCCGCTGACTACAAACATGAACTACGACTGCCGAAAAGCGTATATGAAACAGCTTCTAATTGCTTTAGTCACTTTCGCTTTACAAATTATGTT
This sequence comes from Photinus pyralis, assembly GCF_008802855.1. Lineage (NCBI taxonomy): Eukaryota > Metazoa > Arthropoda > Insecta > Coleoptera > Lampyridae > Photinus > Photinus pyralis. The sequence goes on from NW_022170738.1 coordinate 6,634,324, forward strand.
ACTATGTCTTTGAAGTAAAAGTGCTTGTTTAGTGTTAGTGGTTCTTCTACCTACATCACATTTCCCTTTTATTTTCCTGCAACATATTTATTTTATGTTAAGAAGTGCTTAACCGCATTTTTATACGTTTTTGGTAAATTTCGACAGACCATACCAAGCATATTATATGCTAATTCAGAAGTACCTGTTCATCTCATTTTCCTATACTTTATGTCTTGAAATTGATAGTGTAGCAGAAACTTCATTTAATCTAATTCAAAATGTAAAGTTTAAAAATACGCGGGTATTGCCCGAATGTGCAAACTTGTTTTGCCGTAGTTAAAGCAGGCGCTGGAACTGTTACCTAGAGGAAAGGGAATTTGATATTTTATATTGCAACGTAGCACAATTCAGAGCGAAATTTTACGCACTCTAAAACCTTGTGGTTTTGGTCAAAATAATTTTTAATTATTCCACGCCAGCGCCTGGTTTAGGTATGATTCTTTCAAGTCATTAGGTACACTAATGTGTTAAAACTTTTAGTTTGTAAAATCAAAAATGAAGCCAACTCGTTCTGCCATCTTCTTTCACAATCCAACCCACCTACCAAGCTACCGGTGCAATAGTATCATAAATTGTTTGTAAAATGCATTAACAAATGGTTTAAGCTGTTCGAATTCTTGGTAGGTATTCTACGGGTTTTTTAATTTTTCGAGTTCATCTATGGGTTTTTATGATTCTTTTATTTCTTCCAGTTCGAGTTTAGATTTTTTAGGTTCATAAAGAGATCTAGCGTGATGTTGCCCTGTATCATTCGATTAACCGTTTATTCCGTGGAGTAAGAAGTTAGTACAGTTTTGATTCTTCGGTTATTGGTTTCTTTCTCATCTCATTCCCGCTGCCGGACGGTACGTAGGCAATACGAGAAAGGGTGCCCTCTAATAAACTTTTCTTCTATTGAGTATGTTGGCCTGGTTTTATGATAATGGACTTTAACTGCTTAGATTCTCTCCTGCACTTTTTTGTGTTAAATTAATACTAGATGATGCCTGAACAAAGACATGCGATGTTCTTTAGGTACATGCAGTTTATTATTTTCCGGGTTGTTATATCTAATTTAAGCCGTGGATGTGCTTGAGGGTTTTTCTAATAAATTGATTCATTTTGATTTTTATTTATGTCACTCGTATCTATCTTACTTTTATTAATTTAACTCGATTACCAGATTTTTATTGTAATTACAATTTAACATGTTTGACTTTGTCGGTGTAGATTTTTTCTTGTTGATTTTATTCGAGCATTTTCGGTTTGGGTTTGATGCGCGAAACCAAGCTTCGTGCGTCATATATTTAATTGTTTGTATTTTCTGGTGAGCAAAATCCGTAGTTTTATTCATTTCTCTTCCCGATTGTGTCTAATGTCCCAACACATAGAAAACTGAACTATACTATAACGCAATGCAGGAGTCCTATTCGTACCACCTAATCTCTCCCATTTTGATATGAAAGATAGATGGAGGTGAGCTATAGGAAGTCAAAATTGCAGTGTGGGACCGCGGATCTTTATCACTACAAACTTATCAGATGGATAAGATTTATCGAAGTCTTACATATTATTAGTTTTCTAATTTTTCCATGATTTTTAGCGCATTTCAAAAATAAAAAAAGTGCGCTGTTGTGGCCACTTTGTCCGTCCGTCCGTCCATCCGTCCGCTCGTTTTGAGACGCTACTAGTTTTTTATCTTAAGAGCTATTGTTCTACTTTTTTCGCTATTTGGTTCGTTATGGTGTCGAGTCTTGCACCAAGGAAGGAATTTTTTCTGTACCGCTTACAAAAAAAGTTATTGTAAAAAAAACAACAAACCGTTTTTACATCTTCCATAATTTTACACTTTTGTCGTTTAAACGATCCTAGAGATCGTTCATAATTTTGTATTGCTGTCTCTCGTCTGTCTGTTGGTCTGTCCGTCTGTTCCTTTGTCTGTCTGTCCCTCTATCTGTCCGTGTGCACGATAACTTTGTTTAGAAATGTCCGATCGCTTTTACATCTCCGTTAGTTATTAACTGAATTGCATGAAATTCAATATGGGCATAGCTTTAGCCATATAATACGCAATGCCAAAAGTTGAGTCGAATCGATTCAAAATTCACAGTGCCTTTTTAGCATCTCGACCATTTCTAAACCAAATTGCAAACTTTTTTATTTATAAAAGTATTTGAATGAAATTTGATAGATAGGCACTTGGAATAAATGAAAATTGAACGCCAATTTCAAAATTTGGTTTTGCGCATGCGCAGTGCCAACTTTTTTATCTATGGAAGCATTTAAGTGAAATTTGATACAAAGGAAAATCTAACCTTAGTTTCAAAATTTAGGTTTGCGCATGCGCAGTTCCAACTTTCTTATTTAGAAAAGCATTAAAATGAAATTCTTCTTATAAATTGAAATTGAAGTAGCACGTCAAAAATGGATTGCACATTTGCAACACTATCTTTCATATAGGTATTTGCGGCCGGATTTTTACGATTTTAGCAGGAGTTGCATCTTACAAATGGGAAATGAATGCAAGTGGAAATGCACTTTATGTAAATCGTTTACGATTACTTTTTAACTTGTTTTCCTTTCTGTCGTTCTTTCAAACATTTTCTTTGAATTTGTTTGATTACTTAAGTACGTCGTTTTTTAGTCACCCTCTAATTTTAAAAGTAGTGTTTTGACTAAGTACTATATTTACTGTAACACTATTTAGGTACTAAAAAACGAGTCTTCAGAACCTAATTTTTCCACCAGAGAGCGTCTTGTTGAAACGTACACCCTTTCCTTCTTTTTAAAAAGAACCTTCTATTAAAATCTATGAAAAATTTGTCAACAAATATCGAAATTGTTTGTATACGTGCAAAATTTAATTGTTGATACATTACTTCAACTTGATTGTATAAGAACACCCTATCGTTTCGTGTAAATACGTTTGCCTTTGACATTCCGTTCTAGAGATATTCGCACTGGAAGTTTTATCCTACCAACAAATACCTCTGGTTTTGGGAGTATTCTTCCGACAATCCGTTCTCGAGATATTTGCACTTGAAGTGTACACATCACTAACGGATACATACGTTCGTCTTCCTTTCGCGGGGACATGCTCTGTTCTCTGTAACACTGTTCGTATTTGCAATTATAACACCTAAGCACTGTAAAAACAGTGGTTTAACTTTAATATCACTTCCTGTACAAAAATTCTTATGTTAACAATTGCTATTGGTTCAAATGCTACTCCCCTAGATGTGTTTCTGATTGATTCCCGACTACAGAGACTGTGTAAAGACAGTGTGGTCATACGGTGTTGTTATTTTGTATTGGTACCTAATCCAGAGATCCGGAATGTGCTAACCAAAAACAAGGGGATTGGGTAGAAATCAGGACATGTCATGGAGCATGTGACCGCACTGTATTCCCGATTTATCTCGTCTCGACCAGCTTCATTCCCAGCCTACCCGTACCAGGATACCATGCAGGGCAAGAATAAAATCCCGATAACGTAATTAATAATAATTGTTTCATTTAATCTTTTTCACATTTCCCTGCCTGCCAAATTGCGTTGTTTTATTTATTTTGTAGTCTGCTCAATAAAACCGACGAAAGTTACGTATAGACAATCCCCGTCGATCTGAGACACGCGGTGTATAAATTTGATTGTATCGAGCCTCTGTATGTACAAAAAGTTTGATAACGTAGTAAAAATGCATATTCTAAAAATAGATCTTGTCTGTGTGAAGGTGTGTTTTGGTATTTTATTTAACCGCAAGGAAACTAAAAGGGAATTAGCAATATAAAACAAACGGAGTAAAAATACATTCTATTGCAGATGTAAATAAAGTAAGATAATACATACTGTTTTACGTGTGTATATTCAGGATGAGTAACTGAAGCGGGTCATTGTAATCAAAATAAGAGCGAGAAGGCCGAGCTAAACGTGTCTCTCGTAACCGAATGTTGAATGACGCGAAGTAGATTATTTAACTCATTGTAAGATAAAGCGCTGATTGGGTCAGGTTTTACTACGCGGAAATTTATAAATATGAGTGTAAATAGTAGGAAAGGATAATTTGTTCGGCGTCCGTGCAAAGTATAGCTGCTGAGTCAATTGCAATTCCACTTCGAAGAAATACTCGGTCGTCGGCCGAGGAGAACACGGGAAATTATGAAAAACCACCAGTCTCAGCCGCCGACGTTCCAAAATGGTAACAGAATTTTCACGCCTTCTTGCAGCTGTAACATCGTTGTGTGGATAAAACACCAAACAAATAGAACATAAGTAATTCAAAGCTCGAATTTTGCAGTGCATCTACTTTTCATCATATTTTTCTATTACCAGCTCAATAATTTTTATGACTATTTGGATCACTCACTCCTCGTGTAGTCTTCCACTTAGACTTACTGAATGTTCAGTGCCAATTTTACTCTTCTTCTTTATTGTGGTTATTACTTACCATAATTTTTTTTCGTTAGTTAACGCTAGATCTAACTGTTTTTGCAGAACAAAACTTGTCATCAGATTGTTTTGTCTCTTCAGTATTCTTATCATATTCATTTTTCAACGCCTTAATCCTTTCTTCCATTTTCCATTGCTTTCATGAGATATGTAAAATGCAGAAGATGCTAGAATAGTACTTTTACTGACACTAGAAACAAAAAAAATTGTAGAAAATTTTAATCGAAAGAACCACAAAAGTCATAACGCAACTAATGTAAAAATATAATAAGTTTTGCTTAATTAATTGACCTTTGCAATCAAGAAACACATTTAGGTAAGTTGTTATATTGCGTTTATGAGAATAACGAAATTAAAATAGAAACTGATAAGTTAGTTTTCATCGTACTAATTATGTATGCTTTTGCATGATGGGGATTTACCTTTTCCACTATCATAGCATCAGAAATGTATTTTCATATAAAATATCACTCAGCACACAACCCGCACGTTGTAACAGAAATTCGGATTGAGCGCGCTGAAATATAGGTGCACGAATTAGACCATAAAATACTCGCACCGTTCAGATCGTGAATCAGAAATCATCAAATTTACGCTTTAACATTTATGTTTATGGTTTTTTTTTACATTACGGATATTTTACGAACGTCGAAGGCACGAGCGGCCTAATTTAAATGCAGCCATAACGCGTAAACCACTCCATCAAACGACTTGCCGCGTCGGAATTTGGCAACAATGTGATGCCGCGTGTATTAAGGAAGTATCCATTTAATTTATGTAAGTAAGATGTAATATATTCAAACGCTACTCCCAAAGTCTATTAGAATGTTTGACTGCAGATCTCGGGCTAAGCCAAACCGAGTCGGAATGATTCCAAAAGCTTCAGATACACGAGCTTGACGCGAGAGAGGCGACATCTAGCGTGGGGTTAATCCCCTTAATGGCCAAGTGGTAACGGTGATTACTTTAATTGGCTCGATCTTACTTGACTCCGTATCTTTTCTAGTTTATGCTTACGCTAGGTATTTTGGAAATTTAAACCTACCTAATAAATAAACGTCTTATAGCGAGTCTATCTCCGAGTTACAAATTAATACCAGCGAATACGCGTGAAGGGGTTCTCAAACTTGAAATTGTGTCGTAACGAAAATCTAAACGCTACGTACGGCACCGCGTAACGTAAAGGTTGGCATAAAAAATGAAGTACAATTAAGTGACAAGGCGCGCGGTCAAATTAAGTCAAGGCGACCAACTTTCATATTAAGTAGATTTTAGGTCACCCTTTAACTGGATCTAGTTGCCCGAATGCGCAGTAAGGGAGCAAGATTGATGTTGGCTGAAACTGAACTTGATAGTTGGTATATAATCCAAACCGTAATGTTGTAGAATGTATTCATTACTTCACATTAACTCTCACGGCGATTTGTAATGCGAAACTTGCAAATTCTAGAGCAACAGATCATCTTATATTTCGCAACTGATTAATGGGCCCTTTTTACCGATTTTTGCAGAGTATAATATTTTGTTTATTCTACTATAGGTCGATTAGTTCCATCGAGTAATAGTTATTTGTACAACTAGAGGAGAAAGTTGAGTTTTTTGACTCGAGTCAATTGAACGAGGGTTGAAAAACACGTTCCTCTCAAGTTTTACACACCATTTTTTCTATAATCAAAATTGGAAAATGATCGTGTGCAATAATGAAGTTTTTTGACACTTAGCAATCTAGATAAGGGTATGTTTCAATTTCAAATGTCATTATTAAAATTAACGCAGCGATTGTTTTTTACTTTCCTCACTAGAGAGGAAAATCACATTTTCTTCGCCCTTTTTAGAGACGAAAGTAGTTGTTTCTAAAGTAGTTTCGAAAAAATAGCTTATCACTTAACTTATATTCAGTAATTGCCCCTAATGCCTAATTAGTGACAAGCATCAAGGGCAATTCTATGCTGTCACCTGTAACTAACACAAACAATCACTGTCACTTGAAATTAACGATTGTCACGTATAACTGGGTAATTTAACGCAATTCTATCGTCACAAGCTGTGGTCATTTTATTAACTTTGCAATCAACAGAAAAATTAAATCTTCGTCATAATACTACACTTCGATTTAAACAGTGCATGTTTAGTAGTTGATAAGGGTTGTATTGTAACAAAAGACCCGTGCAGGAATTATATCATAATTAATGAACGTATCTACATTGCTGGAATCTATCAGCTTTAAGGGCCCTCTGTAGTCAATCCGCCATATTGGAAAAATAGCTAACCTTTCTTATGTAATGTTGCTTTTGTAGTTGAAGTCTAACAAATTCTCGATAGTGGATATCCTTTGCAATGATGAAAAGAACGGCGGTACTTAAAAAAAGTTGAAATATCGGTCTTAGTTTTTTAGGAAGATCGATGAATAGAAAAATCGTTTTTGGTAAATAACAGCCGTTCTAATGAAGGTAGAAAAACGTTCAGCACCAATTTGGAAATGCGACAGTATTTTCTACGGCGGCACTTAAAGATTTTATGTCCATCCATTATGATAATGCATTTAAAAAAAAATAGATTCCGCGATTTTCAGAAAAAAAGCAAAACACTAATGTCAAGATAGGCAACTTAAATAATACTTAAAACTCCTAAGGCGATATCTCATTACTTGAAAGGGAAAACAAAAGAAACTACCTGGCATTATCCTACACATTGTTACCCCGTTCCTAATGACATACATTACTTATTACATATTAGGTGCTAATAAATTGCTGTAAATTTCTTCCTTTACAAAAGCGCACAATAATTATTCTTGAGCTCGTTTGAGTTTCAGCTTTTTGCGAGTTCCAGTAATACCGGAATTTGTCTCACCCATCGTTATTTCAAATTAAATACCGATAGTCTTTTTTTATCATTTTTAAATTTTCGAAAATGAAGTAAATATCAATGAGGGACCATTAGTCAAATCGAAGTATTCTAATTATTTGCGTTTTTTCGAAATTTTTGGGAAATATACCTAGTCATTCACCGAATAATATTGCCTTTTATAAGGAGAGCGAGATGTACCATGTACGTAGATGTATGTAGAATTGAAGTTTTCTAATATCTAAAAACCGATGGCTGTTTAAAAAATGCACTAGTTTTATTTTTTTAATGAACACCATTTCTTCCTATATCTAAATTAAACAAATTTTGCAGAAAGAAGAGCTAGGCGAAAATGTATGCAACTATTTCTTAGTGTCGAATCCATTGTTGAAGAGAAAAAGTAGGTTTTCATTAAAAATTACGTTTTCTCAATTTCACATCTGCAAAATTACCATGATTTCCTGAGCACACTGTCTAAATTTTCTAACATTGCATTACGCAAATATGTAACAATGCCTTACCGACGCAAATCTTGAAAAGAATTGACTTATCTTGTCTGCTTTCTAAAATAGGTATATAGAAAGTGTGAAAGTGTTTATTTAAAAAAATTCAAATAATTTCAAAACCGGACGATTTGTTAGTGAAACTTGAAACTTTGACATATGCCTGGCGTCGCCGTCTCTCCCAGGATTTAGTCAACTATCGTGGGCCATTGAAATTAAAATTAGCCCTTATTTGGCGTAAATTCAACAAATGAATACAAATTAGGGGATTAGTAAAGTACCAGGCTAGTCAAACTATAAGTCGTATACAACAAAAGAATCCCCCCCCCCCACGAGCTCTTCTTCATTCGTATACGAGTATGTACATTGTTGGAAAATGTTTTAGCCGAAACGGGCTTATTGACGAGCTTATAAAGTTTCAACATTAGCTTCCCAGATAACACCAAATCACTTTAGCTCGTCGATGTGTCCTACGTTTACTTTGTCTTATGCATAATACTTTCAAATTTTTGGAAACATACCACAACATTTCTTGATTTAGTATAATCAGTAGTTACTTGGATGTTTATGTGTATCTTTTTTTTTATAATATCCTACGACTTCTACTAAGAAACATTTTGCTTCCGTCATGTTATATAATATATTATGAATATCTACTATACATGATCTTTTCGTGGAAGTTGTGGGAGAAGTAGTGTACCGAGTATCCTAATTACTGCTGCAATAACTTTTTTTATCCAAAAGAATATTAGGAAATATGTGCATTTTAAAAAAATAGCAAAATTCGTTTTCTCAAAACATCTCATTTATTATTATATAATTATTTTATAAACAATAACATATCTACACTGTAATTTTGCGTTAGATTGCGGTTTTTATTTTTTACTATATTGCACTGCCAATACCGATTTTCGATATGTGTCACATATCATAAATATTACAAAAAAGTGTGTATATTGTACAATATATTGTAATGCTTATCAATTATTACGACATATATATTTCACGTAAATTTTCATCTCGACATCTCCTAGGATCTATCAACTCCGGCAATAATGAATTAAAAAAAAAAACTCTGATAGTTTGTTGACCATTTTTGTTTCCCAAAACGTATCATCCCTATAAAGAATGATATTAATACCAAAAAGAACAATGTATCCAGTGATAGTTACCTTCTAATTTTTTCTACGAATATTCCCCCTTTGGTGGAGGTGATAAAATAACAAACTTGCCTTCTTGTTGCGTGTAGTAGGCTTTGAACTTGATAGTAGTAGCTATGATTTATCCTAAGAGACCATTCTCCGTTTTTTTAACGCAATATTTAATTTTTCCGCTTATAAACGCCTCAAGAGGTGCTGTATCTCCGCTTTTATAAGAACTTTTAATTTCTATAATCACATCCTCATCAATTAATCCATCAGGGGAACCGGCAAGGAAAGGGTAGTCAATGTCAACATTCATACCACTTTGATTCACTTTTTTGCGATAACTATGTTCAAAAAGCTGTATAGCATCCTTCTCATGGCGTAACCCAAATTCAGTTGCTGGACTACCTTTAAAGGTCGAGTAGAGCAACGACTCCACCGTCTTTGCAGTAGATGTGGTTTTCTTCAGCTTGCATATTCTCCCAAAGTTCGACTCCGTCAAACGATTCTTTCTCTCCACTTTCCACATTTCGCATTGCCCCTGAAGCTTCGTTTCTTCACAGTTCGTGTCAACATTTTTGAGTTCCTCCATAAATGCTTTAGTTTTTTCCATATATTCAGTTGCTTGCGTATCCGGTACACCGCTTTCGGCTCCTTCAGGACCATAATGCTTATCTGTGGTTGCAAAGCGTATCTGTTTGTGAATTCGACCTTCAATAGTATATTAAGTATGGAGAACGGTAAGGGATTTTTACCGTTCGAAGACAATTGTTTGGAGGAGGAGCGAAGCGACGACTCCAATTATTGTCTGAGAACGGTAACCCTTAACGTTCGACGTGCTTATAACATTTTTTGCGCGATCGAAATTAAAATTATGCAACCAATATAAATATGCACTAAGAAATTAACGAGCAGAATAAATCGAAATGATCGAAGTGGTATGGTTTACATCACTAGGCAACCAGTTTAAATGTCAAAATTGAAATTAATAATTTCATAAAAATGTGCATGTGTCTGATGTAGTTTACTAGCTTTGCACTTCCTTTATGACTTTATGAGCGTCTTGCTATAGGAAACAACAGCACAAATTGTACGTTTAATTTACCTAACAATAATTAAAGATTAAATGTAATGTAAGACTGTTGATTTTTAAAAAGGCGTCGGTAAGTATTTTTGCTGTTCTGTTTTTAGATCGGTAAGTAATTTTGGCGTCGTCGTAATCATAGTAACTGGTAAATTCTACGTACTGTCATGGAAACACCCATGGTAAATAGTCAGAAATGACCGATCGCGCAAAAAATAACAAATAAATTTTTTTTAAATTGCTGCGCTTCGTGGCCAAATAGATGATCGTACATTGTACATAGAAAATTTAATGTATTATATGATATTGCTGCTGCTTTACATCACGTTTCATAAGCACCCTTCAAGGAAAAGTTAACTCTTTTTCCTCCTATGAACTTAGCGACGACCGCATTAAACGTTTCGGCAGCATTTGTGTCTACATCATGTAATAGACCCGAAACGTTGTCCAATAATCGTTTGTTGATGTTCATTACCGATTCATACATTCCGCTCATCTTCAAATCCGAAACCAGGTTATCCTAAAATGAGAAGACTGAATAGATTTCAATTAAAAAATAGACAAACGTTTTTTGCCTCTTGAACATTTTGTCTTTTACAAAAATAGTCATCGCATTGTGAATGTGACTTGGGCCATTTGCTATGTCTTTTTTTAACAAACATATTTTTTTCGGAAGTTCAGGAATTCTGCTGTTTCCGAAATTCCATTGCTTTCGTTACGGATGTTCTAAATCGCCGTAATGTATCTGTTGAAGTTACAATCTTTCTATGAGCCATAGGAAGACTTGTGACTTTAGAAAGGTCCGCCAATTTATTTATGTAATTTCTGAATAGATGATTTCAACATTCCACTTTTTCAAATAAGAAGGTTGGCCCATATGATGAACCTTCTATTAACTGCCGCTCCAATTTTTGAAACATAGATGTTCTTCTGGGCTTGACCTTGCACAGACAAAACTATTTATTTTTTACACCCAAAAATAATATTTTTTTGTCTGGGCACCAATAATACAAGCCTAGAATGAGGATCAATTGCAAAATTAAAAACTTATTTAATTAATTTTCTACTGACAAGTTACAACTACCGACGATGCGTTGTAGTTTGTCCTATATGATCTTTTGCACCAAGTCTCATCGACAATTACAGAAATTATGGGAATATTGTCCTTTGTAATGGAACCATTTCCCATCGCTATCCGTTTCTCTTCCTCTCCTGCTCTTTTAAGTTGGTTTAGACACTTTCTGTCAATAATAGTACTAAGAATCGAGTGGCAGTTATTGTATGTTTTATTCGACATTCCAGGAACATCGACAGCTGCTAGAAATTCTGTGAGTTGAATGTATCCAATTCCAACTGTCATTGCTCCCAAAACAGCTGAGATGTTGGTACCACTAGCATTCTGTTTACGGGAATCATCGGATCGAATAGTTTCTAACGTTCCACATACATCACATTTAAACGTGAATATACTCTCCAACCCTTGATTTTTTTCAGATATAAGAGTGGTATCCCAAAAACTACAGCCAAACCCTAAACACAGTTGCATTTACAAACTTCAAAGGTTACAAATATTATTAGTCATTATTACCTCTATGCGATACATTTTTCAGTTGATTAATGAAGTATGAAATATTTATTATACGGCGACCAATGATAGGTTTGCTTTTGATTTCGTTCGTTTCGAACTCAATTTCATAATAGGAATCGATCAAATCCCTGTCCCATCGCCTAAAAATAAAATAATATATTTAGTTATGCAATTCAGAGAAAATGAAAAATGATAAAGAACAAATTCAAAAATCCAAAATTTAGACATACCTTAGATAAACGTGCTTCATTCTTCGCGCCATACTTCTTCTCATTTTTGATGCAAATAATTTAGTCTTTACCATAGTATATCACGTAGTCACAATAATCCACAATGATCCAGTGCGATAACCGATTTTTGTGAAGTAAAAGCTTATTCAAAAGATCGCAACTATTTATCGCCAAGAAAGGAAGGGGAATACAAAGGGGCTCTAATTGAAAGAGGACCGTAATTAACCTATGATTATTTCTAAATCAATGTATATGCGGGATTAGATAAACTAGAATATAACTAGCTAAAGTTCACCAATACCGTTGATTTCTAAGTCATAATGTCACATAAAGACCCAAATCAGAATAACGAACAGTAATCTCCAAGACGGAAAGTGTACTAAATGGATAATCTATTAGTACATTGGAAATAATTTCTTATGTCTAAAACCTTTTTCATCTATCAAGATTCTTAAAGAAATTTTTTTCGGAAGGTATCAAATAGTAGCTCCATTTGAGCTAAACTGTTAGGCTTATGGGTTTTTGCCGACTATACGAGTTAGTAATTTGAAGGCTTTTTTCCCAATTTAGTTCTAGTGTAAAAAATATTGTATAAATTTACACAGCATTGGAAAACTTTCTATTGGGAAGCCTTGTCGGAGAATTCCATTGGTGCCAGTTTGCGTATGTGAACTTTTGGATTTCACGTGACTAATAAACGGCGAACGTCTTTGCGTTTGATATTATATTCGAAAGCTAAAACTTCCCTTAACAGCTGTTTCAATTGTAAGCTAGTTCTGTTGTTCTATTACCTCTTCCTCCTGGCGCAGTAACGTCCCTGACGTGATCGATGTCAGAGGTGGTACCTTTTTGTGTAAATCATGGTCCGATTGCGATTTTAGATAAATTACACAGGTCAAAAAAAAAATAATTTTTTTTGCGCATGGGATTTACATAATATATTCTGACTATAATAAGCAAAAATAAATAAAAAGTGCAATTAGACATCGAAAATATTTGCTTTTACAAAAGTTATAGCGATTTGATTGAAAATCTTTCAGGGGCGAAAATTAAAGCTGGAATCTTTGTTTTCCCTCAAATAAAAAGAAAAATTGAGGGTGATATTTTCCCGCGGTAACTTAGCAAAGAGGAAAAAAAATCCTGGAACAGTTTTAAGGCAATAGTCCATGGTTTCCCGTTCAGTGTTCTCGGGAAACCATAGAGCTAAAAATTATGACGAGCTGACGGGTTTTGGTTTTGCATCATCGGGTATAAAATGTCTCTAAGGATGCACAGGTTAAATTCTCATTTAGATTAATTTAAGGATAATATGGGAGCTTATTCGGAATAACAAGGACAACCCTTTCATCAAGACATAATGGAATTTAGGCACGTTACCAAGGCCAGTAAGCTGGAAGCATGATGGAAGATCGTATTTGGGGGGTTGATGAGAAAAACTTCAGTTGAACATGACAAAAACAGCAAAACTGTTCCATTTTTAAACATTTAGACGCTAAGACAAACAAATTATAAATGTAGGAACGTTATCTTATAATAAATCATGCCTATACGTAAGTAAGATTTTATAGGTATTTTTATTTTTTGGGTTTTTGCATTTTTTTCGCACAAAAACAAATACATAACCTTTTTTTGTTCTAATTCTTATTTGTGGCTATACAAGCAATACAAATAAGGTATATATGTCCCATGCGCAAAAATGCTGTAGACCGGTGTTATGAGTACACCTATTCACAAAATAGTGTTACTCAAAATTTTGAATTTGATACCTACTTCAGTTTAATCTCTCAATTGAGCATGACACACATGCACAAGAAACATCAATTATGAACCTATCAAATACAAGACCGATAAAACGCTATTTTTTCAGATAGTTTAGTCACGTAACTTAAACTGTGACCCAATTACTTGTACAAATTCAGCTTCAATATATTTACTTTTAGCGCATACATAAATTTGATCTAAAAATTCTAATGCTTTGATGTTCATTTAAACGGATACATAGGCAAATTGTCCATACAGGATACAAATTATATTTCGGTTTAAACACCTAAAATAATTACGAGACACGAAAAGCACAGATGCGGTTGATTTCATTTGACTTTGTACTTCTGTAGTGTTATTTTTTCCTTTAGAATTGTTGTAATTGCGTATTGTTTATTTAAATTTGGTTATTTAATCGTAAAACATGGAATTGCTTGTTAAAATGTAGGCGCATCTGGTCATTTGCGATAAGAGTGTTTGTTATCGACCGAGATTTAACTAACGCACGTGTTTTTTTATCGCTGTTCGAAGAGATAACGGGAGATTCAGGTGTTCAACAATGTGCGCTTTAGTTCGACGTGTGAGGAGGCGTTCTGCCGAAACTGGCGTTATCAAGGCTAATTATGATTGACATGTAATCTATAGAATCCAAACAATAGAGATTTATTTTATTATGCAAGCGATGTTTCGTTAAGTACTGCGAGCAGAAGGCTGCAAGCTAGCTGGTTCGTGACTGTTTGAAAGCGTACGTTTCTTTACGCTACTTTCATGCGACCGTTCCACCCTATTTGATCGATTGAAGTTCATCGTCTTCAGAACATTTCTGTACAGAAGAAAGTTCTTACAACGTTGTGAGAAGTTTAACGTGTGTTGCCCGTAGTTGAAGTTGAAGCAAAGGAAGCAGTTTTAGTCTACCGGGAGGATTTCTATCAAAGTGAAAAGTTTGTACCGTCTGAATAGCCACCGGAAATTCGTCATTTCATTCATCGATTGTTCGTTATAAAGATTCGTGTCATATAGAAAAATGAAGTTCAGAAGCTGTCGGCGTTTGTGTGTGGATTTAAGTTCGCCTAGTTTATCGAACACTGTTGAACGACCAGATTATTAGGGTTATTCAAAGAGGGAAAAAATTGTAAGAAATTTTATGATTTTCAATTAAAGCTTCTTTTTCATTTAGGAATTTTAACGTTCTTTTCATGTCTTTCAGAATAAAATTTTATCGTAGACAATTAATTGTGTATTTATTCGAGTTTTCATGTCTAATTTTTGGTGTGATGTAGTTGACCACATATCATTGCACAGAGCAATTTTTTTTAATGGCAACTACTACAGTGTGAGCAACAATGATTGAAGCGTGCGTCATCACCGCTTGTTCCTATTAATATCAAAACTACCTTCTTTGTATGGAGTTGTATACGAAAATGACGTTCTGCGCTGTCACAGTGACGTGCGTCTATTCGTATTTCGTATCTTGTATCAAATCAGCATATGCTATGAGCGGCACATTGCCAATTTAGCTGAAGCGGCACGCTTCAATCTTTGTTGCTCACTCTGTACTTTTCATTACATATTGTTAAAAGTAAGCAGATTAATAATTATATTATTATTATATATATTTTATTAAATTATACTAAGTATATTATATTATACGTAATACAATGTATCCCAAGCGATATTATATATTTTATATCTCGATCTATATTTGTTCTCAGAATGCTGTGTGCGAAATACGCGACATCAACTAGTGCAATAGCCATCACACTTGCCAGAAATTGGCCAATGTTTCAACATGTATGCAAACGAAAGAGCAATTAAAGAACCTGATTGCTTTTTTTCGCATTTGGTTTCAGCTAACATTGTCTGCTCTAATTCATGTTCTTATTATGCGACCGTTTAAATCTGATGAATGGGGCATCAGAACAAGCGAGTGATTTTACAATATAAACACTCAAATACCTAGTAAATTCGCATCCGTTTCTCTTCCACAACGAAGCAGAACTGGGAACATTGATGGATGATTGCGCAAACAGTGCATCCGCTGCGACCTGTTGCCTTCCACACTGCATACGTTTTCAATTTGTCCAACAACTTCGAAAGTTGATCTTTCACTTTTCCTTCATTTTTTCCGCTGCGCCGTTTAAAGCTCTTTGGAAATTTAACGTCTTGTGCTTAATAACCGAATAGGTGTTAAATGTAGCACAAATTGTATAGACGTCAAGTAAATGTGTTTACAAAGCGTTTTGCGTCGAATTTGAGATTGGTATTGCTATATAATTATTAATTGTAACGTAAGCAGGACAAATGATACGAGAGTGACCGCAAACATATAGAGGCCGCATTTATGTTTATTTTGTTGTTTGGACGTGGCAGTGATAATGACATGAAATGGTTTACCATTTCTGACAAGTGGTTAAATGGTACTACAACATACATAACGTTTCAAATATTTACATTTCGGTTGACGTAGAAATGGCATTGCTATTAGTTCGGTTTGGTAGCGCAGGGTCCTTTATTTCTGATTAAACCGCAGGTGACTACTTCATTTAAACGTTTCCGGGGTATAAATTGTATGCAAATCCAGTCATTTTGATAATTATCTGCAAAGTGCAAGAAGGATTCTTACAGCGCGATTTTACGGTATTTTCACAAATGCGTACAAGAGCTAAGAAAAGAAGGACAGATCAAACTTGTTTATTAAGAGAAAGTTTTAGTCTCTTTAAAGATGCGTAATTTTCGTGAAATGAAACTGTCAGATTGAGTTAACGGTTACTTGAAAGACCGTCACTTACCTAGTTAGTTTTTATGTCGGTGAATCGCTTATGAGCCTATTGGATAACAGCAGTGAGTAATCATTACTCACGGGGCGTCCCTTGAAAAACGCAATGCTGACATCCAATCAGAAATGACAATAGGTTAATAAGGTTTAACTGAAATTTGATCGCTACATTGAGAATATGAATACAGAGCACTGTATAGTGTAAAAAAATCCGCCGTATAAACGCCCAGTTAGTTCAGGGTTGTAAAATATAAAGGGCTTGAGATTTTTCACAACAGTTGACTCGATGGGGTATAAAACTTCGTAACCTCCTTGCAACATACTATGCGGTTGAGCGCCTCCCAGATTTTTAAAATGTTTAACCCTCCCTGTATGACTCTGGATACAAGGGAAGTAATAATGAAATCCAATAAGGAAATCTAATACATAAAAATGTCGTGTCACTGTGTTTGTGGTCACACTCCTCCAAAACGGCTCCACCGATTTTTATGAAATTTTTTTATATATTTGGTGGATATGAGAATAGGTTGTAAAGTATCTCTCATATCGCTAATAATAACATTGGGCGAGGTGAGGCGGCGCAGACGCCGAAATCGAGCTAATGTCCCATCGGCGAGCAGGTCATTTGGACGAGGTGAAGTGGGGCAGTCGCCGTTGCCTCACATCCGGGAGCGGGATATTTGTGCGGCGCCGCTTCAGAAACCAATCGTATCTCCCATCCTAGAAAACGAGATTTCCCAAGATACAAAGTTCGCGGGTTCTGCTAGTATTGATACATTGTTCTCTCAATTAAATTTAACTTTTCATACCCATGCAAAATAAATCCCTATAAGTACATCAAAAGTTTTAAGTTAAAATTGACCTCCAATAAATCTCCTAACTCAATAATGATCGAGGAAGTTAATGTACTGAATGTCAGAATGATTTCCAAAAAGTGGAATGGCATCTCGAGCAAAAATTCGCATTGGTAATAAAAGCGCAAGTACAATATATAAAACAAATCTTACCTTGAATCTAATAATCACCGTTGCAGAAGAGAGCTCGCCTCCTAGGAGCCAAGAACAAACGAATAGAGAATCGCAAATCCGAGGTACATTCCTCGGTAATAACGAATTGATCAATGCCTGAAGGTTTTTAACCTATTTGTAGCCAACTTCAAAATCGTATACGTTAAGAACTCCTTCGCGTACTTACCTAACAGAATAAAGCGTTCAAAATCGATCATATATTTATTTATTTATTTATTTATTTATTTATTTATTTATTTATTTATTTATTTATTTATTTATTTATTTATTTATTTATTTATTCATTTATTTATTTATTCATTTATTTATTATCCCTCTTTTGTTCTGGGCCCTCAACAGGCTTGCGCCCAATTACAGAGTGACCCGCATAATGCTTTTTTAGAGGTGCCACATATTAACGACAGAGGCCACAATGAACCACGGCCAAAAAAATAGCGTCCCCAAAGTTGTATTTTGATTCCAGTTGACCCAATGACTCCAAATCCTTATCCACGCGCTAAGATACTGGTTATGATGTTCACGTGTTGGCATTGCCTTTGCTTAACTTAACATGTACCTTCTTACAGAATTGACGTGATGGTAGATCGCACAACCAAAGGAAAAGTCTTTTCAATACATTAATTACGATGATTTGACGAGTACAAACAAAGTTCAAACCTGCTTTCGATTCACGGCAGTAGAATTTGCCACACCAAGCGATGACCCACATATTCGAACTTATTTACATATTAGAGTTGTTCTTTTCAACAATAACTACTACAGATTGTGTTATTACATTTCACGTTAATATTGATTGTGACGGATGTGCTAGGTGTAACGCACTGGTCGCAATAGGTTGAAGAAGGTACTACACCGTCCATTCAATGTCTTGTTGCAAAAGCAGAAAAAAAGTTTGTAGGTGCAAAATCCAAATCCAGTAAAGCCTATTATAAATAATATTAAAAGTTGTTGGCGTGGAGCGCTAGGAAGCATCTTAGGAACAAAGTCTTAAATGCATCGATAATGCTGGAATATATGAGGAACACATCCGAATTCCCGCACAATAACAAAATTTTTAAATTAACTTACCTACATTATGAAGACTCCTGAAGTGTACTTTGGGTACGAATCAACAGAATTAATCATTATTAAGCATGAGACATCTATCTGGATCGTTAAGGGAATCGAATAAACATACCATTTGCATGATTTTACACTAACGAAATTTATTCTACACACACAAGTAAAGTAAACATAAAATCCTAATTATCAAAATTGGAATACAACAGCAGTCGAATACAAATTTAAAAAAAAATCAAGAAAACACAGATTTCCGTTACATATCCCAATAAAAATCCGGGCACACAGAACACTATAATTGCGAATCCTCTTAATCATCTCTTAAGTCACCTAAAATACATTTCTATTGCGGTTTAGGTCACTAATTTACAAAGAATTAACTCACACATTTTGTTAACATCTGACAATTCTTTGACACGAAAAGAAAAATCTGATTTGATAAAAATTCTATCTGGGTAGCACTTTGGATTCGAATAAATACACAATAACTGATCGACAATGTCAAAAATTTATTCCGAAACACATGAACGAATTAAATCAATCCCTGAAAAAAAGAAAAGCTAACAAAGTAAGTTTTGACATATTACTTCGCACGCAAGCGATCGACAATTAAAATAAGAAATCTTAAAAGAACAGTTTTTTCTTAATAATCCAAATAATCTGGTCGTGAAAAATTTGCGATACTTGGTGCACTTAACTCACACAGCTTCAAAACTCCACTTCGCTCTTTTTACGATACACCACGTCCACCATAAAATAATCTCCTTCTTCAAGAATTTACAAATAAATTGCCAATCATGAATACTTAGCTTTGATAAACTTCGGCCACGACTTAATGCACCAAACATCTCCCATTCCTCCAATATGAAACGCGCAATTGTTTGAAACACCTGCATCCTTGTTATCAGGACAAGATGTGCACTTAAATTAATTAACTTTTGCCTGAAAACACTCCTTATCGCAAACGAATCAATAAAGACCTTTTTTAAATAACTCAAATTTTCAAAAGCGATTAAATTTAAATATGAATTAAAACGAAAACTGCGCAATTACAAATATTTCTAAAAGAAAAAAAAACACCGTAATACAAATTCAAATAAAACAAACCAATGTTGTGCTTATTTTGTAAATATTCTCATAAACCTACTTACAGGATGTCTTGATATTAGTTTTGGTGTTTAGGCCGATATACGGTCTAAATTACGTTGTTTACCCAGCAATACCACGCGGTATGTAAAATGTTATTATAAATATAAACTTCCATGGAAGATGAAACCAATGCCGGAGATTAGCCCACTTACAGAAAGTGTCGCCTAAACTGGTCTATTTTTAGGAATGAGTCATACACGGCTTAAATTATATAAAACTCTATGCTTACATCAATTTTATCATTTCGAAAATGATCGGTGTAATTTTTAAACACGTTTACTAACTTTAGTAATTTACATTTCAAACTAGAAGTCACATAGAATGCGTGTATGAAACCAATAGAAAGTATTAAAAGTGAATCTTACAGTTGTAAAATTAGCGCCTACAAGGAATTCCCGCTTTTTAATTAATTTCTGAATTTCGTAACGGACAATTCCGCAAATGTTATTCCCACTTCAAACTGGTAGAAGTGGTAAGCCACGAAAAAGTTCCTGTCCATTACAAGTTCTGATATTCAACGTCATGTCAGTTGCAAACTCATCAGGTTCAAAGCTCAATTAAAAGTGTATCCGAAACTGTATGAATTTAAAACCGCCCCCAGTACCGTATATGTAAAATGTAAAATGATAAAATGGTCACAAATTTGTATATTTAAAATTGTCAGAAAACTAACGAAACCAATACGGTCACTTGAATCACTATTCCTATTGGATCGGGAATTAAAAGAGGGTAAACATGAAGACACGTACCGCAGATTTAAAGCACTGTCTACCGATTCGGACAGATTCATATTTTTCCACAGCGGGAATTTCACCTTTGATAGATCGATCAACTAACGTTTCAAATGATAACTCGATTACCAGTTTATTAATGTCTCCAATTTATTGAAATTACCGACAATTCAATTTATTGTACATCGCCGATCTTCTAAACTTGGTACGTCAGTCAGTGTCTTCCATTTTATTTATTTCAGTTTCTCCAATGTTTTTTATCGTGATATTACAAGCGCAGTAATTGCTTGCGTGTTTGTCGTTTACGACCGTAAACCCTGCATATTTTATGGCGTGGTTTATTATTGTGCGAAGAAGTTGCCCATCGTAATTGATTTTAAATCGGAACAGCGTAAGTGAAAGGAGAGTTTTATATTGATGTTGTTTTCATCCAAATCAAATAAATTTGAGGAGATGTTTATGATTTTGCAATAATTCAATAAATCTGGGAGACAGCTAAAAGCAAGCTTTGCGTATTTATGAAGGCATCGAAAGGACGTGAACCAAATGGTTACACATTTTAAACAGTGTTGAAGCTTATTTATAAAACTTCGGGCTGTCCATCAGGCACATGTGATGACTGATTAATTACGTCAATATTTATACCAATCCAAGAAAAGACTACTAGTTTAATACTTACATGTTCAAATTGTGGCTTGAAAATATCTATTTCTGCATCGTAAATCGATATGGAGTTATCGCTTAATGCACTTTTAGTCAGCAAAATTTATTCAATTAAAATTTTCAATTTATAGCTATGGTGTATTTGTACAAAACCTTTTTGTTACAAATTGCTTCTCAGTAAAAGTCAAGAACGCCGTGCTCAAGATATTCACAGTCGAGTTTTTGACCATCACCAAACTACTTCACCGTTATGGACGCTATTTTAAAATCGTCTGTGAAATTGCCTTCACAAATAACAGTTTGCGAAAGCCAGACAGGCGTAGGTACAGTGCAACGTTACGTATTTTACAGTTTAAAGTAATGACCTAGCTAGATCTAGACAGACCTAATTTACTTCATTTTCATTTTATCCGTTGCTTTAACCAAATTAAAGACCGCTGTAAAACCCAAGCATATTAATCTACATTCAACACCACAACCTGAACCAGATGCAAATTACTTAGTGAGGGTTTATCCAACGAGATTGGAATATAAGATTTAAAAAAATGTAGATAAAAACCTACGCTTGCTGCAAGATCATGGAGGAGAAGGAATGAGTTTTTTTGTTAAGAAACTGGCTCCCAATTCTTATTAGTCGACATAAATTTACATGAAGGTTGAAAGTACCTACATAATAATATGGAATAAGAGCAACATTTGCAAATAACATTGTAGCGGGGAATACTTAACACTGAGAAAAAACCAAGGATTTCGAACCAATTAAAGAGATTTGTAGTATGAACTGAATGTCAAACAATTGAGCGTAAGCACTACATTATGTTGAAGGAAAATAAGACAAAGTCTGGATTTAAACCATTTCTATATAGAGCTTTGTAAAGGGATTCCGTATTTTAATAGAAATTGTTGTATTGCTTTTTTTTTTCAGAAAATCCCTATAAAAAGCACATGTCATTTTTGTGATTAAAGATAATTGGGAGCGGAGCGGATGAGCAAAGCGTTGCAAGGGGAGACTATATGGTGTCCAATTGTCCGTCTATCTGTCCGTGAACACGATAACGGCCAAACGCTTAAACCGATTCGGTTCAAACTTTGCACCTAGCTTTCCACAGTTGACCTATATGCTATATTTAACGGCTAGCCTATTGAACATGGGTCAAATCAAAAGATCCGTATTGTCACTCCTAGGTGCTCTTCCGCTTTTTTAGATCCAATTTAGGGGTTTATTTGTAAATGAGATAAACTGTCGAATTTTTTTGCTAAACACCTAACTATAATATGAACTGTGCCAAAATTGCGGTTAGGATATTGACAGGAACAGTGAAAGTGAAGTTGAAAGGGATAGGGTTAAATAATTTTTATTTTATAGCATATGTTAAATTGACATTTTAATAGGTTTGAATGAGTAGGCTAAGGCGTTCTTTATCCGTAAGGATAGATAAAGTGATCACCTTAACCATTAAGGGTAGATAAAGTAAAACAAATGATTGTGCATTCTAGTGACATCTGTCATTCTTATTTCAAATGCACATATAAAATAATGTGCAGAACATATGACAATTCTGTTTCTATGGACGCGATCCTTGCAATTTTTGTCGTTTCTAAATTAAATTCAGAATTCAGAAACTTTACAATAATTTGTATGGCTTCTGCTATAAAATAAAGTTTTGTATTATACACGACGATAAAGGGAAACTAACCATCTCTCTTTCACTCAATGGTTAAAAATCCCTTTATCGTCTTGTATAATAAATAACTAATCATTTACAATCATTCACAAATAAGTTATTAAATAAATAAGCGTTCGTTACAATATTGGTGTCTGAAATGGGATTAAATAAATTAAATAACTTAGTGGAGGTGCATGGCCATCGCGACCAGACCTCCCGCGGTTAAAATGGAAGAAACATTGCTCCAACTACTTCAAGAAGTGAAGAGTGGCCAACAATATACTCATTCCCAAATTGAGCAAGTACAAACGGATATGAAGAATGGCCCACAACAAATTCGATTAAGGATTTATGAAATTGAAGATAAAATTCAAAACCGAATTACCGATGTGCACGGCAAGGTAGAAATGGTAAGACTCAAATAAATAAGAAGATTAACTATATCGAGCAGACGAATGAAGAAGTGCGTCAAGAGTTTCTGCTGTTGACCACAAATGGCCAAAGTGACCACAGCGAGTTAGGTTGGACTCAAATCTCAACATCATGAAAAGACTGCGTTCAGCGTTGGTTCAGGTTTATGGAAGTTTAAAGTTATGCCATTTGCGTTATGCAACGCCCCTGCGACTTGAGCGGCTAATCGAATTAATACTTAGAGAGCTGTCACGGAAAACGTGTTTGGTGTACCTAGATAACGTTTTAGTTATTGAGTGTACACTCGATGAACACCTTAAGAACTTGGGAGACGTTTTTCGCGAAGAGAAATAACTCGGTCGTGTAGTATCTGAACATGGAGTTGCAGTGAATGAAGATAAGATCCGTGCAGTTCTAGATTGGCCCAAACCAAAGGACAAACACGAAGGGCGAATTTTCGTTGGATTGTGCACCTACTATCGTCGGTATATGAATGGTTTTGCTGATATTGAAAAACCCTTTACCCAACTTACGGAACCAGGAAGAACCTTTAACTGGGATGATAACTGCCACCGTAGTTTTGAGGCAGTTAAGAAGATCTTAATTACTGCACCAGATAAATCTTTACCAATACTTACCTACTCCCCAAAAAAGGATTACAGAGATGCATTGTCACTTGCACGATGGCTCATCCGGAGGACACTTGGGCTTGACTAACACTCCACAAAAAGTACGTGAAAGGTTCTATTACCCAAAATCGTCCTATAACCTTCATTTTCATGCCTACTTTCTGTCAGGAAATTGTAGTTTCCATGACAGAGGCAGAGCAGGCTATGTTTCCTGTCGCTTGTCACTTTACTGGCCGCACTGTCACTTTACCGGCCGCACCGTGACTTTACCGGCCGGAAAATTGAAATTTTATATTAAAATATACGATTTCGGGTAAAATTTAATACAAAACTCGTCAGTAAAATGACATTACCTGACTCGGAAATTAATATTAATATTAATAATATTTCCTCGCCAGTAATGTATTATTTTCCGGACTTTTATGTAAATAAATAAAAAATAAAAAATATTGGGTAGATTACAAAAAATACTGAATTGGTGCAGGAAGTGCACGGTTTGTATAAGTAGAAATGGGCCTGCGAAGAAAATGGTCTAAGATTCCACATAAGCTCAACCGTCGCTCATCTGTTTACCGTGTGAAATACATTTTTTTTTAGCAATCTTAATATGTAAAACAAACCTAGCAAATGGGTTGCCTAAAAAAACTAAGTCAAGATTACCCTTAATTAAAATTAATATTTCTGTCTGATTCTGTCACATGGAGAGAGCGCGCAGTACAACAGGAGCAGCTGTTACACTGCCCCCTTCTTTTCTCTCACTCGGTAAACAGATGAGAGAAGGTTGAGTTTATATGAGATCCGTTTTCAAAAACAGACAATTGGACCTATTGGAATTACACTGCGACCAAGGGCGGAACTTTAAATCAGTATTTACATTTATTTTTAATGGCAAATGGGGTAATGTTTTCTTTATTTTTCTTTGCATAATTTATCATTGCATGGGTTGGGGGCATGGTACGAGTATAATTGATTGTATCACTAGCTGTCGATTTGACGAGTGTTTGATATTATAAATTTCAATTGGTAGGGCTTTTGGTAACGTTACGCAATGTTTTTAAATGAGTTATCAATTCAATAACTAGTGTTGTGCGTACTTAGTACGTTATGTTTTCTTATGTAGGAAGGTAAAAGATTAATTGTGAAAATCGCTTCAATACATTTATAGCAATTCCGAGTTGAGGATTGAGGAATTAATCTTTAGCTTAATTATTAAATTGTATCCTGTTTTGACGTCAGGGTTAGTTTTACCATTTGTTAGCGAGAACTTGAGATACAGGGTGTTAATACGATTTAGGGCTTTGGAGTATGACTCCGATTTTGCGAATTTATTTTCAAAAACGGTGCACCCTTTAATGGGGGTTTCTGATTTCGACGAAATTTGATATCTGGGGGTTTTGAACATGAAAATAACGAATGTGAAACTAGATTTTGAAAATTCGAAAAAAAATCCGACTGGAATTCTTGGCTGGACAACGAAAATGGAGAGAATTCTACGAAATTTGTTGTGTAAATACTTGATGAGTTAAGGAAGAAAATTGACTACTTTATTTTTTTTTTTTACATATTTATTATTCCTCTCTTGTTCTGGGCCCTCAACCGGCTTTATGGTTCAGTGGTAGAGCGTTGGACTATAAATCCGGAGGTCGGGTGTTCCAACCTAGGTTGAGGTGAATTTTTCATCTGTGGCGGAGATGAGAATTACCTTAGACCAGTTTCGAGCATTCTGCAGGCTACTCCGAATTAGGTTTTCTTGCAGTTTCCCTAATTCGTAAGGTAAATACCGGAGTAGTATAGAACAACTTAAGATCATCTGCAGAGGGACCTCTAAAAATCATTATGCGGGTCACTCTGTAATTGGGCGCAAGCCTGTTGAGGGACCAGAACAAGAGAGGGATAATTAATAAATAAATAAAATAGGCTTGCGCCCAATTACAGTTTCTGATACATCTTTGATACGTTTCTGATACATCACACGGCTGATTATTATCTATTTAACATAACCTTCTTATGGACTGATCAGCCGACGTTAATTAGTTTGTTGGATTCAAGTAAGCGTTACATGGTTGTAACTGGTCAATCGGAAGTAAAAGTGAATTTTAGTTTTAATTCTTTCTTCGGGCTTAAAACTAAAAATAGTGACACATAAGTTTGAGTTAACCTGCTCTGCTATAAATATGACGTGGCACAACGAGAAAGTTTCCATTTCCCAATTAAAGTTCATTCAATGTACAAGTTACTTAGTGAAAATAACACGGTAAAGCTGCATTTGGCGGCATTACAGCGGACCGAGTTCAAGAAGGCAATAAGAATCCATTTTCTATGGGTAGGTTTTCAGATTACAGCGGCTTTAACATTAACATACGGCAAAAGCGGATTATCTGTTGTAAAGTTGTTGTAAACATAGCATGATCGTTTTGGTATAATAGCACTGCGACGTCACGTTCAGTAGCCAATATCAGTAGTAAGCGTCTTCCCGGTAATTTGGTGAAACAAGTAGCGAACGAAGCGGTACTAAATAACCACACCGATCTAATCTAAACGACTCTGAGTTATTCGGTCTGCATTTGTGCATGGCTCGCTTACCATCCCCCCGTTGTCTATCTTAAATGCCGTTCGCGAAAAGAATTGATACACATATTTTTAAAAGATATGTCAACGTTTCTGCGCCTTGGAAATAAAGGTGTTTAACGGGGCGTCATCGTGAACACCGTAAAACTCCCTTATTCACACAATCACGAAAGACCCCTCTAAAGAACTAATGGTGGACGCCAATAGCTGAACGAAATATTTGGCAATCTTTTTAGTGGCAGTTTTACATAATTGACGTCTGAGTGAACTATGACGAGATTTGTGGAAAGATCCGTTTTGAATAATAAAAAAAATAAACAACGTGTCTTTAAATGCCCACAGAATACAAAATTACCTATTGTGTCATTTTATCAGTTTCCGTAAAGATAACGGAAACACGTCCAAATTGTATCCTACAAAACTTTTGGGTTTTTGGGGTAGTTACCCTTTTCAAAAATCAAAATTGCACGATGTGTCATGTGATACATCATTTGAGAGCCCATGCTCTCTTCTAATTAGGTCGATTATTTATAGACAATTAGGTATCATATTTTAAAAACAATAGACATATTTATGCACAGTCATGCTAATTAAAATTCAAGTGAACAACACAATTAGTACCTGACTTTCATCGCAATAGTCGGCGTACCCATTTGTATATTTAATGACCCTTAAATCACTATTCAAGTCTGAAGGATACTTATAAATGCAGATCAAATCCGTGCAGGATACCCCATTACTAATTTAAATTTTACCACGGCGATTATTTCCCCATTACGAATTTAAATATTCCCACCACCATTATTTCGGAAATATAAAAACCAAAGTAACTAGGTGTTAACTTTTGACCATATTTCGGTTCGGAAAAGTTGGGTGATTAGGTGGCATTTTCTCATAGTATTTTGAGTATTGATTTTTCGTTTGATTAATTTATTTGTGTATCAAGAAAGGTGGAATTTTATAGCTCCTAAAAGATTTCACAGAAACCCACAAAAACCATCATACATTTGAATATAGTCAATTTTTAGTTTTCCAAAAAAAATTAAAAAAATGCTCTATTGTGGTCACTTTGTCCGTCCGTCTGTCCGTCATGATGACTCATTAAAGAATAAGATTTTTCGAATTCGCTTGCACACACAAGAACTTCAAAATGCGATCGTAGAGGAGACGAGCAAAAAACACCGTGTCGGCGACGCGACGGTTCCGACTTCACGTAAACACAAAAAAATCGTCCGGCGAAAAGACCAAGGGCGAAAAGCCTCGTAAAAACCCCTACTCTTCTCTGTAATAACTTTTCTCTCAATTGCATGTCCGTACTTTCTCATATTACTAAAATACGCATCATTATCGTATCTAAACGCCACCTGCGACAAAAATCTGTTAACAATATTAATTCAATTTTAACGATAAGCGCAAACCTTTCTACACTCGGAGAAAAACATGAGATAAACTTTTCAAATATGACACAAATATTATTCCATACCTTACAACGCGTAAATTCTTAATAATTAAATAAGCACATTACAGTGCGACTGCAAACAAAATTTAGACATCATCCAATAGTACATAAATTGTTTTCATAAATATCTATTACTTGGTTTCTTTTCGATTTTGCGGCCATTGCAACCTAAAACTGTCTGAAATAGTCGAATAATGCAGGAAACACCGTTCGAATTTCCACTGACATGGAAACAAAATATGTTTCTCCGTAACGAATACGGACAACTAGGCGCATCCAACTGGAGGCGGCTATCTGGGCGCATTACCTAGGCACCGGATCAAATGGGTGCCAGGTCAACTGCGCGTCGGTATACCTGATCTCATGGGTAACGTGATACCAACTATCTGCTATCTTCAGATTCTTTATAGTTTAGGACTGTTGCGCATTCGTTCATGTGTGGGATAGGATAATTCATTTAAGAGGCGGTCAAACGTATCACAATTTTGTATTCATGTTTTTTAAAATAAATTAAAAGAATATTTACTCTCAGGTGCCCAGCCCATGTACCGAGTGATCCAAAAGTAGTGCGAATAGTTTTTAACAGTGCTTCTTTTGTAATAAGGCCAGCTCAATCGAACGGGTAACTCCTTTAAATGTCAATCCCTAATTATCTTTAGCCAATTAGTCGGAACGGAATCTCCAAATTCGACAGTCCAGCAATGTTCTTTTGTTCCTTGAAATGTGAGGTTAAGCGGCGTAATCGGTTATCTCGTTGATATTTGCCTATATTTTCGTATACTAAAACAAAAATCGATTAATCGATAATTAACGGACTTAAAACTTAATAAGATTGATTTTCTTTCTTCCCTGGTAAGAGAACTTTCGGCGGCTGTAAAACCAATTTGCATATTCTTACAGGAACCGTTGCAAAAAGGATCAATTCACTACGAAACTTACTTGCGTTATCGGCGATACGACAAAACAATCAAACAAAATGAAAACACACAACGCTCACTCCTCGTCTCCTAGAGCAAATAAGTAAGTTCAGAAAGTACTTAGTAACGAAGCGCCCAACCTAACACGCTTCAATATACCGGATGTTCAGCTGGTCGACTCTACCACCGGTGTGGTCATAACTTCGTGTATGAACGTGAATTAAATGTGAGACGTTCTATTAATGCAATACAACAGTGTTTGTTCTACGTCAGTTAGATTGTGGGAAGTAAATGTTATACAAGAAAGTTTGGTTAACTAAGAGGCTGTGAATAGGTACGTCGGAAAATTAAAGTAGTTGAATTTGTGTTACGAAATAAAGTTGGGTTTGTGCGTTTTTGGTTTGAACATTCAGTCTAAGATTGGTTTTTGAATTATTGGCAATATCAATGTAATTAAAAGTTTATTTAACCCACTTGAATCAATCGCATTGTTGCGTGGTACGTTGACTCGGCTCTGCATGCCTTTATTTATTTGCAGCGGCTTTAATTGTTTATTAAGAATAAAATCTTGATTGTGTGTTTAAATGAACAGTTTTGTATCAGTTTGAGCCCAAATTACGATTCTCAACTTTGAGAGTTTCATGCAATTTGGTTTATGTGAGTGACTTTATTTAACTGAGCTAACTGGACAGGTGTTTCGTGGGTGGCGTAGTGACCGCATGAATTATTCATTTGGCGCCCATAAGGACCTTTTTAATGAGTTCTTTTGAAGCTGTGATTATCAAATCTTTTGGTAATTGGGGAGGTTTCTAAAACTTTGTTAAAGGAGATTGTGGTGTAGTGGAAGTGGTGGTCTTTAAAATACTGGAATCAACGGAAAAAACGAGTCTTCTTTTTGCGACGGTTGAAGTGCGGGTACATCCTTTTTACGCTAAACTTTTCGGCAGTCAGCCTTATTTGCTTAGTTGAAGACGCATAAATTTTTGTAGAATCAAGTTCACTAACGTGGTATGAGAAGTTTAATTTAACTCGGTTATTGTCCGATTTCGTAAAAAGTTGAATCGAGAAAAAGCAAGCAGTTGTAGTGCGCAGTGGGGCATTTCATTAAGGTTCGTTTCTTATCGTAAGTTAAAAGTTTTCTATCGTCCAAATTTTCACCTGATCTAATTCTGTTATAACGCAAAATGAAGTTCACAAACTCTCACCATTTGTGTGTGAGTTCAGTGCGCGTGGTATAGCAGAGAAATTTAATATTTCTTATTTAAATTGTCGACCGTCTGCGTGCGGGGTAATATTTCCAAATAGGCTTTGCAAGCCTTTCTTCCTTTCAAAGATTTTGTTAAAATTCTTTCATGTGTTTCGGAATAAAATTTTACCATTGTCAATCTACTAATTGTATGTTTATTTGAATCCAAAGTGCGACCCAGATTAGAGTATTCATGTCAGATTTTTCTATTCGTACCCAAGATTTATTTCAAGTGGTAATCAAACTTTGTGTCAATATTGGGATTTTTATTTCTAGCAGATGCCGGATGTGTAGATTGACATAGGGAAATAACGAAACACCAATTGCGCGTTGAATTTGCGCTTGTGCAAATCGGGTTCGGCGAAAAAATTGGTGGTCTATAGGCGCTTTCTTTCGGCTGCTTAGCAATCATGATTTCAAAATCGTGATTCGTAGGATCACGTTTTACGAAAGAACGCGCGAATTTAAATCAAAGTATGGTTGAGTTTACGTAGTACACATTTGCATTCGAATTACGTATTTTTTTTGGATTATGAAAATAAATACAAGTGGAAGTACTTGCACAATTATGCCCCTCTTCAGTTACAAATATTGACTAATCGAACATTTGAGCAAAAATATCCTTGCATTTATAGGTTAGGAATTCGTGATCATAAAACTTTTATGTTCAGTTTGTTTACGATTTTAGCAATCATGATCATAAAATCACATTTCGAAAGAACGTGATGTGACAATCCAAACGCGTTTGGATCACCGAAAGAAAGCGCCTATTAATTGATATACGTGTCATTCATGACAGTGGATAATTATCTACTAATTGCTTTTAAATTTTGTCACATGTGTTTACGAACCCAGTAAATTTAGAGTCTTGTGTAATTTGGAAAAGACAAGTGTGTGACATAAATTGTTTGTGAAACTAAATGCAATTAAATATTGTTTGTAAATCTAGTTTTTGGCCTTTTGAAGTCATTTTCAGCGACGAACAGTTGGGGTGACAGTATCATTTATTTTTTGTGTTGGCCCTGAAGTTCTGCATAACATTTCAGTATTTTGTAGTTTTGAATCGGTCACACTGGGCCACGAGATGCTTCACACAGCATCATGGCTTTAATTACAACTTCGTTTAAATCTTCCAGCGAAAACCGCAAGTAACTAATGTCGATATTTCGATTTTGGTTAACATAATATCAATCATTAAAAGAGGAAAATGCAAAATGCATTCTCCAAAACGTAAAGAGCGCAACATGTGGCTTCAAGTTCATTTTTCTCATCGCACCTTGTCACCGCAAGATGCACTTATCGGCATTTTCCACTTAGCCGACAATTTACTACGTTCCCCAGCGAAAAACTATCGATCTTGCTTTAAATAATATCTCGAAAATGAGTATTGAATTTCAACAGTTCGCGTATAATGGTGCATTATATCTTCATATTACTGTTACATTACGAAGCCGAACTAGGACGGGACTCTACTAACATGACTTGACATTTACCTTTGAAATTCCCGTCTCTTGAAACTGATACGCCGTCTGAGACCCGTCACATCCCGACGTCAATGTAACTCTTAAGTCTTGTCACCGTCAATGTTGTTACGGAGAGTATTAACACCCTACTCCTCACGATGCACGTTGCATCCATTTACTGGTAACAAATTTCCAGGTGCAGTAAGTTTACAATGTAGAGAATTGCAATAATTGAATTCTGAATAAGGTGTCGTTCAATTTTTTTAATGCAAAGGGTACTGCGATATGTCCCTTTTCACTGTTAGGATGTTGAATCATTTTCATTGTAAATTCGCGGACCAACTCTGTATGGTAGACATATAATGCTAGATGTTCTACCGTGTGCTTAGCTCTCTCTAGGACGCTGATCTAGTCAACCAATGACGCTGTGCTAAATGTGACATTGATGGAACAAGGCTCTAATTACTGTTTCTATTTCAAATTTCCTCTGTTGTGATAGTTTCCAGCCGAACACTTCATAGGAAGTGACTTGAAAAAAGGATTGAAGTATTTGAAGTGGATAGTTGAGTTTAGTGTTAGTATAATGTGTTCATTAAATATTTATTGCTCCTTGTTTCGAAATGACCCCGTTCTGCTGACATTAAAAGTATAATGTGAGTAGAATAAAAGGAGAGATGATGTGTAATTTACTGCTCATTAAGTGCTGACTTACTGATCCATTTAATCATTGATTTCTCGCTCCCATTTCAAATGAATCCCTGTTCTACTTACTGGATTTTTTGAAACTCGACAAACCGCTTCACCACTTGTGGAAACAACAAAGCCAATGAAGTCGCATGATTGAGTGCTAGTTTAACTGTACTGTTAGAGGATCTGCTTTACCATGGAATAAAGCAAAGTAATTTACAATACGACTTCTATTACTAATGATTTATCAATTAGCGTTAAATACTTTCTATGGTCAATCAGTGTCACATGTTCCAATCTATATCTGCTCAAAGATTCTACAAGTGCAGGTATCTACGGTGTTATTACGAGTAAATTAATCCATTTCTGATAATTGAAGCTCAGCCATCCGCATGGGGTGGCTGATCCCTACCAGGTCGCGGATACAGGAATTCTTGGCTGCTATGAGCGGCACTGAGGAAATCAAATACACAGCGCGGACTATAATCAGCAACATCAACGACTCATTCACAGTAGAAGGCTATGGAAAGAGGCCTATCAAGATTGGGCGGCTGAATAAACACCGCCAACCCACCTGGCAAGTGTGACGTTTCAATACCATAGCCCTACCCCCTTCCTAAAATAAGAATCTACGTGTCTTGGAATGGAAAGTAGGTCCTGCTTCACATGGAACACCATTATAGACCAAACAGTGGCAGCCTTGGGGATTCCCAAGTACTGGATGGAGGTGGAGGAAGAATCAGATATAACCACAAGCAGTCAACAGGAGGAGGAGGAGACAGAAATGGAGGCAGGGAGAGGCCCACAATAAGAAAGGGAGAAACAAGAAGGAAGGAAACGAGACTAAAGGATGGAGGCAGCGGAAACTAGTGGAACTCCCGGGGGCGAGGCCATCACCTGGAAGCAGAGCACCCTTTAATGCAGATATTCCAGTGGCAAAGCTGTGGCCGTAACCATTCGAGTCGGATAACACCCAGTTAGCCCCCCTCCCCTCTTCTCCTACTTTCCAAAGAAGGAACACTGAACCTATAAAGGAAGTCTGTTTGGTTGCAACTGTAACGGGAGCCCGCAAACGGGTATACATTTTTTCAATGTTCATAAATTTTTGGTTGGGTGCTCTTGGATTACGTATTTTCGTATGAAAACTTGGTGGCGACAGCTTGTGACCTCATGAGATAAAAATTAATGGGGTGTACGTGAGCGTTTCGTGAACAAATCATTTCGCAGCCTAGAGGTTTCTGGCAAATTACTCTTCTAAAGAGGTAGTTGATGAAAAGAAATTAATTCTATTGGATGAGCAGCCTTTTGGGGTGTATTTTTTGCAGTTGGTGGGGAATTAAGTTGGAGGTAACCGGGAGGAATTATGCGTTAGACCATGTGAGCATCTTCTTGCTCGGCCAAAAAAATTGGATTAAATGGACCTCGGCAAAGGTATAACGGGGTAGTAGTAATTACATATTTTGTGTCATTGTTAAGCCACGGAGTGATTAGCTTCAATGTCATCATAAAGCAACTAGCAACATTTTCTACGTTTACTGTATGCGCAGGGGCCTAACAATAAGGAAACATTAATGATGATATTTTATTGTAAAAGACCTCCCCATCGATTTCAAAATGGACGTGTGTGAATGTTAATTTTGAACTATCCTAATATAACTCAGTTAATCAAAAAAATTAATAATTCGACCACGGTGTAACGACTTTCGCAAAATCATAGCCTTGATACAATAAATAGATTGTGTACAACTATTTCCAAATAGGAATTAACAATAACAGTCATTTTTAGTCGTAGGGGTTGAATCATCTGACATTGCCGGTGAAATTAATTCTATGGATACCTACCTATTATCGTGTCGAGTGTTTTGGTTTCATTATAATATACCAAAAAATGTGCTGTAAGTAGAAAGCAAAGAAAATGAAAAGAAGCGTTTATGGGTTAGATGAGATAAATTTTTTGAAACATTAGCAGCTATTGTTCCCTCCTACAGGCCCATAATGCTTTGGAAGTGGTTATTAGGCACAATTGTTGCAAGGCACAATGTCCATTTCTTGTACAAGAAAATGCCATGCCAACATTTTATTCTGTCGTTTCTGGTCGAGTTTCTGGTACAATAAACAATAATTGTATGTATCACATCTTTTTCTATTCAGAAACGATATAATAAGAAGATATAGTATCGTGTCATACAGGCTTAAGAAATACAAAATAGTTGTATATACAGGGTGATTCAAATTGGAGGGTCACCATGGGGATTTCGGGAACTGTAAGAGATAGGTAGGTAGTTTAAATTTGGCAAAGCTGCGCATTTTGATGCGTAACAAAATGCAGTTTTGAAGTTTACAAAATTCCGACTACTTTCGGAGATATCCGGAAAAGCCAAAACTTTGCAAAATCGTTTTTATTTTTACTGAACTTTTGTTCCTCTACAAGATGCTACTTTTAAATTTTATGTTTGCCGTTTCGTTTCCAGTCAACCATCATCAGCTTTGTTTTTTTTATGGCAGTAATTTTTACTTTTTGTGTCATTTGATGGAGAATTTTTTCTGATTTCAAAAATGTAAACATCACTATCTTTTAATCATAAATAGCGCTATTAATTCTACCTAAGACAAAGTTTTCTAGGCAATTTTTGAGCTCTCTTTTGAATTCTCTATCAAATGACACAATAAGTAAAAATTACTTCCATAAGAAACAACAAAGTTGATGATGGTCAACCGGAGACGAAACGTCAGATTTAAAATTTGAAACTAGCATCTTGTAGAGAGAAAAAAGTGGCCATAATAATGTGTTATTTATTTTGAAATAGCTTTTTAAATAACTTCAGTGAAAATTAAAAACGATTTTGCCAAATTTCGGTGTTTTCCGGATATCTCCGAAATATAAACTACCTATCTATCTCTTACAGTTCCCGAGATCTCCATGGTGGCCCTCGAATTTGAATCAGCCTGTACAGGGTACTAAAAATACTACAATTTTCTGAAAAAATAGAACATAGTCTTGAAGAGTGAGTGAATTACATGCCCCACAACCTTAAAAAGTTCAAGTAATTAATTAAATTCCTAGCATATAGAGTGATATATTGATGAAGGCTATTAGCACTATAGTCGGTGTAATGATCTATGTAAGTGTATGACGAGATAACTCACACAACGGTTTTTTTAAATTTAATATACCTATCTGTATCTCACAAGATACCCAAGTAATTTACAAGCGAGAAAAGGTGCAGTGGTGTGGTAGAATGAGGAACAAATGTTATTCTGAATATTAAAAGGCAACTTTGTAATGTGGAACAGTGTACATTCAGAGGAAGCCAAATTTTCTGCGTTTCTGAGTTGCGCCCTAACAAATGAGAAAGAAAAACGTGTAAGCTCCACACCTTATCCATTGCTAAGTAGATGACCAACTTTTAGCGAAATAATTTTATGAATTATTACGCAAAGTGCAAACGTTAGAGTAGTCACGATTAGAATTTGTTTTGAGAGAACAAATCTATGTATAAATTGTATGAGTTCGAGTCGAGATTTATAAATAGCATTATAAGTAATTTATGTCTGTTGCGATTGGGCGTTCTCCTTTTGACATTCTGGAGATTTATGTTAACAGAGTGATGGGAGGTGCGCATTGTTCAACATTCGTATCAGCTCGATTCTTACCAACCGAGAAATATTATTTATGCTTTATATATCTATAAATTATTATTGCAGAACATTCCAAAAGAAGCGATATATTAGTTTTAAGTACATTAGTATGGGAATATTCGTAACTTCTTGTATACAATTGTGCTCGAGTTCGTCGTCTTAAGCGTTGGCACGCTTTCCTTTTACATCTTTTTTTTTTCATTCGTTTTCTTTGGCTGATGTCGCCGTGGCCTTGCTCTCTGTGCAAAATGTCCGTAAGGATGAATAGCTTTTTGAAAAGAATAATAAGAATGGGACGGAATAAATGATCTAGATGCAGTTGTCTTATGCGAGTGCTTGATGATTCATTGATTCAAAGTTGTTCAACATTCCTTTGCCTTTTAGCAGTATTGCGAAATGGAGATTGGTAACTGAGCTGAATTCCATAATTTCCATTAGTAGGTATGCACAAAGTGGAATAAACGTGCACATTATGATGGATATTCTGGAAAGTGGCTTGACGCAAGACCTTACTCTCCCCTTCCGCGTCATAATGTGTGTTGCATCAAGTTCCACTTTATATGCGATAGCTGAATTATTGCAAACAATTTATAGTACTTCTACTTGTTTTTCAAATTAAATGACTGAAATTAAAAACGAACAGTCTTACGTCAATTTTTTCAATTTTATTGTTACCTTTTGACAATGGATTAACATTGTGTAAGGGCTAGTCAAGACAGTAAAAGAATAAGATTACACAGTTGCAATTTACAAGGTTTAAATTAAAAAGTAAATAAATTTATGTACGACTGCTTGATAATGCCGTCATTACAGTCGCAATTAGTGGCCATAGCCATGGCCTAGTCCATAATGATAAAGTAAAACGGCCGCCTGTCAATGTGACAGTCGTACTTAGGTGTCAATCCAGGGTAAATTCAAGTATTTTAGAAATACTTGACAAATGCTTGATATCTGTTGTCAATGATATATAGATTTTATCGTTTATTGAATTCCATGAAATTTTCATTTTTAAGGGTTGTTGCAGTCGTACATAAAGCTTTGTATATATCGCGTCCATAAATAGGCTTTATGGGGACTCGCCTTGTTTATTTGTGTGTAAACGGCTCGTCCATAAAGACCCAGTTTATGTACTTGATATATAAATAGTTATTATTTGCAGATGTTTACGAATTCATCGATTTTATAGATCGCATTTTGAACTAATAACTTTTAACCTGAATTCCCTGAAAGTCTTTATATTTTTCATGGTGCTGGGGAGGTTGTTGAAGAGCTTAATGCAATGATATTGGGTGACTGTTGGGATACTTTGAGTTTTGATACCGGCACAGAGAAATCTCGTTGCCTTCTTGTGTTGTAATTGCCATGTGCCATTTTGATATGAAAGAAGGAATTGTAGAAGCACGTCCAGTTATATCTACCATATGAATAACTATAACATGTAATTACTTGGTAATACCTATACCTTTGTTGTGAGTCCCTGAAAATTGGAATGCACCGATCAAATGCCAAACTTTTAGGTCTCCTCCTATACTAAAACCTTTCTAGATGTACAAACTTCACATATTTACATTGTGTTAAAATGTATGATGATACTATTTGTTTTGACTACAAGAGCAATATAAATTTCAGTGAAATGTCAATAATTCCATGATTT
This sequence comes from Photinus pyralis, assembly GCF_008802855.1. Lineage (NCBI taxonomy): Eukaryota > Metazoa > Arthropoda > Insecta > Coleoptera > Lampyridae > Photinus > Photinus pyralis. The sequence continues at coordinate 6,671,693 of NW_022170738.1, forward strand.
AGTCAGGAAATGCACTCGAAGTAGTTTACGGTATTGTGTATAGATGGCAACACCTATGAAACTGATGAATTGAACACGGACGCTTTAAATGAAATATATTATGTTCTCCTTGCAGTTCCTTCACTAGTAAAGAGAGACAGAAATTGCTTGATTTACTGTAGCTGTATGCGTATATAGGTGTGGGATTACCGCCCATGTCAATTCATTTATTATCTCTATTTTTCTGGAAATTATAAGTATTTTGTTATTATGTGTAGGTATACTAATTTATAGAACTGAAAAAGTGACACCTATAGAGCTATAATATGATCATTAAACTAGTTTTCCCCAAAATCGTCCTGAAACCATGATGTTCATTCCTACTTTGTCAGGAAATTTGAGTGTCCATGAGGGAGGCAATTTCCTGCCGCTTGTCACTTTACTGGCCGTACCTGTCACTTTACCGGCCGCACCGTCACTTTACCGGCCGCATCTGTGACATTGATAAATGTCTATAATGACTCCTGTCATCACTGACATATTGACATTAATCAAATGTTCTATATAAAAATTGAAATTTTATATTAAAATACGATTTCGGGTAAAATTTAAGACAAAACTCTTCAGCAAAATGACATTACCTGGCTCGGAAATTAAAGCACTCGGTCTTATTGTCATGACTTTTAATTATCTAAATGACTATTTTAGGCTATCATCACAAAAACGGTGATTTTGTGGTCGCTTTTGCGGCCATAAAGTTTCACTTTATTGTACGCTTCTGTCAAACTTTACTTTATTGTACACATCTGTCAAACTGTACATATTTGAAACTGATGTGTGAGAAACAGTAATCTGTTTGATACAAAGCGTCTATCTGGTCTAGCCCCATCAAGGATTGGGCTACCCACGTGCGTTTTTTTCATTTTCGGACTTGTAGGAATGTTTCACACTATTTTGCATAATCACAATGTTCACATTTAAAATTATAGTTTGACGTTTCAATCTTTGCTGCTTGCAGACAGTGGCGGCGCGTAGTGGTGTGTCTTGGGGGTGCACAATTTAAAAATGGGGCCACGGGCAAAAAGCCGGAGGCGAAAATTTTTTGAGTGTCACTGCAACACGAAGTTTTTTGGGCCTATTAAATGGCATAAAAAAGCTTATTGATGAGACCTCTAAATACTCCAGGGTTTATTGAATTTTCTCGTTTTGTCAATGGCTGCGGAGAGCAAGTTCCAAAGCACCACAAAATTTTATACGGTCTATAATTTTGGATAAAACATACCTGTTCTTTTTTACTTCCTCATTACGTTTTTCGATACTCAAACGGTATGCACTATTTAACTGCTGCCTTATATCTTGCTTACCTAATAAATTAAATCTCAATTTAGCAGATATATGATGTGCCTTTGAAGATTGATATTTTTTAATTTTTTCGGATAAATGCACTAAGTCTGTAACGCCATTCTTTGTCCATTCTGATGCCTCATCACCAAACAACAAACACGGAAAACAATAGACTATTGTTAAAGGTACAACCGCATAACCAGTCAGGTTTTTCATACATGTCTATTTTAAACGATCGTTTATTCTTCCTTTATTGATTTTCGATATTTCCAAACTCGGTTTTGGGCGACCCGCATTTTTTATTTTAATTTGATCTTCTAATTTTAGTAAATTAAATTTAATAATTGTCTTTAAATAATGAACGGTAACGTCGCAACGTTACTTGTTAAAACCGAAACGATCAACAAGCCCTACTTCGTAGTCCCGCGAATACTGGTTCACAATGAGAGTGTGCTCTTGCTATACTTTACAACTTGGACCTTCGCGGGGCGCACGGGGAAAGGCGACGTAGCGTTTGAACGAATCAGAGATCGTAAGCTAATCGTGCACTGCACAGGAAGGCGGAATGGGAATAATTCTTAATACACGTTCAGCGGTGTGTCAATGTACCCGTTAGGTTTTGCATTTCAGATAAGATAAGTGAACTATTTTTATTGCGAACGTGCAAGAATGTTAAATACATAAATAGAATTGTTATTGTTTTCCTTTTTTTAAAATGATTTTTGGGAGTGCACGTGCTCATGTGCACTTATTGAGAAACCGCCACTGCTTGCAGACCTTTTTGAAGTGTAGAACCAAAACATGAGGAAGATGTTATTGCTTACATTATTATACGAAGAATCACCAGCAATTAACCGAAAACACAAGTGGCTACCTATACCTGCCATCAAAGTAGGTAATCAGGTTTCTAATAATTGTACAGCATGTTAACTATAAGGTCTTGGAAGCCACAGTTTCAAAGGACCTATTGCATTTGACGTTATTAAAATCTTGTGCAACGGAGGATGTTGCGATTGTACTTTTACTCTCAAACGCCTGCTCTTATATCATATATGACTTAGGGTCGCAATGCTTGCATCTTCCAAAATTTCATTTAGGGTATCTGAACTGTCGCTATCGCCCATTTTGATACGCACAAAACACACGCAAAGATGCTAATTATAATTACATACGACAGGAAATGCTATGTTTTTAATTGTCTAAGATAACTATGATTTTCAGAAAAAATATGTTTATGAGCAAATTTTTGAATTCTTTTTTGATGATCGCCTAAAAAATGTTGTGTGCACCTTGGCCAAAAGTTATTTGTTTAGGCCTCATCTGAATTGCGGCCTCGGCTACCGCCTCGGCCACAAACAACAGCTTCGGCCAAAAAAGATCACTTTTACGGCCTTGGTACACAAATAACTATTATGTTACAAGTAACAACTGTTGTCTGTTGCCTAAACACACAAAACCTATGCGAGCGCTCGTAGTGGTCATTAACCGTAACAGCCGTTGGGGACTGCCACCTTAAATAATTTTGCGTTCATTTTGTTCAATTTTTTTGCTGTATTATTTATACAAATTTTGTGTTCTAACGGTTCAAGATATTGCTCAGGCAGTCCACAGTGACTCAGTAAAGAGTAAAAAATGAAAAAAGGTTTTCTCCTAGGTTTTCGCCTTAAGGCGAATAGCTTTAGCGCATTTTCCATGAATTGATCAGTACCTACTTCCCGAAATGTCATATAACGGACTACTTATGTGTACAAAGGAAAATAAGTTATGGCATATATAATATTATAAATAAGAAACTTATTGCGCATGCGCACGTCTGATTTTTACAATATGCAATATCTGCGGTTTAAATTTCAAAAAAATATCTTCAAGATTTTCTTTGGCTGAGGTGCCAGAGCTATTAGCTAGCGAATGCAAAAAGACCAAACTAAATATCTTGAAAACTGTAGGAGTAGTTAAGGCGTCGGTCGGACGGACGGACGGAGAAAGTGGCCATAATAGCGCCTTCCAATATGAGTTGAAAAATGCGCTAAAAATGCTGAACTGTCAGGGTTTGCTACTTTGAAAAATAAACCAGACGACAGTGACATACACTACTATTCGTAATCGAAAATGACTTTAAAGGTCACAATAACTAGATTTCAAAACAAAATTTAATTGCTTTATTACAACGTATCTTTCAGAAATTTAGCGATAAATTAAAATGCTTCTTTTATATTTGTTATAGACTATTCCACTACATTTTAAAACACATTCAGAAACTTTCACCCAATATTCTACTGGGACTCTCGAGCAGTTTCTGGATTATAAATTAAGGTATTTTACATAAAATTTTTGTTGATTCTTGAACGTCTTCAGAGATTGTTTTCCGATTTTTCGGACTATTTCAGTTTATTGGGCAATTTTGGGAGGTTGTAACGGGCCTTTGTTACATAACGCAGATAGCGTCTTTTTACTTATGCTTTACTTAGCTATCAATAAGATCTGTAACAGTTAGTTTTGATTCTGAAGTGTAGGGTGTTTGATCAGTATGATTTTTGCTCGTAGTATGATTATTGGTTTGCTTTATCTTCGTTAGCTTCCGAATTTTGCACGATTCGAGATTTTTCTGTAGAAGGAAGCTGGCCGTTTTGTAATTTGCTTGTCACCTAAGTTGTTGCTTAATGTAAAATTGGTCTGCATCGGAAATATCTATTTGGGTTTAGCTTGGAGAAAGCAATTTGGGGATGTTTTGGATACCGTTGGGCGGGAGTTCGACCTTCGACATCGATTATAGTGGATTTTGGGGTCATGCGGCAAATTTTTTTGGTTACGGAGATTTGAAACAGGTTGGACGAAATTCATTTAAGTCCTGAAGGTAAGGATTTTTCCGAATTTGTGTTTGTTTTGGATTTGGAATTTTGGATGTGTATATTAGGCATACGGAAACGAGAAATAAAAAAAATTTTGGAGCGCCGGAACGGCTTCGAACTTTTTTTTCGAATAGCAACCTAAAATTTTTCTTAAAGTAGTTGAAAAACTAAAAAAAATGTTTCGCCAAAACGGTTAAGTACTATGATTTCGTTTCGTTAAAATATTGCGAATGTACGATCACCGACTAAAGTAATGATAATCGGAAGCTTACTGCCACTTAGGCAACCAACCATACACTATATAAAATGGCAATAAGCTAGATAAGATTTAAGTTATATGTGTCGTGTTTGCTTGTTGGGATGTGTGTGTGAGAGGCTCCTTTGCAAACTGAAGGTGTCATCTGAATTTCTCAACAGCTACGGTCCGGCTCCCGGTATATTCAGCAGAGGATTAGGAAACGAGCCGGTGGTGCCCACATTTCTTTCTTTTGTCTTTAGTCGACGTTGTCGTAGGTTTCGGCCATTACATCCCGTCCTTACTGATCTTGTGACAGGGGTGCTCTGCTGAACACCTGGATACAGAGAGGCGACATCAAAATTTGTTAATAGTTACTATTTGTGCTACGCGAAGAAAATTTCAACATGGGCTAGTAGAGGTGTCCGTATACAAGACAACAATACCGTGTATCGATTGAAAAGAAGAAACCTCGAAAAAACTTTCTTTATAATGTGTTTTTATGGATTTTTGAAAGATTGTTCAGATATTGCCCAGAGGTTCTTTTGCGATACGTTCTTCAGATTTCCTTTAATAAGGCACGAACTTTTCAGAAATTCCATTCCACTTTTTGAGAGAATTTATGTAGGATTTATAGAAATTTTCGGATGATTTTCAGGGGTGCTTTCTAGAAGCTTCTTAAAGGCATATGATCTTTGAAGGCACATATGTGTACCCTGGTTTGCAGATGAGTGTACTTTACTGCGCCAGTTCACCTTAAATTGTAGGAAAAGTTCGAGGATATAAGAGTTATTCCTTTAGGTTTTTTGTTCGTGATACTTTATAGTTGCGTTTGAATTGTATCCTAGTCTTTTATATAACAGTAAAAATTCTAATGTTTTGTTAATCACATTGATTAGTTAATTATTGACAGGTTGACACGGTAGAACGGTTTTAGTAATCTACGAATACCTTTTCTGTTGAGATTAAAGGTACCCTACAATTTCAAAATTAATTCTTCTTTTTTCGTTAAATGTACCTATTTGTTTATATTGGGAACCTTCTATGTCTCCTTTTAATCTCACTTACTACCAAATCCATTACTTTAATCAAATTACTGCGTGGGTGTATTACAAAATCAAGTACGTATTGAGGAATTATTGACGACTTAGATACGCACTTCACCTATGGATTAATTTATCCCAACAGTTTCGCAAGGCTAGTATTTATATGAGGTTAATTACGTTCAAATTGTCAATCATTCGTAATCGTCGATAGAGATAATACATCATAATCACATTAATCTATGTTCCCATACCATCTTTGATACATGAGGAAGATTGACGTTCCGATAAACTCCTCAATGCTGAATACACGTAAGCCGATAAGATTGATTAGGTAAGTGAAACGTAAACTGGACTTGCATAATTTGAATAGAATTGCAAGTCAGGGTGAAGAAAGGCTTTTAACAATACCGATCTACACGTTGATCGATATCCCACTCGCGGGAACAATAAATTAAAAGGAAATGGCTGTATGGGAATGATGAGATTTTGACGTGTCATGTGATGTGACGTGACGATTTATCTATTTATCGATTTTTTTAGGTAATGCACGACTAGCTTGCTGAGTGACATTGTAATGTCTATATAGGATTCTTACACAAGACCAATTATCGAATGAGACATGACTACTTTTACAGTTGTCTTTATATTAATGGTGAACCTTGCTGATCGCGATCACTTACATAACATAAGTAACATTTATTAACTGGCAATCACGAGATGAATGTTGATTCCTGTTTTGCATCAGTATAACTGGATATTTCTCAAAATTGACTAATAAAAGTCTCGCATTACAAGATCTATCGACGTTTTAAGGGATAAAGTATGTAAGGACCACCGGACGTATCTGGAAGACATTCCATGGAAGGAACTTGGCAAGCACTACGCTTCATAGCCCCCGATTTTTATCCCAGAATGCCAAGTACTAATTTTTCATGAAGCTGAGTCGATCCCGACGAGGAAAAACGTCAAAGATCCTTTGTTGGTCGGCCCGAGGATCGAATACGACACCTTCATGTTGTAGGCTATGTGCGCATGCGCCTTATCGTCTATTAGCCCACAATCCACGCAGTCTTCGTTATCTCTTTTCCCGATTTTGTGCAGATAACTCCCATAACTACGTTTAGTGTAACCTCACCAAGCCTGAGCCTCCTTCTTCCAGTTAGAGTGCTACTCTGGTTTTCTCCGGTGCCATCCGCAATCTCCTCTCAGCTGCAACTTCTGTATGACTATCTGTGAAGTCATCCACAAACCCTATTATTGATACTCTTTGAGGAAATCGCAGCCTCAGCACTTCTTCGTACGTTAGATATCACAGTGTGGGCCCTAGTACCCCCCTCTCATGTGGCATTACTTTCGGGCTAAACTTATATAGACCTCCTTCCGGTTTCTGTACCTCGATAGTCCTGTTTGTGAGGTAGCTCTTGACTACGTACGGTGGTGCCCCTTTTCCCTCCAATTCGTTGACTGTATCTCGATGTGTGATCGTATTGAACGCATGCTCCACGTCGAGCGAAGCCATGAGGCAGATTTTCTCGTTTTGTGTGTCCCCGCGTTGGTAGTATTCCTGAATTCCGCTATTGCCTTAGTCGCCTGCACCGTCGACCCTCCTTTGCGGAAACCATATTGATTATATCCGCCATTGTTCCCACCCGTGACCACCTCCAATTTTTGTTTTATGATCTCAAAGATTTCCCCACAAAATCCGTTAAACATGGGTCTCAATTTCTAACTGCTTTTGAGTATGAGTGCCAGGCGGGACTGCTTCCACTCAATCGGGTAGTGGCCTAATCTTAGATATTTGTTTGGCAGCCTGCTTAGAATTTCTGGTGCGTTTTTTATAACCTGTTTTCGACCGCTGGCACCATGTCCGGCCCCCCAGCATTATTGTTTGGTAACTGCTTGGTAATCGCTATCACTTCGGTATTTGTAACCTCCTGCAAATCGCCGCCCTCTGCGTCATCTAGTATCAGCACATCTCTGGTGGGAAAGAGCTCCTTCATCCTTTGATAGAGGGTCTCGTCGATCCACCCCATGAGGTAACCCCTTCTTTTGAATTTTCCGGTCGCAATTTTATGCCCGTTGCCCCAAATATCCAGCTCTTCGCACAGCTTTGCCAACAGTTCTTGCTTTTGTTTATTGTGCGCTTCCCGACTGCCCTTTAGAGCGATCAGTAGTTCTGCAAGTGGTTTACCAGCCTTCCTTCTCATATCTATGCACTTCTTCCTTATCTGGGCGATATTGTCACTCCACCAATATGTGCCTCTCCTCATACGTCTTTTCACGGGTATTGTGGCTTCGCACATCCTCCTTAACTCTGCCCTTAACTGCCTCGCATCTGGAACACTTCTCCCCTTGAGTTTTTCGATTTCTCTATGTAGCTTATTTCTATTTAATTTATTGGTGTTTCACCCCCTCGTTACACCGTTTCTCTTCCACCTTCGCTTCCCAGTTCGTGACCCTCTCCTGCAGTGTTTCGGAGCACCAAGTGAAATCTATGTAGGAGCACTTCTCCCCGTGTACGAAAGTAGGTGTTCTCCCCTGTTCAAGATTGAGAGGTCGTATGTGGCTGCCCATTCTAACAGTGTGTTTTCCTTCTTATTAGCTTTCCTCGAAGTTGACATTACAATCGCCGACAACGGTAACCCTGCCCACCCCGAGTCTTCGAATTTCGTTCCTGAGTTCGTCCAACCGCTTAGTATAATCATTAATCACAGATATACACTTATATCTGTGGTCTAATGTTCCTCCGTTTCATTGGGTGGTGACACGGTGAAGATGAAATCCCCCTCTACCGTCACCACGCGTCAATATTAATTGAAAAGTCGAATATTTAACGCCTTAGAACCAATTTAGACACAAACTGTGGAATATATATGACCAAACTTAAACATTAGTGAGTGGCGTAAGGGTTGGCATCTGACTTAATTCATCAGTTCTGCATAATAGGGATAGCTTCAGTCAGTTTTATGGCTCTAAATTTTCCAGGGTTATTAGGAGGTTTTATTATGTTGATTTTTCATGGTTTAATTGCTTTGTGTAGCTAATATTTCCTATAAACGTGTTTATTCACGTAAAATCTATTTGAAAGAAATGTGATTTGACAGCGTGTATTCTACAAACGACTTGCTCAAATTTGAAAAATAAGCCATAGGCATGTAGGAAATTAAGAGCCCTTTCCAATGATGTGTCACTCGACCCAACGTTCAATTTAAAAGTATGGAAGGGGTGGCTGCTACCCTGCTTGGGATTTGATAGCAGGGGTGTGAATTTTAAAGTAAAAGTTGTCTCCCTTCCAACCAAAATCGACGTGTTTTTGCGTTTGTATCAAGGGTATTATAACAAGACCTTGATAAATAGTCGACTATTTTGATTGCATCTAAATTTCGATTGTATTTTATAATAATTTAACGAGACATATTAATTTTGGCGTTAATAATCTGATGAAAGCCCGAGACCGAAGCTCGAGGGCTTTCATCTATGATTATTAACGCCAAAATTATGTCGAGTCAAATTAATAAATACAAGAGAAATTTAGCAGCAATCAAAATAGTCGCTTATTAATCAAGCTCGTGTTATATTTATGAAGATTATTTCTTGAATCCAATTATTTATACCAGGGAGGCATATTCACAAAATGAAACAGTTTGATATCATTTATGCAAAATATCAACAACAATCTACAAAATACAAACATACGTATCAATTGACTGAATTGAATTCCACATACACTTTACACTATATTCTTTATAACCTTATTCCCCATCTTCTTTTTTCATGTTCCAGGTCAAAATATCATTCAGTTTTGTGAATGGTGTTGATTCATTTAGTTTACATTGACGATGCTCGCAAAATTTGGTGAACTGCCTCCATACGCTATTTTTACTCCTCACTGTATATTATGCGGGATTGTAGACTGGACCACACCACCATCATTTCTTCGCTTGTGGTTTTGCCAAAACGATTCATTTCAAAAACTTCAAAAACACGATTTTGACGTTTAAGTTAAGTGCTGTCAGATGCACAAGCTGTCATGCTGATAGTCGGCTATCGTGCACCATGCAAAATAGTCGCTAATGGAGGGTGTTGATTGGTTTCGTCAAACAGGAATCAAAAGTGTGATTGGTTGATAATTGACATTTAATAGGCGAAGGAAATAATCCAAAACTATTTCCTTACGAGTTATTCAGTCTGTTTCGGTTTCGTTGGGTCACCCTGTATACGTCTGTATATTTATAACGCGCAAGCTTAGAATGCAGGTCACTATAAAATACATGTGCAATTTGAAATCAACACACGCCGCTGATCGGCCAGCTAGGTAGCTCCGTTAGGCAAATAGTTAACAGCGTAGAGCGATATGCTCTTACTCAGGGTAGTGGGGAAGTGAATTAAAAACTTTGACCACAAATCATTATAAAAGTTCCAAGTAAATCTCCGCCACTGATACTTACTGGTGCTTCGATTCGGGTCTTTCAGGCGCCACCTAATTCCGCTTACAATTTTATATGCAGCCATCGGAATTAGGAAAGGTAGCTTCACTATAAAAAGAGTCAACAATTGATCCACAAGAAAAATTATCGTTTATTAATCAAAGACAATGCAAAATTTAAAAAAAAATGAAATCTTCTCATGAACTATTAACGCAGAAATTAACCCACCAAAAACCCCTGAAGTGTGACACCTCGTACCGCTAAGCAACGACAAGTATAATTGAAATGATGTACTATAATCGGTAGCTTGAGGTTTTGAAGTTAATCGTAGTATCGAGCTCTTTACCTTACAAGTGATTACTTCTCTAGAGTAATTCGTATGTGATAGTTAAACAGTCCTAAAGATCAAGCATACTAATTACACGTAAAAATTTCCACTTACATATGTGGGTCAAATAAACTGTTCATAGATATTTAGGTCTTAACAACAAAAAAGAAGGTTGAAGGTACGTCACCGCTAACGATAAATTGTGTCGGCACTTCCACAGGTTCCTGGTGTAACCAAAAATAGCTCCTACGGAGGTAACAAAGCTTGTTCTCCAGATATATTTCTCTCACGATCTACGTTCGGCTGCCCTTAAGATTTTAATGATTCTACGGGATGTTTTACAGCACACTCATCTGCAGTAGGTCGATTATTTCCCCGGATTCAGCTGAACCCCCTTGCAAAGACTCTAAAAAGTAACCTAATTACGACTACGTTATAACCCACAATCAACCCTATGCTGTATCACTCTCGTTATTCTATACGATCAATCGTTATCGCAGATTAACGATCAAAGGTTATGATGACCACAACGACTATCGATAAACGCGATATGCTGTATCAATATTTTTACGGTATCGTAACGTTGCCCGGTATCTCGCAGTGGCTATTTCGGAAAAAAGTGTCACATTCTAGAAGACAAGGAACGCTGCGCAACGGCAGTGCGTGTAAGAGTGAAATACCACAGCGATAAAATATAAAGAGGGCGTTGTGTGCGCGCTTTATCTTTAAACAAATGCCCGCCAGATTTGGAAATGCAGACGTTTCTTTAAAATTATTTGTATTATTAATTGTACGTGTACCTATACCTAGTTGTTTTTTCACGACATGGCGAATGTCGAAGAGAATAATAAGAGGCGGAGAAAAACCACTAGGAAACAATTTGAGGACTTGTCATATTTTATTGAAAGTAATAACATAATCCTCCACGGAAAGACAAAACCGTTGGAGGCAAACAAAATCAAACATTTGTGGCAGGAGTTTGCCAGCGGAAATGGACCACCAAATACTGCCTTACAGATTCTCGAAAATTTTTTTGAAAATCAATTTCACCCAGCTGAAACGGATCACTGTTGCCTCGTAAAATTCTTCGTTGGATGTTTTCCTCATGTCTCAATAAAAACACACAGAACTCACCTCCTTATTACATTTTCCAATTGCCCAAACAAAGCTACTTGCAAAAATCCTTGAAAATTATTCATTTTCTTTCTCTTTAACACCCGCTTAAACTCCAAACGAATCGCTGACAGGACCGTTACGCCCCAAACGGGTAGCATGAACCCTGTCGTTAAGTTTTTCTGGTTATGGTTGCAAAATAACGATAGAGAATTACGATAATCGTTATCCCACACTTGCTACGAGTGATACAGCATACCGATTTTTAAAAAATTATGGTAACGCCGCATAACGATATCGTTATTCTTAACAATAGTGATACAGCATAGGGCCGAATAATGCTAACCTCTTATTCAGAGAGTACACAAAAGAGAAGAACTGGATACGTCCCAAATGATTTCAAAATTTACTATATGGTCGGCATTTGTTCCCCTACAATAGAAAAAATATCATCGGGTAATATTACCACCACAATATACAAAAAAAAACAATTATAATACTTAACAAAACTACAAAAAAAACCTTTTTGTTTTCTTTATTTCAAATTTTACCAGTTAGTACGTATATGGTGGGCCGGGTTTCTTATAATAATATTTCGAGCAGATAACGGAACAACGACCCCAAATCTACTTAACTTCTAACAAAATTCTTATATTACCTACGTATGTACAATAATTCCTAGGGTACCCTTATACCACAAAAGAAATCAACTCGACTTACAAACACAAACGGATTACAGTTATCAGCTACACCCTTCACCTTCTTTTCACGCAATTCAGACGTGACGACCTCGAGCACGTGGATCCTCGTCCAATTCGACGATAATTTTCTGTACTTGGCTTGACAACGATAATCACGACCCAACTCCTCTTTATCTCGTATCACAAAAGAGCAACTGGTGATACACGGCGAAAAAGCGGCGGACTGCCGAATGATTTGATGCGTAACCGGAATCGAAATAGTGGGTGAACAGATGTCGGGTGCACTCCACGGGCTCCTGAATCTTTCCTTAGCTTTATCAGCACCCCTTTTCAGCAAACCCACAACAACAAAAAAAACGCTTCCCCCTGCTTCCAGTACCAGCTCCCAATCGACAAACCACGCTAAAACGCGGCCGCAAACAAAACACCCAGAACAAAACTTTTACAATTTTACTATTTTACTATACGTTCCGATTCAAACGAAAACAACGAATAATCTGCACCGGCTCGAAGGTTTTCCGCGCTAGCCTGTTCTACCCAAAGCGCACGTTATCGCAATACAGATTTACGAGTTTCTCCCAACAATTTCCCGAAATTTTACACGTACCATTACAACCTCAATTCGTGCACAAGACAACACTTACGATTTGGAATGCTTGAGTTTTCCGTATTAAAAGTCCATTTCGGAAAAGATTCTGACTGAACGTCCAAAAACAAATTGTCGGCACAACGGGTAATCGATCGATTAAAGATGCTTCCGCTAATTATTAAATCAATTCGACCATTGAAAAATATATCAAACACCCAAATTCGGGAATCTAATACGACCGATTCTATTGCAGGTTGCTAGAAGACGCCACAAGTTTCGAAATTTTACCCAAGCCAAAGCTACGGATAGTTATCTCTGACGAATAGTAGAGCAATATTTGATACATGACCATATAAGGTAATTTAATGGTACATAAAAAAAGCAAAACAAACTAAATGTCCTCTAACGACAAGAAGACAAGTTAAATCGGAGGGGCAAACACAGAAATGCAAAAGTAACTAGAAATTGTTCGCATTCAATGCCTCGAGAAAATTTAGAAAATATACAGGTGGAAATTGAAGACAGAAATGTTAATATTATTTAAAACTGTTACAGATAGTAGAATGACATATTAGATTGGGGATTGCACTAATTCTACAAATAATGCATCTCGTCCCTATACAAGGTGACTGGTGCACGGATAAATTATGAAATACAACAAAATAGGTTTCAAAAAATGATCACGTTTGAGAGGAAAAATCAGAAATCCTCTGAACGTCTAACCAAATTACTTACAGCGTTGCCGTGGTCGTGATACACTACACCATAACTTTTCCTAACAAGTGTATTAGTGTATAGACCGGTAAGATTTGATTAAGAAGACTTTCATTCCTTAACTGAGCGATTATGAATCACGCAAATGTAACAAGCGAAGCAGCGAACTCGAGATGTGCAGTGTTGAACTTGTAAGGAGTTTATACCACCACCAGCTACACATAGCACGTAATATTGTTGTAACTTACAAATGTGAAGTTGGAAAAGCTTATTAATTATAACTAAAAAATCGGGAATATCTTAGGTTGTGAAAGACAAACACTTTCTCAGATAAAAGTTCTTCCTTGTCTTTCAGGTGATATACAGTCACATTGAATATTTTAATTAAAGGAGGAGTGTAAAATCCCTCAAATGAATACGAACTACTAAATTGAATACGTCGGTAATAATTGGCGTAACAAACGGCACACACAGTACAGTACAGAAACTTCAGAAAGCATAATCCCCGACAACAAGAATGATAGCCGTTTAAGCGGCCGAGTATGACTGCAAATCTTGCATTATCCTAAAATATATGAAGCAATGCAAAGTCATAATTTAAATACTAAGTGTTATTGTTAATATCAGAAGCGAATGGCGATTTACTCGTGTTTCCAGGAGGGTTGGGGGTGAGTGTCCAGAGAGCGCGATAACCGCGATCCAAGCGGCCCTGGTCATTAGCACGCCCCGGGTCCAAGAATGGCCGCTCGATGTGTGCTTATCCCACTTATAAATCATTACAATATGCAATATAATTCCGAGGTCTATCTGCTTTTTCGCAGGCAGATGCTCTTTATATGGGGAGGACTAGTAATAAATCGGAACCCTTTGGGAAGACATTCTTATAAATATACACACAAAAAGCTGACACTCATATATCCCAGTGTCACCATCCATCTCGGGCCCTCCATTGTTCTGTACTGATTTACCACAAGTCCAGCGGAATACAATGCGATGCAGTAGTGCACCGTGGATCCATATCGCTCGGTAGTTACAAGACATTATGTATACCCGATACACTCGATAGAGTAAGAATGTCTTGTGACTGACCTCCCGCACTATGTTAAAAGAATCTAATGAAGATCCCGATGCTATAAATCGTTTTCTTCTTAAGCGTACGATGCTTACGACTTACATTCAATTAATTTACTTCGTTTCGCATGCACAACGTAAGTTTATGGTCAACTTCGTCGAAGACTTTTACAAATAGTCCACGCAATTTTATCACACAGCGATCCTATATCATCATCGGAAACATTATGCATCACAGTTTGGTTTCGGAAGCTATCTTAAATACTTCGGTTCATAGGGTGAAAGTGAACTGTACAACAAAACAGTGCGGTATGCTTTTGAAGTGAAACATGGCGTAGTGATTATGTTCCAATGCTATTAATTTCAATACTCATTCCATGACCTACCCTAGGCTTGATTCCGTTGCACGGATTTTTAACCCTCTGTGGCTTCAAGGCTGGCTTATCTACATAATGTTAAAATGGAGTAAAACCTTTTTGTCCCACTACTTATTTCCCCTTTCTTGTGAAGTTGGCAACAAAAATTGGTGGTTTGAAAATGAACGAATGTATCTCTTTCTGAATTGATGTACCTCATTGTACAAAAATTCGTTTCAATTGTACCCTCCGCCATTTTCGTCAAATCAAGTTCCAAAAATTAGGGTCAACTTCACGAATAACCCGACAAGGTTCCATACACCAAATTTATCCTAAATATGAAAAAGCTATTCGGAAAGTAATTTGGGGGGTTTTAAGCAGAATTAAATATGGATTACAAATTTCGGTAAAAAAAATCGGCTTACTGAAGAAAACAATCATATTTCATCAAAACGTGTTCACACAAGTGTGAATAAATGGTCTCAAAATGTTACAAAATATATATTAATTTTCCTAGATTACAAAATTAAGAATAATTTGCCAAAAGAAACAACTCGTAGTTAAAAAGATAAATAAATTGAAAGATTCGCAGCCGTCTGAATTCAGAAGGGTGCGCTCTGCCAATAATCTGCAATCAGATAAAACACAAAAACAAAAAGCGAGAGATATGAACAGCACGGCATAATATAAGTTGCCAGAATAAAATTAACGTTTGACACGTCAAATAACTCGAATACTAGGAAACGTAACTAACACTTCATGACAAACAATAATCTAAGATAAAATTTTATAGCCAAAATTTTGCTATAGTACCTGAGTTTAATTGAGCTCGCTGAACTGGAAAGGTGTATTTATGCGGGTGGTTTAGTGACCGTTTTCCACTGCACATAACAACACTTATTGAGTAATAAATGAACTTACTTTGTTGGCAATTAATTTCTGCAAGTGTGATAACGTACCATTTAATTACTTTAATTATTCCAAAGAAAAATGATTTCTTAATGAGGAAGTACTTTTGAATCTGTAGCAACACTAAACATTGCAAAAAACTTAAACGTAGATAAAAAAGCGAAGGGCCGAATTCAATTTTAAGTATTGTCGCTGTTTAACAATTTTTAAATACACAGTTAAATCTTAAATATAGTAGCATAGTGTAACTTTATACTATGATAGTAGGAAAGTTCGTTAGTGATCCATTTCGATGCTGGCGCTGGCTGGCTACTGAACTTTAAGTTCAGGTTCCTATCTCATTTTTTTAAACGCGCAGATTTTCATAAAATCCATAAATATAGCAGTTAATTAAGCATTGTATTATTATAACTCACTTTTGAAGTATCGGTCCATGATTTATATTCAAACGTAAAACAACAGACCATAATTTATGGTACGACATAATTTTCTACAAATAGTTTGCGGAAGCAAAACTTGTATTGGCGTTTCGCTATGACGTGATATTTGTCACCATTTTTTCAAATATCTCTTTTATTCGTTTGATTGTGTAATCTCCGATGATTTATAAACTATGGGATATAAAATAAATTCAAATACACTGTGGATAGTATTTGGTTAAGCAAGCTCCTTAATTTATACATTTCATAAGGTGCCGCTTCTCAACTTTATCCTTGTCAGACGCTCCCAAATGAGTTTCAATCACAGTAGACAGGATCTGATGTATCAATTATTTTAGCTTCTTTAAATCGACACAAATTGTTTGATTTCGGATGCTTCAATGACGACCGGTTTCACCACATGACGGCACGTACCATGTAATAAGATATTTAGCAATTTTTACACGTCTACACCACCACATAGTAAGCGTCCAAATAACAAAAGATTGAATTTAAACGTAGCACAATATCGAGTTCTGCAGGATTTGACGGCAATCTTAAACATTCATAGTTTAAATGTAGTGGTGATTCGATAAATTTATATAGCGACCGCGTAATTATTCTATGAATATTTTATCACATTTACAATTGTCGCGGCGCGAATGCTAATTCTTGCTAATAATACTTCGTCGAGATAAAAAAAACAATTTGTGTGCATAAGATTGAATAAGGGCTGCCGTTTAGTACTTACAGACACCGCTGTTGAATTATTTTGGCAAACCTTGTTGTGTTACCCCAGGGTAGATAACAGATTTTTTAAGTTTAGCTAGAATAAGAATATTCAATAAAAAGTGTATGTTACCCTACACCTGACCACCCTTAGGGCACAGTTATGTGAAAACGTGCACAGCATCATTCAATTAAATGAAGAATATTTTATATAAATCAATTTTGGGTACTCGTAAAGTTTATCGCAACTCGCAAAAGAAATCACCGCTGCACGTCAATTAGTCTAACTTATGCAGGTGCAGTCTAACTCAAATACATCATCCCTTGAAAGTAATATCTTTTCTAGGCAAAAATGCTTGCTTGGAAAGTATCCTACAGATGCTGTATTGCAAAAAACCTAAGTTATTCTCAAAGAAATAACGAAATTTTACAAAGAAGAGAAAAAAGCAAGCAAGCAAAACTTTACTTACAAAATGAAATGGTGACCTCGGGTTTTTCCAAGATCATGACCTTGGGCTTTGGTCTAGGGATTTTCTTAAGGTCGTTGGCATCGGGTTTCCTCAAGGTTGTTGGCATCGAGTTTTCCCAAGGCCGTGACCTTGAGATGTTTTCGGTTGCCGACCTTGGACGTATCTATGACTAACTAAAGAGTGGGCTTGTTTTAAGTTTAGGATGTTTGAGATACCTCTTAAGTTTTAGAAATACCTTTTAGAACTTGCAAGCTTTTTTGAATTTAACTTTGTGCGTTGATAAAAAAATGTTTCTAAGTTTTAGGGAGATATCTGAAGTACGTTTTAGAACTTGCAAGCATTTTCCAACATAACTTTGTATATTGATAAAAAATGCGTTTTAGAACGTGAAAGTGTTTTTGAGTTTAACTTTGTATGTTGATAAAAACGGATTTTGTTACGAGCGATGCTCCAGGATATATAGTAATTCTTGCAGGTTCTAAAACGTATTTCGAATTCCTCCTAAAACATAGAAACTTTTTTATCAACATAAAGCGTTAAACCCGAAAATGCTTGCAAGTTCTAATACGTATCTCAAATATTTTTTTAAAACCTAAAACCGGGTTTTTGCAATGTCGCGGCCTTGGATTTTGACTGCGAGTTTTTCCCATGTCCTTGCACTTTGACCTCGGGGTTTCCCCAAGGTCATTTCTCGAGTGTAGAAGAATTTTTGAAATTATGATAGAACCCGCCGAGGAACTTGAATGCATTTTCCAGTTTAGCTTTATGTTGGTAAAAAAATTTTGGGAAGATATTTGAAGAAGGTTGTAGAGCTTGAAATTAACTTTATATGGTGACCAAAATGTTCTGTCTGTTAAACTCTCCTGAGGTCCCTGAGGTCAAAGTCCAAGGTCAAAGTGCAAGACCTTGGAGAAAACCCGAGACCATCATTTGATTTTCCAAAGTTAACATGTTTTCGAATACGAAATAGCTTTCTAATGTCAGTTAGTTTGCGGCTGTCCCAGCGTGCCTGCGAGTAAACACGTGTTATTACTAACAGTTTTAACAGCTTCACCACCATCTTTCTCTAAAAGTTAAGCGAATATAGTTATGCATCTCTCATTTCACGTGTGAACCTTGAAAAAGTAGGCAATTTCGAAGAAGAACTAGGATAACGTTATGAAGTTTTTTGTTTCGCTTGCTTTCTCGGTACCTTTGTATAATATTGTCTTTTTTTGGAATAGCTTAGGTGTTTTGCAATACAGCATCTTTCTCTCATCACCTTATTTACTTAAAGCGCGCTTTGGTTTTTACTTTGTACGCAATCATCTCGCAGATTACAATAAGCCACGCTTTACACTTTAGTTACAACAAACAAGGTCACTCCTCAGCTACTCAAAACGGGAAAATTTCAAGGCCACGAACTTGTGAAGTAATCAGGGAAAATCTTAAGGCCACCTTGGGCAAAGTCCAAAAGTCAAGACCATAACTTTCTTCAGAATCCAAGACTATAACCTTGTCGCGCATCCATCAGTCGGGGCAACGACCCGTTCGGTCAGTACCTTTACTTCAAAGGAAGCCTATATTTATTTAGGTTTGCAACTCTACACTTACAGAAATTTAAATTTCCTTATCTGTTTATCACATAAATGGCGAATTATCTTCCAAAATGGTCATGCCCAATTTTTTATTGGACAGTTTTTTTTTCTACCAATCCAAGTTGATTTTAAAGTTCGGCAATCAATCTCATCTCTAATTTTCACGTTGACTTTATCTCATGATACGCTTACTAATGTGATACTATACCTCCATTATAAGAGGGTGAATTTGCAACCCATCACCGCTATCTTGACGACTCAAGTATTCAAGAACAAAGACCATTTGAAAATGATTAGTCCGAAATGACACATTTTTCGTTGACCGAAAACAACCAGATCAATTCTTTCCATCATCACGGCCAAAATTTGTTCCAGAAGACACATCAGAACCTTGGGATTTTTATAACTTGAAAATTTCCTACTCTAGTTATTTCTGCGAAAAAAATTCAAAAATTTAAGTCCAAATCTATAATACTCTCGTTACAAATCTGAAATAATAGGAAACGTTGCCTATTACGGCATTGGTAGTAACATGGGCAAATGAACATTTTTCAATGGTGATCGTTCCCCAAATGCATATTTCTTTTGTTCAAGTTCAAACTGGTGCACTATGAACAATGAATTGAAAGACGTTAGAATCAAAAGAATAACTGTATAATCAGCCCCAAAATACTTTAACAGCATTAGACATAGATTTTAGTTTGATCCTACCCCTCTAAGTCCTCTTTCAATTCGAGTTCAAATCAACACATCAACATGGGATCTTCAATTCGTTAACGTTTTAGTAAAAAAACATTATTTTTCTCCAAAACTACTAATTTTAGACATCTAATTTTTAATATTAAATTCTTGAAAATAAGATGCAACATTCAAAAAGTGAATAAAAAAGGTCAGGCCGTTTAAAATAATATTAATATCAACTTCCGGCCTAAGCGGAAGTTCCGCTATGTTGAAAATATTTTCGTTCGATCGGAAAATTATGTGTTTTTAAACGGTTCCGTAAAATATCTGACGCTAGTTGTGAAAGACCCCGTATACACATACAGTAGGCATCGTATATAACGATTTCTTACGTTTCCGGATGTTAAATCTCCATTTTTCTCGATAATTACATAAGTTTTCTTTTAGATTCGTTTCTTTGATCTGTTTACTTATTCCTTCCTTCGCTTCCTTTTCTTTTATTTACTTACATTAAAACTACACTAAAAATTTCAAAAGAGTTGAAACATTAAGGATAACTCAGATAACTCGTAAAGTGTCAATAATTTATGCAAGAGAAGGTTGTAAACGTCAGCTCAAATGAAATTGGCGCATACTACTATAGTGCAACATAATATTGTGTTCGGTGTGCGGTAAATTCGCCCCGGAAGACTCGCCCCGTAAATTCGCCCCCGAAAAATTCGCGCCCCAAGTAAATCGCCCCCGGAATATTCGCCCCCAAGTAAATTCGCCCCCGAATATTCGCCCCAAGTAAATTCGCCCCCAACAAATTCGCCCCCGGAATATTCGCCCCGACAAATTCGCCCCCCGAATATTCGCCCCGACAAATTCGCCCCCGTAGCATTCGCCCCATAACATTCATTATTAACCCTCGGAAATAATAGGTTGGTTTAAATTAATTAAATAAATATTTGCTAAAATTACGATATTTGGAACTCAATACGGCGAGACTCGAAATTGTTCATATTCAATAGTCTCTCACCTGTAAAAGGCTGATTCAACGGTTCAACGTCAACCGTATGTTTACAATACATTTTACAACAAATTGCGTTTACAAAGGAGTCTAAATACTCAGCCATTTATGGATGTATTGAAATGTGTTTGGCATCAATGTATAAACAAAGGATGATTCTTTCTTTAGACTTACATTTGAAAATTGGTCCAAATTTGATGTAAATTTGTGTTGAAAAACACCAACATTGATGAAGTTTGCTGAAGTATCAAATCAAAATTAAAATAATCTAAAAAAATTTAACTCAAAACGTCCCATTTTTTTAAAATATAAAAAAAAATTTGCTTATATATTTATTAGTTAAGTAGCAACTATACTCTATTCATTTTAAGAAGGTAGTGGTAGAAATCATAGGGAAGCTTTGACCTTCACTGTGATTGGTTAAACCACGAGTCTGTATTACGCCGAAAAATAAAGTGCGAGACCAATCTTGTTATGTTAGTAGTTTCGGTTACGAACTAAACTGTCGAACTGACATTAGATGTCAATTTCAATGATCCAAATGTGAAATCTTTTGATTTATATTCATATTTTTCAAATTTGGTGCGGTTTTATATTTATCTTGTGTACGTCTATCTTTAAACACAGCGCCATCTACTACCTTCTTATAATGAATGCAGTATAGTCTGCTAGGGTACTCTTGTACTCGTTTCAAATTCAGCCCGTCGGATTAGCCTTAAATTTTAGAATTTTGGTAAAAAATGTGCAAATGCCATAAAAATTTTAAAATGTCCAAAGTATCCACTTGAGATCAAAAAATGTTGAACGTTGACCATTTACCAAAAATTTAGACCTTAAAAAAACAATGAATTTAGTATATACTTTGTGTCCTACTATTATGTAAAAAAAATGACAATACAGGCACGTTCTTATTACTGATGCCATAAGAGTTCCTTTTTTGTTGTTGTCAGTTTGATTTCCAGATTTTTGTATTTACGAAAGGTGAAATGTTGTGTTTGATTTACAATAAAATAAACTCTATTAGGATTGTAATATTTAAAATCTTAGAAAATCGTACACAAAATTCGTTTTTTTAAGTAAATCTAACTACCTAATTAAAAAATATAATAGAAAACTTACCGACACTACGTGAAACCGATCTTCTTCAATACTAAAAACTATTTTTTCACACGGGTTTATACCAAACTCAAAATCCGTGTTCAAGCCAAGTATTGATCCGAAAGTTAAAAAAAGGCCGTAGAATCGTTAACCAAAAATCAAAGTTCGTATTCGCGCCAAAATATAACAAGTAGGAACATAAAAAGTTTCAAAACAAATACACCACCAATGACCAATCGAGCCATCAAACGTTCTGTTAGGAAGAAATTAAGAAGCTAACAACTCAGTCAATCAAAAATGTCATTTAAATTAGATTATATATTACCTTCTTTTGTAATACAAGAGTTAAGGGAATTTTCCATATGTCATGTCTGAAATAATAGAAGTCATTAAGTCATTGAGAATACAGGATTTATTTCCTTTGGATGTCAAATCCTTTGCAAATCACCCTTACATTTATTTAACCTTATCTTAATTACCTATTCATATTTTAGTTAACAGGTATTTGAGTGCTATTATTCTACCCCCTTTATGTAGGTATACACAGTTATTACAAAAAGAATTAAAAATAAACAAAATTCATTTTATGAACTGCTGGCCCTGTTACCTCCGAGGATTAATAAATCTTATGGGGCGAATCCTAAGGTAGCGGAATCGCCGGGGGCGAATCTTCTAGGAGCGAATTTGCCGGGGGCGAACTTGCCGGGGGCGAATTTTCCGGGGCGAATCTTACAAAGGCGAATAGTCCGGGGGCGAATTTACTTGGGGGCGAGTTTTCTTAGGGGCGAATTTTCCGGGGCGAATCTTTCTGGGGCGAATCTTACGGAGGCGAATAGTCCGGGGGCGAATTTACTTGGGGGCGAGTTTTCTTGGGGGCGAATATTCCGGGGGCGAATTTTCAGGGGCGAATTTACCGGGGCGAATTTTCGGGGGCGAATCATCCTACAATCATTGTGTTCACCTTCCGAAAGAGCGTGAACACTGTTACTATAGTAATACAATAACATTACGGGAAGTCGAAGTGGTTTTATAAGTTTTTTGCTTAAAGTAGGTATGATTTTACTTGTTAAACGAGGATGTAACATTTCAACATAAAAATTACATACAGGGAAATAAATGCTTACACAAATTTTTGTTACGTGCATACAATATGCAGTTAAAAATCGCTATATATTAAAAGAATAACAAAATTAAACGAAAAACGTGACTAACAGCGCAGGATAAAATCTCGTTCTGTAGGTTACATAACATATATGTAATACAATTTGTTCAAATAAATAAATTATTTCAATATATAACTGCTGAAACTTGGTTTTCGCTTTGACGTTATTTACCTACAGTGATACAAAGGATCAGAGCAGGGACAGTGGCACAGATATTTAAATTTTCGTAGAAAATTGAATAGTTAGTGTTAAATAATTGCGACTTTTATATTACGTCGGTAACGTCTTTATCGCGTTGTCCTTTTCATTTTGAGAGCGGCGCGGTGGGCTTTCTCCTCGAACGCGGAGGTAATAAAAATGGTCGAAATGTATCGGGTAATTAAAAAAGCGGCAATTGTTATAATTCCTGAAAGGCGTTTCGTAGAAGTGCTGATTTCGCTCGGTGAACGGTAGCCGTAGAACTTATGGCGATGGCCTAGTGACGCTCGTAAATATCACAAGAGGCGGCATAATCTCCTGATGCTAATCTGCGGCCGATCTCCGCATGTACGAGAGAACAAGAATAAGGGTAACCGGGCAGGTGAACGAGAGAGACGGATTTGTCACATCATGGCCTCCAGTTGTAATTAAGGGAGGAAGAGATGGTCCACTAGTTTACCGGACGTTTCTGATAAGGCTAAATGCGACGCTAGACATACGAAGACGGACGGTCGACTAGAGACGTAAACCTATTCAAACATTGGGATATTTTTTGCTCATGTTGTCCTTAATCTCTTTTAGGTCAGGATGGTTTTCTAATTTGCAATAAATTCCATGACAATCGTCACTTTTATTAATTCAGAAACGACGAATGTATGCGGATAAGGACAAAGTATCGGAAATTCATTTTTCCTTTATCGCAAGTAACACCAAACTAAAGCTCGAGCAGGTTTCAGTTTAATGAGACGTCCGTAAATTACTTACGTACGTTTAGTACACAATAGATAGCAGTTGCCTGAATTTGAAACTAAGCACGCAAAAACTCTCCTAGGCCACTGTATAAATAAATGTTGATCCAATTCACAACCTTTCCAAAGAAGGCCGAGGAAACGAAAATACCATATGGAAAAGTCGCTCAACCCGTAAAATGTAAATTAAAATGTTGAATTAGGAGAAGAGTGGGTCTCAAACTTTTGACCGGGGATATTCAATTCAACGCGCTTTTGAAACATACCTGCTATATATTGCTAAATTTTTCTTGAGGGGAAGATTTCGTTAAGGAGGAATTTACATAGTTTGCTAGACTTTATTAATTTGGCAGTGAATTTACTCAGACGAATTTTTGATCAATCTTGGGGGGAAGGAGTCAAAACCAGTGATCGTCTGAGAAACCCCAAAAACCTCAACATTTTTAAATTATAACTGATTTACACATAATTTTTTCGGATATCCTCCCTACCTGGGGCGCTCCATTTTAAAGTTTTTTCTATCCTCAGGTGATGCGGAAAATCAAACATTTATCCAAATTTTCAGACCTTAATTTTTTTAGAGTAATTTATTGGCTGGGATTATCTAAATTTTCTACAATTTGAGGTAGTTCCGTCATTAGCCATTTTATACCCAAATGAAGACGATCCGGATGTACTCCACGACGGAATATGGTTCGAACAAGACGGGGCCCCTCCACATTTTGGGATTAATGTCCGCCAGTACCTTAATGATACATTTCCAAATCGTTGGACAGGAAGTAGAGGTCCATTAGAATGGGCAGCTCGATCACAAGTCCGCTGAATTTCTTCCTTTGGAGTAACATTAAAAGTAAGATTTACGTAAACAATTAGAACATTTATTATATTTTCCTTTTTGTGTACCCAGATTAATTTAATTTAAAATAGACTTGTTAACATTTTTATTACTAAGGTAACGGTCTTGAGTGACTTGACTAATGAGCAATGTGGAACGTTTCGCAGTTTTCTCAAAATCTTTCAGATGTTACATTTTTGGAAAGCGAATAAAATACTTTATCAAATAACCTGCCAAAATATATTTCTAGTCCTTAAAAAAACTGCAAAAACCATAACAGGAAAACGTTCATAAACAAGTGGCATGTTCATAAAGAAGTGGCACCACTTCGAGTCTTATTCTTAAAAACTCTGGTTCTCGCGGAAGAAAAAATTTCAATTGTCCTAACTAAGGCTTTCTTTGTATCGAAGTTGTTAGTAGTTAGGTAATTGAGTTTATGCACGTTCAGGACCATAATTTTATTGCGAAGTACTCTCTTATTTAGTTGTGTTAATCAGCAAATGTTACGAACAGAAACCAATACCATTAACAACGTTAAAAAGACGGTGTCCCACTCATGACCATACCGTACACGAAAGCTTCAATTAAATTGATACTTTATTGTTTTAGATCACCGACGTTTATTATGACTGAAAATGACTCGCACTTCTACTTGTCCGGATGTATTTATTATTGGTTTAATCTTATCCTCATTTACATATTATGCACTGCGTTCTTACTTTTGTGGTTATTACTATCTATTTCTAAGTAGCAATTTAGCAACTAGCAACTAAATTATCGCGAAATCTAATGCATATTGCATAAACGATAATCATTTTTATATGTGAAAAACAATTAATGTCCATCTACTTTGAAAATGGACCAACTGTAAGTACAGGTGTTGAAATTATAGCCTTTCCTACTTCACGTCGTGAAAGTTTTTGACATACCTTAATTTCCGCTTTCTTATCTGGACTCTATTAATAAAATTTTTCAAAATAGTTCCTGTGTATTATTATCGAAGGTGAACTTTCCAGGAAGTTTTTATTAAATGAAGAGAAGATTAGTATCCCTTTATCGTCATTTTATATCATGCATTTGAAATAAGAATGACATGTCATTAGAATGCGTAGTCATCTGTTTCACTTTATCTACCCTTACGGTTAAAGGTATTTGCCCACTACACCGTACCGTATCGCGACCGTACTATGAACGTATCAGGCACGGTAAGTACACGATAAGGACTATTATACCCACTAGACCGTATCAACACCGTATCATACCCGTGCGTTATAGTGACCGGATTTGTTAATGTGACTTGGAATGGCCGTTTGCCGACAGACCCTTAACAACTACGTTTTGTCGTACAATGAAAAACTGTTTATGATTATCACATTTCGGCTGTATTGAAGGTCATTAAATGGTTGCCGTCATAAACTTCTTAAAATTGCAAACTCCGGGTAAAATTTGGAGGATAACAGAACGTTGGGGGTTGTATCGCGTTGTTAATGACCAGGAAACTTTCTTTGCTGAGTGAAACTCTTTAACTACCACAAGATTTAATGAATACAGTCGAAACCACACAGTTAATTGCACTGATTTTTTACAGAAAAGGGAAACCACGTCGTAGGTATACTTAAATTCTTAATAATGCGAAAATGTTCCTACACAACGAGAATGGGTGTATTTAGTCTGTCGCGCGAAAATTGTTGAAGTTACTTGCTTCTGATGCAACAGATAAACTGTCTGGTCACGATCAACACGCGAATGCTTCTATTATTATCGAGCCCAAAACTCTGGCCGCTCTAATTGATAAAATACGAATCCCTGAGAACCGTATTGGCCGCGTTGACTGCCAAAACGCGAATATCTTCGAGTTTTTGAAAAATAATCCCCCCTTTTTGTTACTCAGATATTTTTTCACGCCCACAATGGTGAATTATCATTCTAACTGTTTATTGGTTAGTGTCCTTTTTACCATCAATCTCAAACAGCTGTTAAAGGTCGTTACTCAATTCCAAAAACAATACAATCAGCACTCTCCACGGTGCGAATTTATCTCATGATGATCTAAAATAGGTAATACTATACCTCCATTAAAAAAAAAAGCTGTAAATAGATCTATACTATCGCAATCTTGATGACAAAAGCAATTAAAAAGCAAAAGCCCATACATAATGAATACATAGATGTGACATGTGCGTTGACCGCAATAATCCAGATAAATACTTTACACCATCACGACCAACTTTGTTTGGGAGGACACTGCTGAACCTTCACATTTTCTACCTGAAGAAGGCAATAACAAGATGCCAAGGAGGCCTGAATAAGATATAAAGAGAACGTGAATAAATCCTTAAGAAGAGACCCAAAGATCATAGCCAAACGCGCGAGTTTACTGAAAGGTGAGGAGTGAAGAGGACGTGAAACAATGTGAAGAAGACGCGTAGGAGAATGAAGGATGCGCGAAGAAGGTGGGTAGGAGATGGGAAGTAGTTACAAAAAAGGTGTAAAGGTAGTTTAAAGAAATCGTGACAGAAGTGTGGTAGAAATATGGAGGAGGCGCAAACAACACGTGAAGAAGGCGTGAAGAGGTAAAGCAGGTGTCAAAAAGTGGATGAATATGACGTAAAAGACAGCGAGGAAGGTTTGAAGAAGGCGTGAAAGTCATCCAAAGACGATGTGGAAGGGTATGGAGGAGATATAAGCAGCGTGTGACTAAGGCATGGGGAGGAGAAGAAGAGACTACAAGAAGAAGAGATAGTGTGAAAAATATCAGTATTATTGAAGGACACATGTTAAAAGCGTTTAGAAAAAGTGAAGGAGACATGTAGGATATGTGAACGAGGTCCGGTGAATTAGTGTGCATTTTGACTGTGCAATACGTGAAGGATTTGTGAAGGAGACGCAATGTACAGGCGAATATCACACGAAAAAGGTAGGTGGCATGGGTAAATAAATGATAAAAGAAGATGTAAGACTTGCGGAAGGTATGTGGAAATCGTGAAGGTCATGTGTAGGAGGCGCGAAGGAAACGAGAAGGAACCGCAAAGAAGAAGTGGAGGAGGTGGAAAAGAGACACGGAAGAGGCGTAGGGTTTGACGGCGTTAATAAGAATTTTGATGGATCGATGTATGGATGGAAATCAAAATCGCGCAAATTCATCCTAACGGATCCATGCAAATTAACGCAAAGTGCTTTTAAGCGTTTCTAGGGATTCTTTGGTGAATTCACTTTTGAGTTAAACGTGCGTGTGATATGTACCCTACCAATGGCACATAAAGAATCAAGTGATCGGTCGATCAACAGTTAGTGAAACAGTTACTGAAGCTTCCCTTTGAAAGTAAAAAAAATGTCCCTTTGCCTAAATACAGGTCGATCACAAAAGGCCCCCAAACGAACTTCTGCCTCTTGGTTACATAGTTAACATCCGCAGTTAAGCTCTTCAGGTGTGTAACATCCGGATTGGTAGTCGCAATTCGCATGTTATTGCTTCGGGGCACCGAAATGGGGAATAAGTGCCTAGTGTGGTAAAAGTACGGCAAAAAGAACGACTTTTTCACAGTTTTTCAACTTTCCAGGCGCGATATTGGTATGTAGGCCCCAGGCATATGGCGCTGCGAGAGGTCCCCACATACTTAAATGTTAACTTTACAATAAAAATAAATATTGGGCGCCGACAACAGGCCACAAAGAAAAAAATAGACGAAAAATGACGAATGTTTGCATTTTTGACGTTTTTAAGCGGCATTTTGGCAATTAGGTCCTTAATATAAATACTAAAGTGTGCCTAACAGAGTTGGACTGGGTCACTGGGTCACCGGGTCAACTGGGTCACCTGGGTCACTGGGTCGCTGGGTCACGTCATACTCTTTTCAGTTAGACCCAGTGACCCAGTTTGACCCAGTGACCCAACTTGACCCAGTTTGACCCAGCCCAGACCCAATTTCACCCGGGGACCCAATTCGACCCAGTAACCTAGTTTGATCGAACAACGCAGTTAAGTCAGTGCCCTCGGTTCAAGTGTACAGATTATGAAATAAATGAAATGCTGGTTTGTTGAAAATAATACTCGATTGCTTGACAACTGCCATTTCTGTGATGTTTGCTTTAATACTGCCATAAAAAACTTTCCATGTCCCTAATTGTATTAGAGTAATGTTATTTCTAAACAGTTCCCTCCTTCATTTCTTTGCTTCAGGGCTTACCAGTTTGCTTACAGGTACTCATTCACATTTAATTTTTTTCTACTAGTTAGCTTAATCCAAATAAATCTTTTGTCTCTAAATACTTTCATTTACTACTTGACTACAAACTATAAACAAATGCATTTGATTTTTTTAGGTATTAGTTCTCTTGAATGAAATTGCGCTACGTGCTTGTTGGCGAATATTATTGAGGAAGTTTTTTTTAAAATTAAAAGTTACTTGAAATTGTTTTGGATGATACCTAACAATAATTTAATTACTGGGGCACCAGGTCAAGATGGGTCACTGAGTAAAGCTGGGTCAAGATGGGTCACTGGGTCCAGCTGGGTCACCGGGTCAAGCTGGGCCACAGGGTCAAGCTGGGTCAAGCTGGGTCACCGGGTCAACTGGGTCACCGGGTCACTGGGTCACTCTATGCTTGACCCAATCCAACTCTGGTGCCTAAACGGTATCGTCGTGTGTACCAGTGTACTAGATGTTATTCTACCCGTAAATTACCCAAAATGGTTAGCGGCGTGCCTTGGGGGTTCGAAATAACCGAAAAACGGCAATTTTGGTTGCCATCTTCGATTTAGGGGCTTAAACATCAAAATCGAGTGTGGCAACTGGGTGCATCGTTTTCAGCGGGGTCGAATTAGTCTAGAACCGCTTCTTGCCAGTTTGTAGCACAAAACGCCGTTAGGCATGAATTAGAGAGTTTTTCTCAGAAAGTATTATTATTATTTATTTCTCTCTGACTAAAGAGGACAAACCCTGCGAAGAGTACAAAGAACTCCTTATTCTGATATTTAAACAAGACAGCTATTGAATTTAAGGTTGCATTTTACAGATAAAAGTTTAAAAGGAAAGGAGGAAGGGACTAAGAAAAACTTCAGAATGTGACATTATAGTACCTCGTACCTGTGATATTTAAATCTGTGATAGTACCTTAGTCAGGTGCCAAAACGCCTTTAGATAAGTGCGACAATGTGCGTCCATTTTGTTTGGTTTTATAGCAACTTACAACAAAAATTTCGATCAAATTGCTCCGCAAATAAGGAAGATGTCTATTGCGCATGCCTGGTTTTGGAGAGAAATGATAATTGGCGTGTTCATCACAACAAGGAAATGCGTGTACCAGGAAGTAAGCTGCAAACGATAGTAAAACCAATATTAAGCACATTGTGGGAAAGGTTGTCTTATTCAGAATTTCGTGCATACGAATAAAATTAACATAGGCGAAGGAAGACAATCTGTGATACATAAATAGCATGTAATTATTACAATACATATTATTATCAGACAACATTTCGAACTGCCGGTAACGTACCAAGATTGTGTTTCCCTTTTTCGGCAAATCAAATTCTAATCAGCAGAAACTAAATTCGTCCTCCACAATAAATAATATAGGCACACTAGGCACGTGCCTACGGGCGGCAGCTTTAGGGGCCGGCTTTTTTTGCACTATATTTATTTTAGATAATATTTTAAGTTTTAAAATAAATCCTCTAACAAGTTACAAATGAGAAAAAATTTTAATTAAAATTATGAAATAAATTGGAATTGGTAAATAGTTTAAACACACTTAACTGCAAGAACAATAATCGACAATGCAAGTTTTGACGTGTGTGAAAACGTAATCTTAGGTATACTGTACTTCTATTCATATTAGTTTTAAAAATTTCAAGTTATAATGGGATTTTATTAGCATCTTAAAATTTAAAGATTATTTTTGGAGGGGCGCATATGTTTCGGTGTGCCTAGGGGCGCAAAAAATTTAAATCCGCCTCTGTGTTTCACTAAAACTCTTCTAAATATTTAAAGGGGAGCTTGGACATAAAACGCATCAGAATAATCTCAAGAAGCTTGACAATTCTCGTAGTAGGCAATAAACTTATTTTAATAATTGGAATATTTGGTGGAATCGGTTAGCTTTGAACTTGATATATTAATCGTAGCGCTTTATCTAAAACATCGAAATATACGAATACAAGAAGTTGTTTGTATCTGTTAAGGGAATAATGTTTAATTCAACATAGATTAAAGTAGCAGGTTAGGTAATCTCCAAGGAAAGCCTTGCTTGATCTTCTTGTCCTATGGCCAATAGAAACCAACACCTTGAAATATTTAGTGCCGTGCTGACGAAAGTTGTTCCCACTTCCTTTCTAAAGCAAAATTAAAAATACAATACAAGGTTTCCGCATAGAGTATAACGCTGCAAAGGCGCGTTAATTTACAATTTTTGTTCTAGCTCAGTAGGTACGTTTCGGGCGTTATTTAGTCGCAAAGGAGATGTGTTCGAGAGGAGGTAATATTGCGAAAAAAATCCATATTAAACGACTGCATTTATTATTCCAACCTTCGCTATCGCTCGGGCTAAACAAGTTGTCAATTCCTTCGACAATAGTTCAAAGAAACGGCAGAACACTAGGGAAATATGTATACGAAAAGTGTTGATAGAATGAAACCGCATTAACATGATGTTATTGTGACTTGGCTGAAATTGAAATGTTAATACATTCGGTTTGCCTGTCTGCATTTTGGGAAATATCCTCAATATCTTCAATTTTTTTTGTCGAGCGAGAGCGACACATTTACGCTAAAGGCAGGGGTTACGTTTCATATGCATGCCTGTAAAAAGAACGCAAGTAAAGAATGAATACTCTAATTATGAAGATCGGAACAACCCTTTCGCGTGTGTGCTCATTTTAGGACTTAGTTGGAGATTCATACGTCATGTTAGCAATCAATCAAACGGACGGTTTTAAATGGTACTGTCAGAGATGGGTGAATTTTTCATGTAGAATGAAGGTGGGCAGTGTCAGGTCATCAAGTGTATGACAGGTTTGAAAGTGCAGCGTGTTAAGAGTTCTGAATTAATTCCCATAGTTACAGTTTTTGCATAAAGTCGACACTTTAATTAGATAGTGTAACAGAATTTGAAGTTCGCGTTTTGCACCTTTTAAATATTAATATAACTACTATTTATAGCATTAATGCGAAAAACGCTAGGTATAATAGTTTTCCCCGGGAGGTGATCTTACAAATACTGTTTAGTGTGAACTACCATTTTCCTCCACACGATCACGACCCCAAGTCCCACAACAGGTGTCTGTCAGAATGCCAACTCGAGCGCCAATTTTACTATTTATCAATTTGGCATCGATGTTAAAACTAAGATGCAATTCAATTTGCTTATATAACAAACAACAAACTTTCTAGAGAAGTCTCCAATCAGCGTATCATATTTCAGAGTCACATCTCCAATCATGACTTATCGCCGATGACTAACTGACCTATGTTATCGACTTGATGGCGCCTTATATCTCTCTAGGCCTAGAACAATGAAATAGCTGTTACATTGCACAATATGTTTGCATAGATTGGAAACCTTGCATATCAATTTAAACGTTCGCCCCTGAACATTACTTACGAATATTAATATTATTTGATAAATATTACACTGGATTGTAACAGCAATATTACACGATATAGCCAAATATAAGTAATAAATTAAATAGCTAATTTTTAATTTAATTTTTAATGGATTCGAATAAGCACAATAATTAATTGATTGAGAATGAGAATTTATTCCGCAACACATGGAATGAAATTAAAACAAAATTCCTGAAAGAAAGAGAAGCTTTCAAAGCTTGTTTCGACACACGTTCGATAATGAAAAATTGAAATAATTATTAATTAAAAATGGGTATAGGAAAATTTACACATATACCACTTTATAACGAACATGAACGAAAGTATGTCTGGAAATAAAAGCGATAACAACGTCTGCATTTTCGACAAAGGCTTTTGAGATAAAACGCTAGTAAAACCGGATTGTAATGGTGTTTTAGGCAGACGAGGCGAGATTTTCAAGAGTTAGCACGTATAAATTATGTGTGAGAATTTAACTTTACACAAAAAGATGAAAGGCATTGGTAGCCTGATTCGTAGTACGGTCGTTTATTTACGAGTGATAACATTCGCGCGAGAGAACATTTTCGAATCAGAGAACCGTGTTTCAAATAAAAACCGAGATTAAATAAACTAACATTAAAACTCATAAACAAAGAAGTTTTTTTGGACCGCTAACAGCAACGGTTGGTTAAAAGCCTCGGATAATGATTGTGCGATAGCGGAACATTGGCTTATTATTCCTGTGCATAATCACGAGCCCGAGTGTTACTTTCTCTAAATTGAAGGCGGTTTGCTTAGATTCGCAATTCATACGAACCTTTCTTCTGCCAAACTTTGCATTCATCATGAATATAACGTTACCAGGGTGGAGCAGAAAGTCAACTGTACCATTGAATCGATCTGTTTTCACACTTTTAAAGATAGCGGCATTTTCATAATTTTTTACCAGAAGAGAATATTACCCACGTCAATTACTGTAAAATATTATAAATTTTTTGATTTGTATTTTAATATTCCTAAAGGAATCGACCCGTGAAAATTATTTGCATGAAACAGATCTTGTATTGTATTTATTGATAAGAATCGGATCCAAACAAGGGATTTTGGTTATTTTGCTCCATTGATTGAGAAATTTGCATTTAATTTTAGTGTTACCATCCCTTTGGTTAGACTAAAATTTTGTTTAGCATTTAGAGATGTGTGTATATTTTGAACAGCGAGTTATATAAAAGAAATTAAAACCATTTGGTTAATAAATAAATAAGTATTGTATTATTTACCATGTATGTTGTGTAAATTTCGCCATGCGGGCGTTTTGTATGGTACCGGCACTTGCAGTGATGATAAGTCACCCTGTATTTTAATTTAAATTTTTAATTTGACGTTAAAACTTGGCTGTAAATTAGGATTAAGCGTAATTCCGACCATGTCATTCGATAATGTTGTTAATTTTATTTTAATAATTGTTTTGTTTATTTTATTTTGGTAATTTTAAATTTAAATGACATTTACTAAGCACGTTATCGCCGAGTAAGCAGCTGTTAATTCTTTCGAAGACGCAGTATATTGTTAAGGAAGGAGCAACGGGAGTGAGAAAGGTAAATTGTTTTAAAGGGCAGAGGAAGACTTTAGTCGTGGCTTCTTTGGTGGTGGACGTTTGAAACGTAGCCGTTTGCTTTGGCGTATTGACGAATTGGAGCGTATTCGACAAGACAGTCTGTCTTGTATAATTGTGTAGATTAAAGCTAGAGAGTGTTTAAAGAATTTTATTTACGTCGTGATAAAAGTGGACGATAAGTCGAGCTGAACGGGGGATGTTTTTACGTTTGCGAGGTTTAGCTGGAATGATGATGTTATCGAGTATTTGTTTGCTGAAGAGAAGAAAAAGAAATTAAAGGGAGTTGTTCCAACATCCAAAATCGCAAATTATAAATTAATTACAATTTAAATCGTGTTTTATGAGCTTGGGTTGTGTGTGAGTACGTCTGTTTGTTGAAAAATGCAATTAAGATCGGATGATAGGTATTATGTAACTTAAGGTAATTAAAACTTTGTTTAAATTTAATTTGTTTAGTCAATCGCGTGTTGCGTGGTGCATGTGTAACCTGGCCCTGAGTGTCTATTTTTATTTTATCGTTGATTGATTTGTGAAATACAGTTATTTTGTCTGTAAATGTTTAGTCTTATGTTTAAGCGATTCCAAATTACGACCTTTTTTCTAACTCTTGCAGTACAAATTGATTACAGAGGAACCTTAGCGTTTTACTTCACATTACTTTTATCCATTTGGACATATATCAAACGGTGTTCATGATTACCCAACATACGAACGTTTTCCTACATTTTTTTGATGAGTTACTTTGTCATCACACATCTATGACATTTTGTATTACAAAAACGTTGTACTTAACATGATTACCACCGCAAATCAGTTTTGGTGCCTATTTAATGTACCACCAACATACGGCATATACTAGAAAAAGACAGCAATATTAAGCAATTCTTAAACAGTCATAGAAATCCATGCCACTTATGAAGTGACCCATTTAAAATTTTAAAATTAATGTATAGGTACATAATAAGCGAACGAATGAAAATCAACCTTCCATAAATTCCACATTTTAAAACGCAGATTGGGGTGGTTAGGTTGTCAAAGGATCACAACTTGTAAAAGTTGAATAAAGATATATTGAAAAATTATATATAAATTCGCATAGAAATGTAATTTTTCGCACGTCAAACACAAAATATGATTTTGATCTCTTGTTCGTCTCTTGAGAGTTGTCTTCAATAAAAATAGTCACTTTATTACGGCAACAGCGGGGCGATTGATGAAATCCAATAACAGCTGTACTTCTTATACCAAGCCTATGATTTCTTACTTACTTTGCATAACAATATAAGGAATTGCCTTGGATGTTACTTTATATACAGGTATCCTCAATCTTTTCAACCCGGCGCGACGCACGAACAAAAAGATTATTTGCTCCTTTGAACGAAACATTTTGACAAGTCCTTCGAGTACAACCGAATTAATCATTGCTCAACGCGAAGTGAGACAAAAACAAGTATATCTCCGTTATAAATTTTCTAAACGAAGACAGGTCAAAGTAGTTAATTTTCTTATGCAGAACGAAAGTTTCCCGTTTCTATCAGTTTCCTTAAACAAAATTACCCCAAAAGCCAATAAAATTTAATGCCGCGTTCAAATCATATAAATTTGTATTTTATGTATTGCATAAAATAAAACAAACTTGAGATAGCACCGGATAATCAAGAGTCGTAACACAACTCAAATCAAAATCGATGTTTTTGGTTCGCATTTGCATCCGAGAATTCGGGATGTAATCCCATAAAACCATTTACTTATGATGTATTGAAGCGCCGGCTCCTCGCATAGACTTGTGGCGTCCGGACGTTCCAAACAAAATTAATCATAAAGTATTGCCTCCATTTTATAGTAATTATAAGTTGTATTTTATGTTTTCCCTTCTATAACTTATTTTTCTTGTGATGATGTTTCTAGTTTCCAGTTATTTAAAACTTAACTGCGAAGGAAACGACCATAATTTCAATTTTAATATTTGTAGCCATAATTTCTTACGCCGGAACGAAATATTTTCAGATGTAAAATGTAGCGATGGAAATGTTCTTAATTGAATTATCTGGCTATCACGTAAGGCGGGCCTTTTCGTCAGTTTTCAGTTAGTAGAGGGAGTGGAGTTAATGTGATTTTTCATTGAATGGAAAATCTAGCAGCCGTAAAAAAGGAACACACGTCGAGGAGCTGATAGTCATTTACCATTTATTACCTTAAAAGCGAAAAAGAACAAATAACACCCATTCAACATTTAAAAAATATATTAGCAACATTCCTTTTCTTACGAATCTGTGATTCTCCACAGTACACTTCATCGCCTTTAGGTGCTAATATGGAACCACTTATACACTATTGCTATAGTGCATTCCATGTACTACCCCACCGTCTATTCCACAATCTTCATTCAAAGTTCACTTCATTTCGTCGTAAGTGAGGTTACATTACCCCAAATTTCATGATTGTTTTTCAGTTGGTACTGGGTGTTCTTAACATTCCTGAGTGCCAACTTTAGTTAGTTTCTTAAGAGGTTATGTTATTTTTCCACGATTTAATTAACTTTAAACAATGATATACAATGTTTTTAATTATACCATAATAGCAGTAAGTAGTTCTCTACATCCTACATTGCTAAGCAGCGATCCATGGAAAATGCGATGATGTTCCTTCCCCTCTCGACCGTATTAGGCGGTGGATGCTAAGCGGCGATCGATACGAAAAAGGCGTTCCAAGTTAAGCAGCGATCGCTAACGTAGCTGCGATCCATGGAAAATGCGAGAGATGTTCCTTCCCCTCTCGACCGTATTAGGCGGTGGATGCTAAGCGTCGATTCATATGAAACATGCAGGAAGTGTCCGGGTTTCCCCTCTCGGTGATCGATACCAAGAAATTTTTGCCACATGCAACCTTCTCTACGACATCCTTCTTCCCTAATGCATTCAAGTTTAGACTGTATAAGCTTCAAAAAGTGGTGTTATTAAAATGTCAGTCACATGGAAGTGTCGCTTATTTGGTGTTTAAGTCAAACAAAACCTAAAATTGTATTGTATATGTAACATTCAATTTCATTAACAGCATGTAATTTGGGTTGCATATATTTCCGCGAAATTCAAAATTTAAACATCTATCTTGTGGGGGGTTATCAGGTCACATTCTTCTGATTGTGATATACTTTACCTTGACCAATTTTGGACACTTTTGAAGCTAATCTTCATCGTGGTAGTTGCTACAAATAATTACATAGTTAATTATCGTTATTGTTACGGATTAAGTAAGCTACTTACGTTATTTCAAGAGGCTCTTTAGTAGTGTTGTTAGCATAGCCCTTGAAAATTCTCATTATTTTGGGATTTAGAAGATTC
This sequence comes from Photinus pyralis, assembly GCF_008802855.1. Lineage (NCBI taxonomy): Eukaryota > Metazoa > Arthropoda > Insecta > Coleoptera > Lampyridae > Photinus > Photinus pyralis. The sequence continues at coordinate 6,708,827 of NW_022170738.1, forward strand.
AGCTGGTAAGGGTGTGGTCGCCACGCTAAAAATTACTTAATCGTTAATAATTTTAGGTAGCTTTGGATGATACAGCCGTTGTAACTATATACATCATAATATTAGTACAATTATTTAGTTTACTTAAGAGCAAAAGCCAGATCCTTCTGGGTTAGTATTAATCTCATAATCACAGTAATCTTACAGATTCTATTTTAGCTTTTGATCCAAGTTTTATGCTACCAGTTTTATGACAAATTTAGTAACCAGATTCGCATACCCGTTTTGTTTTTCGTTAAGACCCGAACATCTTCCCTGTCAACATTTATCTACTCCGTATTCATCGATACCATCGCTGGTTCCAGCTCTGGGGAAAAAGAAAATAGCTTTACACACTTTGAAGAACCATTTATGTACTCACCGGAATACGTGTAAATAGAATCTCTGAGCAGGGGTAAGAGTAAGAGAGGCATGGCACATCACTATCCATCTTGTATAATTTCATAATTACGTTCAATAAATTCTTAAGGTTTATACTTACCACTGTAAAAGCGTCAACAAATTACCGGTCACTTCCATCATTTTATTTGTTAGACCGACTATTACCCCCTTGAACTACGAGTTAGTAGTTATAATAAGACGCTGTAAAGTAAGCTTACGTTACACCCGCCTTAGGTAAAGCTTTGTCCACCCACTTGTGTTCGCTGCCAAGTTGAAGTTGATTGATTTAATTGTTAATTAGTAATTACTTAGTCATTGTCATAAATCAAGTCATTAATTCGTCATTTGGGTTGTCACATCTTATCATTATCACCTCTTACCTCGCTCGCTTATGCACTACAATAAAATTACTTATATACCCCGTTAAACAGCAGTTTATTATAAAGGTAGTTAGGCCAGCGCGTCCTGATAATTCTAAGGACGTCACTTCACTGGCTGTAGAATTTGGCGCCCTTAAAATATATTATTTTACGACCCCGCCCAGAGCTAGCTGGCGCAGGGATTACATCGCCTTACCATCCTTATATGTATACAAATATTATTGTGTGGCTAAATTTAGGTTACATATATTATATATGTTGTACTACTTTTATTACATTCTCTTAATATACACGTTAAACCCAACATATTTCATTTTAGTAGACGAAGAAGTTAACATAACCTCCTACAAAAATTTACTGTCACCTTTGTTTATTAGGGGAAAAAGAGCTGTCACATAAAATTTTTCAGTTTCACCAACTTAAGAATTACAAAATATACGTAAAATAACACCAGATTTCCAGAAAATGAGGTGAACTTTTAATTAAGATTGTGGAAAATTTAGGCCCTCTTCCGCAAATTTTTTTAATCTAAACGTGTTATTAAGGTGTCCTCTATCCATTTCTATCAATTTCATGATCATACCTGGGGGGATTATTAGCGTAACGTACCCGGCATCGATAAATAGTAGTTGCTACTACCTTATTATAACCAAACTTTTACTAAGCTACTTCGGTTTAAAAAAATGACCTTTATCTGCAGAGTTGTGCTCAAGTTATATTGGTTTATCCCGTCTTAATAAGGGTGATTTCTGAGAATAAACCGATAAAAAACCTCAAGAGTCATTAAAATCTGGCGTAAGCGGATGACGTCATATCATGTCACCATCTAAAAAAGAACTACGGGAGTAATAAAAAAAAGTGTTAATTAGCAGTTAAGGTGGGCCTGGGTTTGAATACTAAGATACCGAGTACCTATTATGCAAATTAATGACAAAGAATACTTGAGAATCAAACTTTCAGTGGGAGAAATGATGGGGTTAGAAAAATCAAGGATGTCACCTTCCTGAGACTGTTGATAGCAAATGACAGCGCCGAAGGAATAAAGCTATTATTATTGAAGGGAGATAGATGTGCAGGAAGGTGGTGGTAAAAACATAAATAATAAATAAATAAGTTTCTTTATTCTTATTAACACAAAAAGTTTGTAAATTCCATACTACAGAACAAAAACAAAAAAAAATAATTCTAATTGGATAAGTAGTATAGTAACATTGTAATTAGGGGAAATGGCCCAGCACAAACGAGTTATGCTGCTCTTCGATGGTAGTATAAATTCAACATAAACTTTGGTTTAAAAGTTACAATCTGTAAGAAAATGAATATAAAGATGGTCTAGCTGCAGTTGTGTTAAGGATTAATTTGATTTTTTTTAAGTTTAAATTTCACTTTTGACAAAGTGTAATGAGAAGGATGTTATTATTTAATAATTTTTATGAGAGATTCCAGAGATGTGTTTTCTAATATCCAGTTCTGAAGTTGTCTATATGTACGTGGACTTCTATCACAATCTTTTAGGTATTGTGGAAGAGAGTTGTAAACTTTTTCTTTTATATCCATGAAGACAAAGTTATACAGCATAACACAATAATAAGGCCTACTTGGAGGAAAAAAAAACGGAGAGAGTGTGGAAAAGAAAAGAGGTAATAATGAACAGAGACGTCTATAAATTTGGAGAAACGGTAATAATACAATTATTCATAAGTAGTGCACAAAATCTCAGATGGCTATAGGTCGTATCGAGAAGAGAGGATAGTTGTAGAACTACGACGCAGTAGTAAAAAAGTGGCAGATTTGAAATGAATGACGCCGAGAACACTGGGACGAGATCAGCGCATAGGGGAAACTATTTGGATTTGGAAGAAAAAGGAATACGCATTACGCAGTGGGAAAAAGTCGAGCAGACTAGATCAAAATCATACATATATGGGTCGAAAAAGCGTGTTAATTTGTATAATAGGAGTACATAAAAGCAGATACCCGCTTCAAATTCTTGGTATTCAACTATTCACTGTTTGGGTTATGGTGCACACTGTGCCCTTACTACATGTTTTATGGCATATATTGGATTTAACGTGAAATTGTAGATAAACCCTCGGCAGTAAACTGTGACGTCCGTTATTTTTACGGTATAATTGTAATCGGAGTACTCCGCTCCAGCTCAAAGTTTCTTGAATCACTCTCTTGGAACGTCGCAAAATGCAGACTTCGCGAATATTCTAGGGTGGTCATAATATGTTTTGGCAGGGCGACGTTCTCTTGATTTCGTTCTTTTTTAAGGTACCTAGTCACTATTTTCATACTTATAAGACAACTTCTTGTTACTCCGAAGTAAACGCTGGTCAGTATCTTAAAAGATGGTCTTCTCCACTTTAATAAGTAATGTGATGTGAATATGTTTTTATTTTTAATACGCGTCAAGAATGCTAACGCCACTGCATAATCGGCAAACTATTTACTTCCATCTTAATCCAAATATATGGTGTATACGTATCTGCGAAAGTTCATCAGACGTACTTGTCTGGCCCAAAGTAGCAGATACGACCGTTCAACACACCACGCACCATTATGCATGCAGTCTTATAAATTGCATCCCAATAAATAAGTAACTTTATATTCCGAATACAATCAACTATCCTACTTTACAGGCAGGCGAAACAATAAAATTACTAAAATATGATTGAGAAATTACTTTTTATTTTGTGCAGAACACGACCTGCAGGTAATAAATATTTCACAAGCACATGTTGGTATTCGTTTACTTAAAAATGATATGATACCACGTCTAAGTTATGCTAAGTACGTTCATAATAATCATAAAGATGTATCGCGAAATAGCTCTGGATGAGGCAAATTTATATTGAGAGGGTAGATAAGAATGTATAATGCATTAGCAACAATATCGTATAATACCAAATTGGTACCTAATTTGCATTAATTTTAATACTTATAGATCGAATTAAGGTGTCAGGTTCTTAATACCTCCACAAAGGAAGCTGGGGGGGTTTGCAGAAAAGCGTACGAAAACATGTATAGGTGACTAGTAGTTGAATTTATACCTGCTATGACTGTTAGATATAATAATTCGTGGTAGGCTTTAGATGTAGTGTGTGTTGGAAGACAATCAATTCAGAGTTTAATAATTGAGTGCTGTACAGAAGTAATTGGTGCTTGATACGTTTCGGTATCTATAGCTTAAATTGTAGCTGATGTAAGTACATCAAATTTCGTTTTGGAATCTCACAGACTGTGCCCACTTCTCGAATACACCAACAATTTCTGTACGGAGACGGGACGGTAGGATCGCAATTTTTAAGCATATTGTTCTCCACGTCGTCGCTAAAACAGCACACAGGGAAATAACCAGAAATATTCTTTAGTAGTTACCTACCAGAACATTCTGGTACAACCAAACTCCGATCCAGTGGTGCGATCTCCCGTGCAGAAGCAGATATTGCACTTATTCTCTTGATAACTTTTATTTAAATCGCATACTACGTCAAGAAGTGCGGTTAAAATTGAAAAGTGTATTGGAATGGCTTACCGAAGGAATCGGCAGAAGTTTCCAAGACGAGCAGCGTCACAATAGCAAAACTGAAAACGTACACTGTGTGTGTCTCCATTGTTGTCTTCGTCTTGGTACGAAGCGTTAGCGTTTATATATATTTTAAAGATCGAGGACAATAATCATTACTATTTATCAGGCGAAATGCGTCGAAAGTGAAGGCTTGGGTTTTTCCAAAATATATATCCTTTTTCAAGTAATAATCGAGTCATACATCATTAATCACGAAGGTGATAACATGCAAGAGTATTTAATCTATTTCTTTTGCAACCACGACTATTGAAAACCGTGATAAGGTATTTTATGTTCAAGGGACATTAAAATTCGATATCAGGTTTCGTAATAGCTATTTGTGCAACCAGTTGGGAAAAGCACTATTTTCGTAACGAGCGGAACGTCAGGCCCGACCCGGCGTATCACGGCTCCAAGTGAGAATCCAGACTAAAGACATCACCCTCGTGTTTGTGCCGTGTGAGGCGACCCGTAATAGCGGATGAATGGATCCTGGTAGTTGAGTTACCTGAAGTGGCGGCAACACACTACTTTCGCTTAAGACGGGAGGTCTGACCACATGACGAACTGGCAAGTCACTCCAGAAGCGACTATGTCAGATCATAGATTAATTTCATTTGACATTATCTCCAAGGGAGCCCTCTAGAAGGGTTATCGCAACCCAAAGGCAACGGATATACCCCTTTATAAACATCTCCTTGGAGAAAAACTTAAACACCCCTTCGGGGGACGCCTCTCGGACCCTGCTGACCGAACGAAGTAGATCTTTTAATCAACTCCACTATGGAGTCATTTGAACAGGCATGTCCTCTGAGTGAGGACCGCCAAGACGCCCTATAACCATCCCTGATGGTGTAGGGCGCTGGAGAAGCAGCAAAATCGGTTGGGCAAATTGTTCAATAAGGTAAAGAAGAGCAAAGCTACAGCCGATTGGGAAACCTATAAGGTAAACCTAAGGCTACACGTACAAGAAGGATATTAGAAGGCGCCAGAGTGAGACATGGAAGAGTTTTTGCAGCTCTAGAATCCACCTCCTCTGTATCCCGTCTAAATAAAATTCTAACAAAAAGTTCATTTTATTACCTAGCTAGCCTCAGACGACAGAATGATTCCTACACGGACAACCTCTCAGAGACAGCCAAGGTACTGAGAGATGATCACTTTCCCGACGCCACCACCGCGTCAGAGGTAGCGCCCTTCATTCCCATTGAGAATGACTGGGCGGTTGCCAGTCAGATGGTGGATGATCTTCAGTCGGCCGGCCAGAGATCAAAATTCGTAATAATTTAAAGCCTATTTAATTAAGGAAAAATATTGCAACTTCTTGTATATGGATCCTTGAATCGGAGCCGGTGCTGGGCACGGAGACACCACCATTGGTTGTCGCTGTCAAAACAGAATGGCGTCAAATAAACGTTGTTCGTGGTTTTATTTCCCGAAATTGGAATGTGGTGTTGCTGTTACCCGGGCGGCTAATTCGTTGTAATGATAGAGTTATTCAAAGTAAGTCCGGATTCTAATCAGGGCTACAGGATGCAGCTAATAGTTATTTACATAATAAGTCATGAAAGTGGTCGTTTACATGACGCGGAGGCTTATTGAAAAGTACGAGGACGCGCACGTATTATGTATAAAATTTTACCTGAAACCGCAACATGCAGATAACTGTTCCAAATTAAATTATTCATATGTGTGAAATTTTGATACCTAATCACGCATGCTAAAATCACTTTATTTAGTTGTTTCCATAGAGATTTCAAAATAATTAAAACAATCAGTGTCATTTTTAGTGCAGATTGCAGTTTATGCTTTGTACTTTTCAACTATACAGTCTTTAGAACTAGGTACAAAAGCAGGTATCAGTGAAGAAGAGTACGCGAGACGTTGTTATAATGTAGCCGAAGCTGTGGCCGCCGTAGTGCAATATTCGCTCCCCACAAAGTCAAGAAAGAGGTACGAAAAGGCGTACAAACCTTTTAATAACTAGCGCAAAACTAAAGGAATAATTACTTCCACACACATTCCATTCCTGTTACTAATTAAAAAACCATTATCCTTTGTGTTGGTATATTAATATTTAAAAATATCCACAGAGTCTGCATTATATTTATCCAATCTTTGATTGAATAACTTATTCAATGAACGATCTAATTGTTATTTTGCATGTACTAGGACTGTAATGGTAGTCAGGCAAAAATATTACAGTACTAGTCAGGTAAAGATCAACTTTCTAATGCCAAAATAGCCTTGAAATTTAGATTTTCTTGACGGTTTCAGGTAAAGAAATTTAATACGGGAAGATTTCGTCACGACTTAAATGTCAGGTGTTACTGGACCCTAACAGGTGCATTTAAACAATGAAGTACCCAGACCTCTGTTTACTTAATCGGGACACTATTGACTATTGAGCTCACCCTCTGTTCATCTGGACTGGTCACGTACTGGGTATGCAACCTGTAAGTCTAGTTCTTGGTTGCATTGTTTAGGGTGAGTACGCCTCAAAACACCGGCCGACATTCGGGACACGATCGAACGGGCAACACAATGGAGCCTCTGCAATAACCTCGGCCAACATGCTGCGCTTGCCAGACTCGGCCTTATTGAACTCACACGTAATACCCATTTTAGCAGTGTCGGCAAGTACGTGACGGTACCAGCGATTTCCAACTGACCGTGGTACTTTAGGGTTGTATGTAACGATTTCTCTTTCGATACGTCCTTTTGCCTATTTGATTCAATAGTCTCGCGATTCGCAAGGGAGAGTCATAGTTACTCCTGCCGCATAGTTTCTATTTGTAATGTTATTCGATACGATGAAAAACGGGTATGCCTGGCGTTCTTTGCTTTTTGGCAACACAATACATAATAATACTAAATTTGAAGACGCTCTCAACCAACAGAAATAATAGTATAAGTTGTCACTGGTGTAACTTATGTTAAATTAATATTTAGAATATGACGGAGAATTTATGACCCAATTAACAGTTTAATTCAAGAGATCTCAGACAAAATAACTACTCACGATTGAGTTAAATATCCAAATTATCTAGTCCGGACATGGGAACGCGATAAACAACGAACCAAATACTTTACACAAAGCTGACAGCTTGTATCATTCACATTTGGTCCAACACGTGACATGTAATTCAATAACTTATTTGTAGAGGTTAACCATAAATTATAATGATTTATTGGGCGTTACAATACTTTACTACACTTTAACAAAGCAGAACGACTTCGTCTTCTTAGCTGCGGAACCGCATGCTTAATAACTTCAGGTGCAAGACCTTAAATGTTTTTTATCTGGCGAAAGCTGCTCGTCAAATTTAGCCCAACAATGACATACGATTTTCCAATCCATGCGAAAACAGCCTCGTTTGTTTCCCATTGTTCGTACTTAAAGGTGAATCCACGTCCATTCATAAGTTCCATACCCGAACTCCAAACACCTGCATTCGATATCTTGCACGTGGCCTTGTTAGTAAACAAGGTCAATTAATTTGTTCGATAACGTATTTCTCCAAAACATCTGACCAGGTAAGTCTTTTACCTTACATTGAAGTTATGATTTAGTGTTCCCTCACTCACTAACTACAACAAATACCATTATTTACAATAAAGGAAACTAATGCTATAATGACAATTTAACAAATTTTCCAATTCTGTGTCAATATGAAAGAAATTCATCCAGGTCGTATCAAATAAAATAAAACATTTTACTTGCAGGATGTCTCGACTGCCATTTCCAATGCTTAAACCAAAATTACGTTAACAAAACGTGAATATTTTCAACTACAGGGTGGCTCGCTCTCATCTTTGGCATTATTTCCACCTACAGAAACGACAGTCCTCTGCAGTTTACACCACAATACAGATTATTATTACAAAAAAAGAAAGCCTTTTTCCTCATATTTTGTAATTAATCTGTAAATTGTTGAAAAGATATCAATCTCTACAGGGTGTTTTTTTGGGAGCTTTAGTTAAACGTTTCTGGGAAAGTAAAATAGGTAGGTTTTTGAAAATTTGTACTTAGGAGTTACTCTGAAGACCGAATCTATGTAAAATATTTTCAAAATGGCCGCACTTCCGGAAACACCGGAAGTAGATAGTAACTTCGTTATTTTAAATAGCAACCCCTATTTTTGCATTTTTGGATTCTACGTGAAATTTCACTTCTTTTGATACCCATATGTCGATATCTACCATTTATGGTTTTTAAGTTATTTTGACTTTAAGAAAAAAAAATGGCGGATGCAGATGGTACCTTGATAATTGATTACTTGAAAACGGTTGTAGTCATGGCAACCTATTTTTATCAGTGCATAGAGAATGAATAGGGCTTTCTTTTAGTGCACTTAAAAAAAAGTTAAGTTGCGTACGACCGCCCCTATGGATATCCAAATTTATGAAACTTCAAAGACTAAAAACTCAGTTTTTTTAAAATGGAATGACCATGTTCTTACTATTCCATGAGATAGAGAATCGAAATGGGCATATTTTGACAATACATGTTCCTATAGCTATCTTTAACAGTTTCTGACTTATTCCCATTTTATTGAATTGACACTATTTTTTTCGGATTTTCTTTTTAGTAGTCGGCCATGATTCTATAACAATTGAATTTTAAACAAATCTAGTGACACTAATCCATCACCCACTGTTATAGGTTAACAGTTTTTCAAAAATCGAAAAATGACTCGCAGTGGTTTCACTTATTTTGGAATTTAATTGTTATTTATGGTGAAATGGGCAGAATCGCGGCGCGTGCTTTCCGTACATTCATTCTAAAACTGGAACGAAATTGTATGAATTTTGGAAATTTTGTACCCCTAATGCACTTCAAACGGTTGAAGCACAAGTGATACAAAGCTCTACAAGAGAATATTTAAGAAAATGAATTGAATTGCAAATGCAAGATTTACAAATTTTTCAAAAATTTTCCGTCCTGTATCCTTAATAAATGAGTTATTTATTAATGAATTATTTAGACTAGAACTAGAATCAATGGTATTAAAGAATCCATTCCTTGATTTGTTTAAAATTCGATTGTTATAAAATCATGGCTAAGTACTAAAAAGAAAATGCGAAAAAAAATGGCATCAATTCCGAGATCAATCCAATGAAATGGGAATAAATCAGAAACTGTTAAAGATAGCTATAGGAACATGTAATATCAAAACATGCCAATTTCGATTCTCTATCTCATGCAATATTAAGAACATGGTCATTCCATTAAAAAAAACTGAGTTTATAGACTTTGAAGTTTCTTCAATTTGGATCTCCATAGGTGCGGTTGTACGCAACTTAACTTTTTTTTAAGTACACTAAAAGAAAGCCCTATTCATTCTCTATGCACTGATAAAAATGGGTTGCCATGACTATAACCGTTTTCAAGTAATCAATTATCAAGATACCATCTGCATCCGCCATTTTTTTTCTTAAAGTCAAAATAACTTAAAAATCATAAATGGCAGATATCGGCATGTGGGTATCAAAAGAATTGAAATTTCACGTACAATCCAAAAATGCAATAAAAAATAGGGGTTGCCATTTAAAATAACGGAATTACTATCTACTTCCGGTGTTTCCGGAAGTGCGGACATTTTGAAAATATTTTACATCGATTCGGCCTTCAGAGTAACTCCTAAGTACAAATTTTCAAAAACCTACGTATTTTACTTTCCCAGAAACGTTTAACTAAAGCTCCCAAAAAAACACCCTGTATAACATAAGCACAAAATGGGTATGATTTCTCATATAATTAAACCAGAACGATTTTTTAAGCGCTTTTGCTTTTCACGCAAATAATAAGTGACTTTCAGTTTGTGTACCGAGACTATAATTTTTGGACACTCTGCATATCCAATTAGCCCTGTAAATTGCAAATTGTCAAAAAAGAAATTCATTAGTTTTCTTTTTAATTTTAATTTACAGGAATAATAACACTTTGCCCATCCGTATGCACGTTCCTCAAAAATAATACGATTTTATGTTTACCATAGCTAATTTTCCAATTAGAAAAAGCACACTAATATATAAGGAAGTTTAGTTCATAGCTTTATCTCCCATAGTTGACTGTCATCGAAAATTCCTGTCTTTGATTTGTGCAAAATCTTGAGCTACTTTTGCTGACGCACAAACAATAGCACAAACATTGCTGCACATTGTTTTTCCCACAAAATGCTACTTCAAGTGGCATAAGTAGGTAATCAGTAGGAAAGTATTCTTCCTAGAAATCTTTTCATTCATAGGAGTGAAAATAAGTCGTAGCTGTAATTACAAATCATAAAATTTGGGGTAGTACTCGCATCAGGGAGGACACAAAAAGAGTTTAATTGTTTGGAAACACTTGCCATTAATCGTATAAGACGAAAAGATTAATAACGTTCCACGTTGGCCTTCAGAAACATTTATACGTTCCATCAATACTTCTTCCCATTCAAACTAATTCTAAACTAGCGAGAAGGAAAGAATACTTAGAATACCTGTCACGTGTCATGTCAAAGATTAGTTCCCATGCCAACCGATTGATGAACGGTCACTCAAAAGTGCGTTGCCGAGGAAACATCAGGCCGCACTTACGCGATTTTCCTAGTTTTTCTTCGTGGCAATCTCGATTATAATGGAACTTTGGGTATTCTTAAGAAATCTAGCACTGAGTTTTAAACCATGTTAAAGTGGGTACTTCGTAACCATTACGGCGCAGACAGTTCGATACAATTACAACTGAAATGGTGTACGTCTATAAATTCAATTTAATTTTCACCGCGATGTTATTAAATGAATGAATTTGTGCCGTTGCTCCGAATTAGTCGTAACGGGTTGATGAGAAAAAGAATTTAATTCGCCCTGCTTAGTGCGGCTATACGGAATCAGATCAATACAAAGGTGGACTCGCTTTTCCATAGATGAAGGAAAAACACCGCACCTGTCAGTCAGTCAATCACCGTCTTCCACCCCTCAGCACGGCTACTTGTATCGATTTGCTTCGGAGTTCGTGTTCATCTCCCTAACAAAATCGCGATTTAATACAACCAAAATGAATTATTTAAACAAGGAAGCATTTGTATTTAGTTCACCGATCAACCCTTTTCGTCCAATTAATTGGGTAAACAAGGAGTAAACAAAAATCGGTTATGTGTGATTTACCTTTAGTGTGACAACAAAATTTGAAATGGGCCGAAATCGACCGCGTGTGACGCAACTATGAGGAACTGATTGGAATACATGTTTGAACACGAACTTACCTTTTTATTTATGCAAAACAGTACCGTAGATATTCTTAGATTCGTTCAATTTTTATTTGCGTAGAAAACCTAATCTTATTAAAAGCATTTCTTCGATGATACCTTTAAAACTAAACTATACAACGACTTTACCCAAAATGATCTGGAAATAAACATTAAACATGTCTGTTTCACATTCACATCCCTGTGCTTTTGAAATAACAGGGTTCAATTTAAACTTACAAGGTTAGTTAAAGTAAAAATTGTGTGAGATGAAATTCATGGAGCTGAAATTTAGTTTCCAGTAACGAGTTAGATTCTTTGAAAATCTTGCGTACGCGCGGACACAGAAAGGGATGGGTACTATATTTTTGAGCGGTACTTTCTACTGTTATATTACCCTCTTCTGGTGTAAAAGTTCGGCTATTGGTAAACTATTTATAGAACGGCCCTCATTCCACGTTACTTTTGTACCTCGTTGTAAAATAGTTATTTGTTTCATTAGTACAAAAAATGTCAGTTTTCGGGACGAGGAAGATAGTTGCTGGACGTCCAGCAACCTCCGAGTCCCGAAAACGCATTTTTTGTACGAATAAAACATAAAATTTTTTCTCCAACCTCCTTTACTTCAAATTATATTCGAATTTAGATTCAGTCACAGTTTCACTACTACAGTACCTATAAGAACTTTTGCTTTCTTGTCCTCACGTGTCATGCCACTCTAGTTTTTAGGTTAACTTATAACCTATTCGTTCTTACTTCTTACTTCTCACCTCTCGAGACTTTGTAGGGAGGAAATCTTGAGGTAGCATGTTCTGCCGTTTCTATAATCTCTGGCGGAGTGCAATCCATGTCGCTATCAGTTTCAGTCATTTTATTGTATAAACAATTAATATTGTTATATTTTGTATTGAAATAAAAAACTTACCATACAGTTTTTTAATTAAAATTAATTGCAATTAACTTTTTCAAATTTTGAATTCAAAATGACAGATATAGTGCAATGGGTCTGAAGTAGATGGCGTTACGCGCGACGGCGGGTTGTATACGTATTAAAATTACGTTCACCGAATATGTAAATTACGTTACACATGGTTTAAATAAAAATAGCGAGCGTAAATCATTTTCAATACATGTACATACGTATAGGTAACATCATTATTTGCATTGAATATGCAAAAATATTTGATTTGTATGTATATAGAAATATCTTACAATCTGCAATGTAAAACGATGTCAATGTGACATATCTCCGTGATTGTAATTTTTTAATTGGCCAACTTTCAAGGTCAATTTCTTTTTGGTACTAGGACCAAAAGTATCCACTTTTTGTACAGTTGCCATGGTGAAAGCGATTAATCCGCAAAACGTCAATTTTAGGTACCGAACACTGTCACAAAATAGCGTCTTATTCAGGTGGTTGGAGAAAAAAAGCATTTTTTATTATACCTGAATCACAATCTCCGTTTAAAACACTCAAATGCGTGCGAAAAAAGGCCTTTAAAACACACGTGCTTTAAAGTTGCTAGGTAATGATACTTCAAGTATGACTTTTGAAACTGTCATCTGGGGTTGAAATAAAAAATCCTCTTAGGTCGCTTTCTGTAAATGCAGAACATTGCTTTGGCTTGTACCTACCTATCCTTTGGTTGAAGCTTCCACAAACGCGCTCAATTTAGGGTATGCTTCCAAATCTGTTCCACTTTTTAGTCGCAGCAATGTTTGAAGTTTTGAATGAATGCACCAAAAGATAGAAGATTTAAATACCTTTGACATTTCCTTCATATTTATTCACTAAGACGATGATTTTTATAAGCAAACGTCACGTGACATTTCCATGGCAATCGTGAAATTACGAACACCAAGCCCACTTAATTAGATATGTATTCGAGTATAACGTCAATATGATTTCATTGTATTTCCTATTTTTAAATTATACTGCAGGTATAATAAAAAATACTATAAGATACACGTGTATAATTGGTCTTTAAAGCACTTGCAACGTTAAAGGCACTCCGCTTTGCGTCGTGCCCTTAAACTCGTTGCGCGTGCTTTAAAGACTTGATACTTGTATCTTAATATACTATTTTAGTATTATCGTCATTTTTAGTACGTTATGATTTTGGAGGTTATAGAATCCTTTAAGATATCTGCTTTGTCTTGACAAACTAAGATTTAGACTATGCTCTACAAGTCTACAACATTTAACATTAAAGACAGAAAAATGCACGCACAAAATATTTGCCCAACACGAACGCTGTCCTCACTAGTCTTTTATTTCAATGGTCCTCACAATGTCAATTCATATTATCTACCTTTTCCCTACAGTACATAATACATTTATTCTAAAGTACATTTGTCATACACAGTACCTCTCCCCTTTTGAAGTTGTTATTAACAAGAGTTAAAAGTTTAATCTCTGTTGCCTACTCGTCTCGTGCGGACTGAAGTTCTTAGCATCTTAGCAAAACGATTGGGGGCCCTCTCATTACTTCCTCTATTTATATATTTATATGTTTATTGCTTGAGCGATAATCGATTTTCACATGAATACTTACTATTGGCCATTGGCATTCTCACATGTACTTTTCGTGTTAAATTAAATTATGTTAACTTAAGGCTGGAATAAAGTCACACCATTTACATGTTTCCTATGTACATGCAATTTATTATTTTACGAGTTGTGTTATCTCAATTGATCGTACAGCTATTTTGATGTGTTTTTATACTGAATTGATGTATCATGTTTTCCACTGCATTTATGATGTCTTTTGTATTTTGTTTTTATGAACTTGTTTAATTGCATTTGATTTGATTATCTGATTTTTATCATACAATTTGAGATGTTTCATTTATGTGTATTTTCTCTTGCATTTTATTGCTGTAGGTGATTTATTTCATGTATTTATGTAGCCTATGCCAGGGTTTTAGTCCCGTAGAAGGTTTCCCTGGCATGGTCTTGTTATGTGCGTAATATATTTATTTGTTCTTGTCATTTCTTACGTACAAAAGTTCTGTCTTTTATTTAATTCCCTTCCCGATTATGTCTCACGTCTCAAAACATATAAGAACCGATTACCCAACGTAGGAGTTCATTCGTGCCACCCATATCCAGCCGACTGCCATCCAAATTCAAAAGTGCCGCGAGACGTCCATCGTTTCGACTTGAAAGGTATGTGGCTCTGCTTGTAGATTTTTGCCAGAGTTGCCAACACACAAGTAAGTCAACTTTTCAGTGTCGGCTTGATAGACCCCTAGGAACATTACAACCCCTTGCCGTGATCGCATAATATTCCCTGATATCTCCCAGAACGGATTGTCGGAAGAGGGTACTCACAAAGGACGATTGGGACGTCTGGACGAAATATATCTATTGGCGATGTCAAAACTTTAAGAGCGAATATCTCGAAAACGGTTTGTCGGAGGAAAGTACTCTCAAAGGCAAAATGAATTGACTGGACGAGAGATATCTATTGGTAAAAACCAGTATGTAATTAAACGTCCAATTAAAAAATTACCTTTGAATTCTGGTCGTAGCAGCCGTTTCAATTCAGAAGGACGCATTCTGCCCAATCTGTAACAGATCACAACCCGAACAAACAAATAAAAGGGGTAGCTAATAGCGCAGTACATAAATATTGCGTAAGACACGGAGGCAATCGCGCATAATAACTGTAATTAATATTCAATAAGAATCACTAGCAAAAGCAAAATTTGATCGACCACGGAATATCTTTACAATCTTCGGGGTATAAAGCATAAACGTGACGATAAATTCGAGAAAAGTACTTTACAATGCGCAAATAACTAAATTTCTGCTGGTCCAAGCAATTCAAAACATAACCAAAATAATATGAGCCGATTCTTCGGAGTAAAACAGATCTAAATCTTGTAGATATTGGCTTTGAACACTCTAGGTAACTTCAAAAACTTATTTACAAGGCAACGGTAGCTAATATAGGTAAACCGATTAATCTAAAGGATATGAAACTAATACACAAGACTTCTTGGAGTCACACAAAAGTAATCGTAGATAATGTAGCTAAAATCGGGTCTCGATAAGTATATTCTTTAGCAATGTCAACGACACAGGTAGTGTAAGTAAAATCAGATGTATCAAGCAATTTACAAAATCCAATGTTTCGTTGTACAACAAATATTGAAGTGTAGGTCAACAAAGTCCATGAAGTGGGTCACAGGTAGAACAACAAGTTTGGTTTCACTGAAATGGCGGGGAAGTCTGCAAAGTCGGTAATGTAGAAACATTCATCGCGACGTTCGAAACTGTTAATTTTGCTAAAATGGCAGGTTAGTAATAATGCGTAATATCCAGGTAGATCAAACGTGAAAAGGTAATCTAGAAAGAAATGAGAAACAATAAGAAAACTTTGAGGGAATTGTGAGAGAAGTTTGAGTTTACCTTGGTAACGCCCTAAAAATAATGCGTAACAATGTAACATACCTCATAATGTGTGTATGCAAATACAGATTCATAAAAACCCTTCAATGGAGCCACCACAGCCCTCAAAGAAAGAAAGAGAAATAACTCCAAAGATAAATATGATAAAGCCAAAACAATAAATCCCTTAACGCAGACACGAAGTCAGAAAAGTACCAAAACAAAACATTTGCATGTAATCAGTGTGAAAGCAGAAACTTCACTGAGGGAAAAAAGACAACTGCGCGAGTAAGGTAAACTTAAAGAAGGGATAGCCAAAAATACCATGAAAAACATGTGCACGACTTCCTTCGGCGAAACAAAGAACATCATCAAAGAAACTGGGATAATAGATAACAAATGTTACTACAGGAATGACTTACATATAAAACTAGTGGATTACAAAGAATATGGCGTAAGAATTTAAATAAGAGCACAAGTCAAAGGTTACTTAAGCGGAGTTTATATAGTTTAAATCAGGAATTACACTCGGCAAGAAAATAACGTTATAAGCTATTTTTGGAATGTTTACGGGCACTTCTTTATGCTACGCGAAGGAATATATTGGCTCAGATAATATTGCTTTTGAAGGCCTTCGACTCATACAATCTCCATTTGCATGAACATGACTCTTACTATAATGAATAGTCATAGGTTGACAGCTGGACTCTCAGTTACCATTCTCTTGCATTTTTCAACGGCATCTACATCTTTACGCTCTAAATCATCTAAAACTTCCAAACAAGATGAGGCCCTGGGTATAAAATTATGATAACTTACATTTTGAGGTGGTTTTGAGTTTCCAGTTCGTTTCCATTTTGATGGGGCTGGTTTAATACCATGGCCATCTAGTATGTGACCTAAACACTGTATACATTTTCTGAAGAACACACACTTTTGTGAATTGACAATTATGCACTTGCCAGTAAGCAGATTTTATATCGACCGAGCTAAGATATTTAGCGTTGCGAAGTTGATCAAGGATGGTCAATACATAGGGTAAAAGGTAAGCGTCTTTTTTTGGTGTGTTTCAACATATTGGTGGTATATGAGTTCTTCATCTATGACTTGTTCAGGTATGTATAAGTCATACTGGTACAATTCGAATGCGACCATGCGATTGTTAGGAGCTTCGACCTACGTACCTTATACGTTCACATTTTGCTCCATTTGCGGCAGTACACTGTGTGAGGATGCAAAAGTAACCCAAGGTTTGAAATGTTTCCTGGTCCTGGTCCACCAACTACTCGTATACTTCTAGAGCTTTGGTCATCCGAAGCATGGGAGATAACAAAGTCTAGAACCTGCAAAAGATTCATGTTGTGCGGTTGTTAAGGTAATGGAGGAATACATCTGCCGACCTGTCAGTTCCCCCGCTCGCCGTTTCCCAAACACTGGGGACACGTTCTAACCGTGTAACTCGCGTTACCACAACGATAACATAGTAATTTCCTCGGATATTGACAATTGTGGATGATATGGCCCATGACTTGGCAATTGCAGCAAGTTAAATTAGGGCTTGATACTAACTGTGCGCCCTGCGTACGGAATTCATTAAGGAATGTGGACGGCAATGGTTCGGCATGATTAGTGAAAACAAATGTCAAAGTCAGGCGTCTTCGTGCAGGAGGTACATTATGGATCAGCTCGGTATTTCTTCACTGCTAATTTCAAACGTCCATTCTCTAATTTTCATAGTGTATAAACCACTGGTAATTGAGTTGAGTAAAATGGGCACACCATACTAAGTTCTACATCCCTAGAAATAGCTATATAACGTTGAAACATAACCTTTAAGTATGATAAATAAATTATCAACAATAGTTTCGGATTGATCTTGAGTGCGTGCCAAAATATCACTCATTAACCATGGTTTAATATCCAGAGATTCAGAATGACGACATTAGGGATAGGTTAAACCTAACAATATAAATATAGATAGAAATTAGATTGTTATGAAAGTTTAAGGACGCGTAACAACAAACACTCCCTAATGAATAGTGATGAAGGAGGTTCTTTAGGCCAATCAGAGATCGTAAACTTTCACTTTCACTTATAATTAGGTACTAATTAGTATTAATATTGTCGTATTTGTAAGGCGAAATGAACGGTCGAGACGAGACATATCTACTGGGGAAGTCGAAACGAATAACTTGAAATCGAGGTGTCGGAAGAGGGATTCATAAAGAGCAAATGGAATGTCTGGACGATACACATGTAGTGGTAATTATTTTAAATTTCACAATTAAACAATACTCTTATAAAGCCTCGATAACGACAGAACTGACTGTTTTGCAAAGAAATACGCTCAAATACGGCTACCTTTTAACGTAAAAAAACTCTATTCGCGTCTTTCACCAAAAAGAACCACGATTCACTTCTGGTTCGGTATTTAAAACCTTTTCCCTTTTCATGTACTTCCTTCCTCCTTCCTTTACAAAGTAATGCGCGTCTTCAAAAGATCAAACTGCATCTGTGTTCAATACGGCGGGAATACATCCTCATCTTGAAATTTAAGTAGCGTACGCAGTGATAAGAAAACTTCTTATCTACGACCAGAGAAAAATATGAGATAAACTTTTACAAATACCACAAGTAATTTCCAGATGTTTACTTCTATAGTCTTAAAGTACGTAATTCTTTACAACCAAATAAACAAAATAAACATGGGGCAATTATTTAAACAAAACTAACAACTAATAATTCTGATACAAATCAAAATCGACTTCGAAATCAAATGACATGGTTGACATTGCGTTCCAACCCAACCCATGACCACATCTAATGTTAATAGAAATGAAATTAAACATACAGGGTGACCCACCATTACTGCAGGGGCCGAATCAAAAAATAAGATTTTACTAGAAGTCTCTGCAAAACCTTTTATAATCCCCTCAAGATATGGACTTTTTAAACATTTGTTACAAAGCTTTTCAAAATTTAATTCATACATAAGCGGCATATGTTAATTCAAGAAGCAGATCCCGTTTCTGATCTAATTGTTTGCGAATTTGGAGGAAGTAAAAACTCGTTAGATAATGCGGTTTAAGAAAGGCGCATTTACTGGTGTAGAAAAGATCATTCCTTGGAGGTAAGAAGATAGGTCTTGATAGGCAAAATAGAGGACAAGAGAGGACAGATTTTTGTCAAGATGAATTTGCTGCAATTAAAATGATGTACGTCAATTTACTTTGAAGTAGTCGTGCGATTGAAGGAATGCGAAATAATTTGGTCTCTTTCATTGTTTTCAATTACAATTCAATTGGATACTGACAAACTGGAGGTTCGCATGTAAAGGCATAACCACAGCCATGCATCAAAGGAGATGAAAGTTGTTCCTAGATCAGCAGGTTTGTCCGAGGGAGTCTGTCTATCCCGGTAAATTATTACTGCCGCGCCTACCGATAAGATGCTTTAATTAAAATGCTGTCTCGGCCACGATTGATGTGACTTTGAGGTAAAACACTACGGTAAATTTAACCTTTTAACAAAAGGTTCTTGATACTTTATTCATAAACTCCCGGTTTACGGCTCTAAATAAGATTTATATTATCCTCTTTAATGACCTCAAATTAGAAAAATTGATTTTTGTAATAACGCGTAAAGTCTTCGTCACTTCAAATTAAAATTAGATAAGGAGCTTTCGTCACTTTTGCGGGGGATTAAGTCAGTTATATAATAAGTACTGGGATTACTTGTTCGCGTTTCGATCTAATTACGGAAATGACAGATGAAGATCATAGCAGATTGGTAAAAGGGAACTCGATGACTGTGGTGAATTACAAAACTGTCAATGCCGTCCGCGAACAACTCATTGTTTAACAGCGTAAGAAAATGAGATATGAATGAAGAAAATCTTCAGATAAAGAAGCTGTCAATTCTCAAAGATTTTTCATCATGCACCATCTGAACACTGAAGTTCTCGTAATGAACAAAAACTGGTAATGATGAGGGACGTTTCATTTCGAAATGAAGCGATAACGGTAAGAAAGAATTTTCAGTGGAGATTAAATTTTATATTTCAATACGTATTTATTCCGTTTACAAGAATCCAGAAGAGCGTCTCTGTGTAATGACCCAATTTCATTCATTGCAACACAATTGCCAAAATAAATTAAGTAAATCAGTCAACTGCAGAAATAAATACTTTCATAAATCACGAAATGAGACATATATATTGGCCGCTTTGTGTCATTTAAAGCCTGCATTATGAGCTCTATTCTTAGTTGCGTCTCATCTCTTCGTCACCTGTTCATACCTACCTAAAGAGCAGCTTATACAAAATATTACCGCTGTACTTGAAAAGAAAGCTTGTGATTTACTTACATTTTGTATTAATTTAAAACATGACCTGAATATCTTACGTGGGTAGGTATTTTCAGTTCTCGGTTCCTCTAGCCAGATTCAACTAGTTGCGCCTTGCTTAGAGGGCATAATTAAAGAGATGTTTTACAAGGCTTCTTATGTTCGCACGTAATTGGAGGGTAACTTGTAATTGTCTTCATAATTGCTAAGGTACTGAATCATTTAAGAAATTGCATAACTGGCGTCGAGAATAAGCACTCAACACAACGTGTATTTATGCAACACAAACCGCAATACTTTCCGCTATAACTAGAATTGTTATAGGATTACATGATATCATGGAAATTATTTTTTCATTTGCTAGTAATAGTTTTTCTTTTACAAAAACTGCTTCTTGGAAACTGTCAAACACAGACATAAACAAGGCACTTCTCCTCTTTTTTTCTCTTATTCGTTTATGCCTTACGGCGTCGTATATTATGTTGTTATCTTGCAATTTTTTCGGTTAGTACTTTTATCTGATTCCTTTCGAGCTAGCGATAGGCTATACTTGTTTGTGTATTTAATACTTCTGGTTTCTGTTGATGTAACTATTCTTTTCCATTGCTTCGTCTCTATACCTTGTAACGGATTTGCTTCTTTGCTTTTGGGCAACCATTTATAAACAAAACCAATTTTTCAAATTGATTTCAACTTAGGACTAGATACGTCACTACCAGGAAATCCAAGTTTCAATAAGTTACTCATATTTTTCTTTAATTTCGTACTAATTTTACAGTGTCTTTTAAATTAAATCGGCACTATTGTTAACTTTCTTAGTCGTTGAGTTAGAAAAACTGTTAAATTATACCAAAATTGTGTATTTTTTCTAGTGAAATCAAATCTGCAAAAAAACCAAGATCGCATTTTTCAGATAATAACAAAAATGTAACTATTTTATGTGGGACATGATTTCGGCAAATTTTTGCGATTCTTTTCCATTGAAATATGCGGAAAGATATAAGTTTAAAAAAAGTCAAGGTTTCAAGAACATTCGAACAAACAAATATAAGTTGAAGTTTGTATTCTCAATTGTAATCCAGCAGGCTGTAATTGTCGTCCTCGTCATGTCTATCAGTAGCGTCTTCGTTTTAAATCATGTTTGTCGCCACAGTGTCGAGAGTTGTGTTACACGCAAAAAAGAGGTCATATTAGGTTGCATATCCTACGCTGGGAATTAAGCATTCTTTGGGAAAAGATAAGTAAAATCTGTCATGGAGAGCTCTGAAAGTTGACGAACCAATGAAAATTAACAAAGTGTCTCCGCCATTACTATTCCAGCATTAAATAGTCGTAAAAAATGACTTAGTATTGAGAGGGGGAATTATTTTGGCACGTAATTACGCATTCTCCTTTTGGCGTTGGAAAAGTCAAGGCGAGAGATTCGCGTTTCGTCAGTCAAGGCGAACAGATTGTTGGTTTGGCGATCGAGAAAAAAGCCATATGAGTTTCAAAGCGACCATTAGCATCCAGTTTGTAAGCAGTAGTTTTTTGGAAAATTATCATTTACTCCAGTGGATATTTACGTGAAAAATTCCGGGTTTCAATTTGGAATATTATAAGAAAGGTGCAATCAAGTCGGCTGGTTTTTTAAGCATGATTGTATCCAGTTGAAGCCAGCAGGGTGCTGATTCAAAAATAACTGTAAGAATTCCAGAGTTCCACACCGAGGAAAGAATTGTAAATTGAAGGTTAGTTATAAATTTTTATTCTTTTGTAAATTTCAATCGACAACTTCACGATTCGTTTGTAAAAAGCTAATATTTTGAGCTATTGTATCATCACGATTATAGTTATTAACGTCATTAGGCCGATGTGTCAAATAACGGATGCGGTTGAATTTTGTAAACTGTGATTCGTGATTGCATTACATGAACTCTTTGACGTTTGGTTACGATCAATAAATCGCTACACCTAAATCACCAAGTACTTCGAAATCAATGGATATGCCTTAGAGATGTTTCGTCGCTTTCACTCACAACAATAAAATTAAAACCAGGTAACCAAACTGACCAAACAACACTACTTTAACTTGTTAGAACCGAATCAAAAACAAAAACCCAGAAACTATAAATAAATATTTTCAATAAATACTTTAATTGATATAGGGTACATGGGTCCTTCCACTTACTATGCAGATGAAGTAACTATTCCTAACTGCGATGCTTACTGCGCCCCTCCACAAAGAATGAAGTGGATTCCCTCGACTGGATCAAACTGCCCACGGATCACTGGAATGTTTAGATGACTAAATTGGGTTCACAGTAAACTATCCAACGATAGTTCATATTGCCCTTGGTACACTTTGGCGTTAGCAATGCGTTGCACACGAAATTCTGTAATGGACTCGTTACATTTACAAGGGTCGAAGGCCAAACTTGCAAAAAATTAAATTGAACCTCTAAGGCATTGGCAAACATTGTAATATGACAATTAGTTTGTAAATACACACAGCTAGCTCAGTTACAAAAAAAAAAGTTTTCAAACACTTAACCTTGCGGAAGTTTGGATTTTTATCTCCTCTCAAAAGATGAAATTCAAGATCTAATGTTCTGGTTTCATTGAACTCGAAAAATACACCTGACTTTAGTTGGTTGAATATATTAATAAAAACAAAGGCGATCAGTTTTCATTTTTCTTCACACGTTCCTGAATATTTATATCTGCCTTGATTCATAAACATAATAAAAAAATAAAAATATTGCAATCCCTATCTCGTGATCCTTATCTAAATATTTTATTTTTACAAAGTAATGAATTACTGGTACATTCTTCGGTTTAAAAATATACAACCTCTTCTAGATTGTACGCCAAATTTGAATCCAACCAAAGGAATGGTATTACTGAAATTAAATGCGAAATCCCCGATCATTGAAATAAAATAACTAAAATCCTTTGCTTGAATATGATTCTCATCAATAAATTTCATACAAAATCTGTTTCTGCAAATAATTCTTGCAGATCGGTTTCTTTAAGAATATCAAAATTACATTAAAGCACATTTTTAATGTAAATGTCTAAAAATAATCGACAAAAAAACTAAAATAACTTACAGTAAATGATATTCTCTCCTAGTTACAATTAGTCTTAACTCTCCTCGGAAAATGCTGCTTCACTTAGAAGTATGGAAATACATCGCCCCTTTACGGTGCAGCCGAACTTCCGGAACCTCCTCAGAAACTTTATCTTCGGGACGAATTTCAAACAAAAATGTCCATATGTATTGCGAATCTAAACAAACCAATTTCACGAAAGTTGTTAATACTCGAGATCGTGATATACACAGAAATAAAAATGCTAATGTTTATTAGCTATGTTTTGTTGCTGACAAATGCATCGATTAGTTGTCTTTAAATTCTCTATACTGTATGCCGTTGTAAACAAAATTTTATTTATCGCACAAGACGCTGTCCAATGACGTCACTCAACTTTGAGGAACTGTCTTTTAACTATCCGTTACTGCTGGCGATCTGAAAAAAAAACTCCTATATGAACCTGTTTTAATGTCAGTTTATTTACTCGCGATTTGGTTTTAACAGCGCTCCTACTACTCGGGATTGTTTATTTTGGTAGGTTTTTATTACTCGAAAATAACCGACCTTGGTACAAAAAATTGCATGTAACTCCCACTTTGTCACCAATCTGATTTCAATTATCGCTTCCGATTGAAAAATAACAGTAACGTAACGTTCCTGCTTATAATAAAGCTGGTAAAATGGTACGTAACCGCTCGCGAAATTAGCTGCGAATAATCGCAATTATTCTCAATATACATGCCTCTCTGAAAGTCTAAACTCCCCCGTAAACCTGGGAATCCTCTAGGTTTATCTCGCAATGCACATTTTTATCGAAAACGTACAAATGTTGTTATCGCGTTTTTATTTCCAGACATACTTTTGTTCACGTTCGCTATGAAGCGGTATATGTGTAAATTTTGAATAAAATAAACCAAAATTTTGAAACATCAAAGCGGCCACCTATTACAATGGGCAATCTGCAAATGAATGCATCGAAGCTCAAAGATAGTCATCCAAAATCGTATCGGAAGCTTTGGACGTGAAAGCCTTCCATTCTGTCCTCTTTATATCATATACATAGTTAAGATAACAAAGAAAAATCAACGATCTTATTTTTTAGAACCAAGACGCCTCTGCACATAGAAGTCTATTAAAGAACATTCTGAAAGCCTGAATACAGGATCATGGAGAAATTCACACCACGGGTTTTCCATTGTGTCTCTTATAACTTTGCTGTTCTCAGCAACCTACGCATTTTTTATGTTTATTATTTGATTTGGTGCCTTTCAATTTATCAATGTACTATACAGACAGAAATGGGAACAATATTTCAGATAGTAATAATACTTATAAGATGTTTTATAAGAGGGAGACCAACCACAAGAAACAATATGATATAATAGATCGTAATTTTAATATCAGCCAATTATACATATTTTCTAAACAGGTAGGTATTGGACGGAATTTTTTTAAAAATATAAAGGAAGCTTACTAAATTGTTTATTTTAGACCTGTATGTTTCGAAATAAATAATAATGCTTAAAGGCACCTTTTACGTGACTGTCTAACTACGAAAAGTAGAAGACGGAATAGATAAACACTAACTGAGAAAATCAAATCAAAAGTAGATGGACATATGGCACGAACCTCAAAAGCTTCGACTTTCATGTTTTATTCAACACCCTCGAGTGTATTTCTCACAGTAACTGGAAAGTATGGAATCACAACATTGCTGAAAACTACTTTTCCAGTTTATGGTTAGATTAGCAATAAGAGCGAAAATAACACTTGGAGAATAGGATCGTTGTACCTTTTTCCGAGGAATGACAATTAGCTCTCCTAAATGTGGGAATTAGGTCTTGCCTTTTTTTATTGATCGTCTAAGGTACGTAAATGCAATAGAAAGACACATGATACAATGTTGTGCACGGTAGGCATTCGGAAAAAAGTAAATGGGGCTTTGTTTGATAAACTCCAACTTCTCTTGACATGTGATGAAGTGATTTAAATTTGCTTTTAAATAACAAAAACACGTTAACTTTTTGGCATCTGCTTCAAAACAACATTTTACAGTATAAAACAAATTCATGTATAACGTAAAAAACATCAGTCATTGTTAATTAGCGAACTCCGCACAATAAACTTAATTCGTTATGCTGTTACAATGTGAATATCAACGCTGATTTTTAGAGAAACGTATTGTGGGGAACTGAATCTAGTGCCTTCGAGCCACTATCTGTGTTATGTTGCAGTTCCGTTTGTTGTCAGTTATATCAAAGTTAATTGATTAATTAATTGAACGATGCTTCTTTTATTGTTCTGATATAAAGTGTAGTTCTCGCTTATCGTAGAATTGACTTCCTACACTGGATAATTTTCAACCGGTTCGAAAAATATCTCTACTGATAGATGGCGCTACTTCCTGTCGCGAATTAAGTTGGTCTGCTGATTAGGTACCGTGAAAACATGTATTAGTCAGAGATGGAAGAGCTCAGTTACCACGGTAAATTGATAGAGGTGTATGAACTGGTCCTTGGTTCCGTAATCGATTCAAGGCAAGAAAGAGCCTTGGCTAAACCACAGCAAGCCGACCTCATTCAAAGGCCTGATGGGTGGCCGCATCATCTTCGAAAGAACAATAGAACTAGCACAAAGAAGGCAATAGCCAGGCAGACCCTGTGCAAATGCCTCAAGCGGTGTCAGGTTCGTTCACTTGGAAGGTACTCCGATGTCAACAACCAAGTATCTCAAATCGGGTCAGGGTCTGACTGAGGTGCGGCCTCAGAAGAAGCCCAAGGGTTTTAGGGCACCCAGAGTTGCGGGTGCACGATGAGCTGCGTGGGGTTCAGGGTGGCCAGTGTTCCAGTGTCGCACCCGGAGGTGGACATCACCGAACCTCAGCCGAATTGCGTTATGGCTTCACGAAATGCAGTAGTTGACGCGATAGAGGACCGAACCTTCCAACAGCTGGAAGGGTTCGGCTGGAATCCGCAGGGTGAAACGAGAGAAACAGTTGACCTTGCACTGGCTGGAGAGGACTGTCCCTCTTATCAGTTTTTGGGACAGAATCTAAAGGCGTGCTAAATGGGCTTCAGGATGACACGGCCACTATCTTGAAACGCAACCAGAGGTAAAATACTGGTATCAGGACTGGCTTCTGAGGCCTGGAGCCTGATAGGGCATTTGGTGGTCTGATCGTCCTCTCTCTCGAGGAACCTGACTAGAGAGACCTTTATTACAGGGCGGAGGCAGGATCTTGTTTATCTGACGTTGGACTTCATCTCAATAGCATAATCAAGATCAATCCGTCGCCGTCGCTATCGGACCGCAGGCACATTCTGTTTCAACCGAACCTGTAATCCCACATTAATAAAGGACGCAATAACCGTTTGCAGAAGCCTGGAACCGTGTTCTTGTATTTGTTCCGCCTCTTGAGAGCCTCTATGGCTTTAGGGTATATCCCCAAAAGCTGAAGGAAGGCAAATGTTGTGTACCTATCTAAGCCGGGTCGTACCATATCTATCACGCGAAAAATTAAAAGCTCGTAGCTCATAGTTTCTTCTCAAAGCGGTAGAGAAGCTTGTAAGGATCTTAGGGGTCCCCCAAGCCACTACACTGCAATCTTTACTTACCCTATACTTATAGTTGGTAGTTGGCAACTCTGGAAAAAGCTAAGAGGAAAGCCATCTAACGACGGACGTTTGCAGCATTTTTGAATCTCGGTAGCAGTCGGCTCGATATGGATGGCTTGAATTCTATGTGTGTGACGTAAGACACAATCGCGAAGGGAATTGAATAGGACAAAGACAAGAACAAATAAAATATATTACGGAAACAAAAGTACCGAAAACCTTTGATAGACAAAAAACCTGGCATAACCCACACAAATTCACGATATAAATCAACTATGACAACAACCATGACCATGACACAAATCAAACATTTCAAATTGTACAATAATAATCAGGTATGATACATGAGCTGCAATCCTCACGAGATGAGTCAGCAACAGATACGGCGAAGAATCGGACTGTATGGACAACTTCCTCCATGGAATATAGTTCAACGACTCATACGGAGACACATCAAATTAGAAGACCCCTCTTCTCGTATATGCTAAGACACAAGAGCTGCAGTTCGCACGAGATGAAGGGGCCACATACGCAGCGGAGAATCGAAATGCATCCGGAACTCCCTCCAAAGAATAGTTAAATCGAAGTATACATAGCAACAGGTCACGGTACTTCCTTCAATAACAAATATTTTATGCAAAATGTAAATAATAGCAAATTGCGGCATGAGATTCAAAAATTAATAGAAGGAATAAAATGATTACTACCTGTAAATACACTTTTCAAACCGCAACAAGCAAAATAAACGCTACACCCCCTATTACTGAAATCAAGCTCGGATTCGAATACTATTACTGACGCTAATTTTCATATTTCATGGTTGTTCTTTACACTAGAGTGTTTCGTATTTTTCCCATACTGGCATTCTTTGTTGTGGGATGTTTTGTCTATGTCTAACCATAGGGGTATGTTATAAGGTGGTATGCGGAATGAGGTCCTTGTCACTAGACCACTACACGTACGCCAGGCTAAAAGGGAGGGTGTGTGCGCGGGTGTAACCATGGGAGCATTCCTGGGTATACCTTACAACACCCCATTTCCATTAGTGAAACTGATGAAATCTGTGGCATTGATGGGTCAATCATAGGGTCATAATATCCTCAATTGGAGATCACACATTTGTATTTCTATCGTTAGCAAAATAACACACATACATTTCTTATGCGTTTTTGGGGTATGACCCTTAACATGCCGACGATCAAGTTCAGTGGTAGAGCGTTGGGCTGCATAGCCGGAGGTCGGGTTTTCGAGCCTGAGCTGAGGTAAGAATATTTCATCTGTGACAGAGATGGGAAATTCCTTAGATCAGTTTCGGGCATTCTGATACTACGAATTAGGTTTTCCCGCAGTTTTTTTTAATTCGTATGGTATATACCAGAGACGTATAGAACTTAAAACCTTCTGCAGGGGCACCTCTAAATAAATAAATAAACGAATAAATAAATAAATAAGTAAATAAATAAATAAAAATGGAATAATGGAATAAAAGATCGGCTTCATTTTCGGAGCTCCACCACCTTTGCCACCCTCCGCTCTGTTGACGAAATTATGCAGTTCTTGTTTGTTTACACATCACGAAACCATTCGACCGGTATATAATTACCGGGAAATTTTGAATGTGAGCATACCATACAACAACAACTGATACAACTCAGCTACCCTTCTACATCCAATTGACCAACGTGACCTTACATAGTAAAAAACGCGTCGAAACGCTCTAGCTCTTCTTCCTACCACTACCACTCTTTGAACCTTTTTATTTTATTGCATATTATATCCAGCCCTTATAAAGCAATCATCTTTGGGATTCTGTATCAACAGAATAAACCACCAAATACTTGCTTTGGATACCTACATTTAAATGTGCGTGACACCATGTTTGCAACAATTAAGTTCATTTGTAAAATAAATTCGAAAATTGTTATTCCTGAAGTAACCATGTTCTGTATTGCATAAAAATAAACAAAAATACTCCCATCAAACAGAAATAGTACGAATCACACATATTGTGTGAAGAAATAGTGTTTATTATAAATCAGCGTAACTTTCATATTTCGTTTGCGTTTATTGAAATTTCATGTAAATATGTGTATCCGAGTTTATTTTAATATCTTGAAAAGTTACTAGGGCGTGGAAGTTGTGTATCTATCAACGGTTTTCGAAATAAACGTTTGTAGGCAGAACGAGGATGTGTTGTCGGTCATAGATCCATCGACAGTTTGCAAGATTCATTCGTCAACCACGTCGTTACGTCATTCAACGTGAAGATCCTGCATCTCATCATAGTTTTAATTTCATAAGATTTAATCATAATCTTTTATCTTTTACGGCGCGAAATAAAACTTAATGACGTGACGTGACAGGTTCGCCTTTTTTCCCCTTCGTTTCGTTCGGTATTTCGAGTCTCTAACAATTTTATCGATAAATACCAGTTCATCTATTTCTGCTCGCATGAATACAATGGCAAAACAGAAGAGGTATCGTTTTATTCTGTATGTTACTTACATTATCCCGATTAACATCTACGTTTGGTCTTTATTGGCGTTTATTCGAGGGTGCAATAAATTTACGAGGAGGAATTCTTGAAACTAAAGAATGCAACCTCTATTCTCTTGTCATTAGCCTTCAGTGATATGTTGCCGATCCGCGTCATTCATCAGCTTTAAACATTTTTGTCACCAGTTTTTTTTAACATCTTAAATTTGCTTGACAGATTCTCTAGCAAAAAAAGAGAACAAATTTATTACCCATTGCATCACTGTTTACTCCCATCCCATTAGAATGTCTGTCCATATCAATTCGGATTTCCTTTATATTTTGAGTTATACCCAATCAACGAGAGAATACTTAACCTAGGCGAACAGATTTCAAGAATTCGTTTATTTACAAAAAATGCAAAAATTCAGATTTAATGGAAATCAAAGTGGAAGTGAATAATTTATACATCTTAGTAAGTGCACAATGGGCTTAAATGGCCTCACTCTTTGATATACAAGCTGTTTCACGCAAACCGTTACATAAGAGTATTCAGGCTCTCATTAATAATTTACCTAAATCTCAAAGTTTGCATGCCAACATAGTTTTTCATGATCTCGAAAGAAAATATGATCGTGATTGATGACAGCAAATTTTTAATTTTAAATAGAACACCCTGATTTTATTGTCTTTTCGAAATCTACGTTCTTTGATATCACATTGCCCTATACTCACAGTCAAAGGTTTTCAAGGCATTATTTTTTGGAAAGGTAAAATTCGTAAAACATACATTGACTCGTACAGCGAAAACCGTGCAATTTTTCATAAGGAGGTATCGGTTTTTATGGAATTCCGTCGCCAAATGTATAAGCGACAATTTTTGCCAATTTTTTTTCTTCGTTTTTTGTATACCAGCGCCAGTATACAAGTAAAAATTTTAAAAAATCTTGATGCTGAGAAATGTGGTTCTATTTAGACTAAGAAAGTCCACATCGGGTAAAACCGGAAGTAAATGATCATGATAATATTTTCTTTCGATAGATCATGCAAATTTCAACATTGAAATTATAATAAGAGCCTGAATATTTTTAAATAGCGGTTTGCGCGATTCGGCCTTGTTTACTAAGTCTTCTTGTATTTAAACGATCTCCTGGCTTCTACGTTAAAAATCCCCTATTTTAAAGTTTCGTAAAAAATAGCCAATCAAAACCAAATTTGAATATTGCCAGCTTCGAAATAAACTGACCACCTGTTGTTTTCTTATCCGTAACACGTCCTTACACAACGCGATAACAAATGCTCTTATCGCATAGAAGAGATAAACATTTTACATTTTAATAAAACGCGCAAATACGACCAGTTGTTCCTAACTTTTAACATGAAATTTCATTTTACAACTAAATATATAAATATATAAAAAAATAAACAAAAAATTAGATCCCTGGGGTAGATGCAGAAGAATGCCGCCTCGGTTGCTGACGAATTACCGAAACTACAGCGAGACTTTGAACAATAGTTGTTAATACAAATATAGCTGTAATATGAGATACACTCCAATAAACCGAAATTGATATTTTTGTTTGTTCTTTTAATTTTATTTTCCACCACTCATGCATTAGGAATTCTCAGCAGAACATAATTCATATCGTGTTATTTTACGTAGTTTAGACGATGTTTAATTTCTGTTTATTGCCGCATTGCAATTTCTTTATTTTTTATTTAATTGTAAACAAATTACTTGTTATATGATAAGGAACGTCTCGAAATTATTTGGGTAATATTTGAAAAGTTTATCTCATGTTTTCTCCGGTCGTAGATAAGAGTTGCGCTTACCGCTAATTAATTTTATATGCACATGTTGTCCGAGGTTCGCACTTTAGTTAAGTGAATTTTGCTTATTTTAACTAAAGAGGAAGTGGATGCGACGATGGGATAAATGTATTGAGTTGAAGAGGAAGTGTTTTAACGGAAGCCGTAGCCTTTCGCCGTTCGTTTTTTCACCTTGGGCCGTGTATGTGTGTAATTATAAGTTTATTGAAGAAAGTTAGTGAATTAAGAGATTTTAAATACGTCGTTGAATAGTCCAGTTCGAGTTAAAGAGAAGTTTTTTGTCAGGTATGGGGGAAAAAATTTTAAGTGTCATGTAATAACCAGATGTTTGTATTATTAAAAACCGTAAGGATTAATTTAATTCGTTGTCTATCGATCGCGTGCAGGCGTGGTATCTGTAAACAGCCCCTAAGAACCTGTCTCTTATTTATTTTATAATCAAGTATACATAAACTTGTATCTACGGTTCTGTGCCCTACTGTAATTGATTTGTGAATCAATTTCAGACAAGATTTTCATCATGGCTATTAGAATTTGGTGAAATAATGATCAATTGAACTTCACTGAATTTTCTTTAAGACAAATTGCAATTTTGATAAATTGTTAATAAATAAAAAGAATTGAAATCGGTGAACTTTCTCGATACGCTAACAAAATTTAAGAATGAACGTCTCAGTTTCCAATTTTAATTTCAGCCGTAACTGTTTCAGATGGTTATTTGTTACGAGCTGACGTAATTCCGCCTGTGTGTTTTAAAAATTCGGTAACTACCTAATTGTAGCGTTTTTCCATTCGAAATTGATAGACACTAGGAGACTGCATGAACATGCACGTCAACTGTGAAATTTCTGTACACATTCGCACGTAATGTGTTTCCCCCTATGTTCGAGAAATAAATGTAGACAGTTTCAATAATCATACAATAAAGTGCACAACATTGTAATAATAACAAGAGGTGAAACGGTCCCACCAATAACAATAAGCCAAATAAATGGAAAGGAACGTAAAAAAAATTGGCGCTCTTCCACTACAGTTATCAGAACAGTTAAAAGCTCCTGGAACTGTCTGTCGGGACAATACGACACAAGACGAGACGAAACGGAGTGACAGGCATCTAATCGATACTTCATGCAGCTGTCCGCAGTGACGTCACAACCTGATTCCTTCGGATGCTGTTGGATGCAATAAATTAATTGATCATATTCCTGCGGAAGGGGGGGCGCGAAACCCTCGGGAGAGTACCCCGAAATCGCCCGTAAGAGCGCGCGATTTAGTGCACTACGCGAATTTAGGGTAACCGAGCGGCCACAATTAAGTCATCGATGAAATTTCGTTTAAAAAAAAAGTGCCGTCCCGAAAAGGAGGTTCCTGTTTTAACTGCAAGTGACACGAAACACAAAGCAATCATTAGGGGCAATTCAGCTCATACTATTATTCAGCAAATAATTAACGTTGTTCTAGTTTAGATCAGTAACAGTAGAAACCACATAACGAGGATCTGACACTAGTGATCCATCCACAATAGCCCAGCATTCATGAAGATGACAGATTCATCACATCCGACGTTAATAATAATTCTAACAATATGGATTGTTTAAGCGACCGTCGGTGGACAGATCATCTGTTATAAAGACGTCCTTGTTCGGAACGTCTAGAATTACGTTCGAAATGCAAAGGCTGAGCTGTATTGTTAACGTAATACCAACGTGTTTGTAACAATAAATTATTTTCCAAGGTGTAAATTAAACAAATTAAATAAATGTGTCTAGGACGGATTTGGAGTTGGTAAATGGTTTAAATTAACAGGAAATAATGTTCGCAATCCCAGATTTGGTTTATTAGCATTAAATAACGGCAGATTGGAAAGGGGTTCGCACCCAATATGATGAGTAGGTATTTGAAGATCAGAGGAGAGATCGCATCAGGGATCATTGGGATGTCATTTGACAATATACACACAGGGTTGATGCTATTTTAACCCTATTGAATGTGATCATATACAGTGGCAATCCCACCGCTCATGTTCTGTCCGGCCGTGTTACACTCGTAAACTACATGTTTATACCGCAAAAACCGCAGCTCGCAAATCGCTATCCACATCAGTGTCACGGTGCACATTTACCAATCTGCATTTTAAACTGATTGACGACTATAGCGCGCAGTTATATTAGTATTAACAGTAGGTTTTAGTCTTTGTTATATGCGGAATATATGGACTTGCTAAAACAATGCTCCAAATAGCTTTCGCCACATTGCAATTTTAGAAATTGAAAATTTAATGGATATTCGTAGGATGCTTATTTATTACTCATTGGAATAATGAGTAGTGGTAAAACGGCCGGCGGAGATTATAACGCATATACACTAAATACACACACATTAATATCAAACTACTGGTCAAGTACGCGAGGAAATTTATACGCTTCCGGTCTTAAAGGATAAGTTTCGCATGAAATATTGTTCCTTTTATTTTAATAACGTCTAGTAGGAAGTGAAACTATTTTATTCACTGTCCACTATATTGCAACATTTTTAATAAAAGAATTTCTTTGTATTTATGTAAACAATATAGTTAACAACAACACTTTAGGGAATTAATTATTGGGTACTCCGCCTCTGACTTTGATATGCTTAATTCGAAATGAACCATAGTTACGTAGCACTCTCATAACGAGAAATAGTGTACAATAATTTCGGTTCCGGTCGAATGCGCCCTACTAGCGCCATTATGTTACAATATATTTTTTCTATTTCGGTGTCACAATGATGATTTTGTACAACTGTTTTCGGCCGAAAACAGTTGTACAAAGACAGTGATTATAGTCGTTTTTTTTGGTAACTCATCTGCATCTCTTAAGTTGGCAGTTACCAGTTAGTACAAGTAGGTACAATACTTCTATGTTTGAACTTCAAAATGTCAGTCTTA
Source organism: Photinus pyralis (assembly GCF_008802855.1). NCBI lineage: Eukaryota > Metazoa > Arthropoda > Insecta > Coleoptera > Lampyridae > Photinus > Photinus pyralis. The sequence goes on from NW_022170738.1 coordinate 6,743,089, forward strand.
CTACGCTGCCAACCTAAAACTTAACGGCATAAAAAGTGTTCCCAACATAAAACACGTTAGTTCTAATGTTCCCTATAGTTTCTGGTAATGATTTTTTTAATTAAATTAAAGCACCGAAATAGAAAAAATAGTATGAAAAACGCGTGTTACAATGCTTCATTGTAATACTCCTATCTTGCGGACACTCGTGGCTACGCTTCGCGTCGCCACTCGTGCCACAAGATAGTCGTATTACAATAGGTCGCATTGTAACACTTGTCTTTCAATATACTATTCAAACATACTCAGTGCCTCTCATTTACTAACTCAATTTTGCAGTCCTCTCCATTCTTTTGTTGACTGGGGCTAGTTCCAGAAGATCAGTCGAGATCAGCCTGAGCTGAGAGAGAATACGCAGGTGAAGCGTATGTTGTGTCACGGTTAATCAAATAAGAAACCTTCAACGTAGTGATTCAATGGAGAATATTTCTGTAGACTTTAAATATTAATAAAAATCTAATTGGAGCCAAACAAGTTGACCAAGATATCTGATATAAATTACCTTAATTGTTGCAAATAATAGGCAAAGCACTACAAGTATACAAATGTTCAAATCGAGATGTCAGACTGTGCCCATTTCCATTGTGCTTCGTTTGTGCTTGTTTGTGCTACAATTATTTTACTTTGTGCTACTCTCCTTCCCAGGGAAACGGGGCCAAGGAAATGCGACCCTCGCCCAATCTTATTATTGTAAAAAAAAACTATAAGAATCGTTTGTGCTTCATTTTTGTGCTCGTTTGTGCTGCAATTATTTTTGTTTGTGCTACCCTCCTTCCCAGGGAAACGGGAAACGATGGGCGGGGCTAAGGAAATGCGACCACCGCCTAATCATACTATGGTCAAAAAAACTATAGGTTCGTTTGTGCTTCGTTTGTGGTCATTTGTGCTGTAATTGTTTTTGTTTGTGTAACTATCTCTACTAGGGATTTGATAGGCGGAGTCAAGAAAATGCGATCCCCGTCTAATATTTTTTATTTTCTAACTATTAGAATCGCCTATGCTTTGTTTGTACGTGTTTTTGTCCTTAGACTATGAAAGAGAGGGGACCCGTAATAGAGAGCGCGCGCGTGAAGCAAATTGCGATCATACTGCCACCACCAGTGGCGCCCGCTCGGGTATTACATTAGGAAATTACAATTTATTTATACTGCCATCATGGTATGATTAACCTGTGCGTACAGTTGTCGGACATAATATTAGGTTCTTATCTGAATAGAGAGACAAAAAACGCGATAAACGTAAACATACGACTGGACTTTCGTTTCAGAAACTGGGTTCGCGTATAAGCGCAATATTATTGAAAGTAAAGGGTTTTTCCGAGGGTTTTTCATTAAGAGTGCTCGAACTTTGAAATGAAATAAAACAACCTGTTTAAGTGATATTACCACAAGTTTTATAATATTTTAAATATAATATTCGATGACATTATTTATGAAAAATAATTTCAGTGAAATGGCCCCCGCGACTCCGCTGTGGATGTTGCATTGTGGTGGACCAATTTTAGACATGCTCGCTTAAACTGGGCTGAATTTCACGAAGAAAGCGAGTTATACTGGTTTTTAGGGCAGCAATTGACTGTGGTTGGTCTGCATAGACTAGGGAACTGAAAACCCAAGTCTCGACGCAAAATCCGCCAAGTGAACGTCCCAGAAAGACCCATCTCTTGCGCACTCTGCAGAATGGGCTGCCTGGGGTTTTCTCGCACACTATTTCGAACGGCAGTAATATTCTCCAACGATCTTGCGTTTCTTTGACGTACAGGAACTGCTTCATCAATCACTGACCCCGTTGTCTCAAATTTTTTATTAAACAACGGATTGTGGACTCTGCAGGATGTCCATGAAAGCCATAAATTGGACGCACCGCACGGAACGTTAAGCGAACGGAGCCCTGATTTCGATAATCAATTGTAACCATTTCTACGCAGCGTTTTTAAAATACTAATACACAACCTCACTTTTTCGTACATTAATTTGTCATTCCTGACCACTACTATACAGGGTAACAATTTGAAAACTTACCACCCCCCATATCTTAGTAAATAAACGAGATATTTAAAAAAATCAAAATCCGTTTCGGTAATTCGGAGGGGGAATCACAATGACATAGTTGGCGACTCACCCCCTCACACCCCCTGTGCCCCAGCCACCCCAACTTTTAAATCTTAAATAGTGACCCCCCCATGTGTGATACGTCGTTGGAAAGCTCTGAAAAAATGCTTTCCAACCATACCAAATAGCATTACATTTAGGTTAGTAATTATCGTGCAAATCAAAAAATAAACATGGAAAATCGTATTTAACTTGAACTTCCAAAGCCGACTCGACAGCAACTCATTTTTGATCGCCAGTTATAATCTATTCTCAAACTCTTGTCGAACCTTTCCTATGTTGGTTTTGCAATATTTCGACATTCTTGAATTATTCTCTGTCTTAGTTCGTCTAATGTTCGCCGGTTGCGTTTTAAATACGACAGATTTCAAATGTATCATATTAGTTTATTTTTTGATTTGCACGATAATTACTAACCTAAATGTAATGCTATTTGGTATGGCTGGAAAGCATTTTTTCAGAGCTTTCCAACGACATATCACACATGGGGGGTCACTATTTAAGATTTAAAAGTTGGGGTGGCTGGGGCGCAGGGGGTTGGAGGGGGTGCGTCGCAAACTATGTCATTGTGATTCCCCCTCCGAATTACCGAAACGGATTTTGATTTTTTTAAATATCTCGTTTATTTACTAAGATATGGGGGGTGGTAAGTTTTCAAATTGTCACCCTGTATAACATCGTTAAAAAAATTTTGTATTCATTTCACTTCATCAATGACGCTCGGCCTGAAGATGACCAGTTAGGTCGAAATCGATAGCCGCATAAGACAAATACAAAACGTGTCTAAAAAGAATTTCTTTAAACCCCTTCCTCAGTTTCTTGTACTCAAGTAGGTAATGAGCTGTTGATACTGTAACGTGATTTATAAATTCGGGTTCGATTTATATCAATATTTATTAAACAAAACTAAAACACTATAAAATCCGTACAATTTATATCGATTATTTATATCACTCACACTTCGCAATTTATTTCAGATTTTCGCGCTCGATGTTTCATACGTACTCGTTCGGTAGTAGACTGCCGCGATGTTCGGTCCGCAAACATTTATACACGCAAGCAATGTAAGTCCCGAACATTCTCGAATACGCGTAGAAAATTCCAGAGCGCCAAAGGCGACGTCATGTCTGGAGCATTTCCGTTACAATACTATAGCAAACCGTTGACGATGACGACTGTGATAATATTGAATTGAGATGTCTTCTCCCCTAACGGGTTTAATCATAACGATCTTCCTTCAGGATATCTTATTGTGTTTATCGAATGTGGCTGCGATCGATGTGTATTGCTTCGAACATCGATCGATGACCTCTCTCTTTTGAAGACCAAATCCTATCTGTCGTACTACATGTAAGTACAAAGGCAACATACACTGTAGTTAAACTACTCTATACAAAGTAATCAGTCGGGGTTAGGCATCCAAACATGTACATATCTGTTACGTCATGTAACTAGATAGTCACGCCGTCACTGGAATATCACTTGCAGGTTATATCACTTGCTTACTGTAATCGAGAAATTATCAATGAAAAGAAGTATAAAGCAGTATTTTATTGATGCACAAAAATATAGGACAATTGTAAGATTATGAAAATGAAAACCTTAAAAGTGTTTTATTAACTACCATGAAGATTTAATTAAATTTAGTCAAACCAGACAACGTGCCGTTTCTTATCTTGCCTATTAAATGATATTCCTGCTGGACAACGACCACTGCAACTTTTACAGTTGTACGCAGAACAATTCACCACGTTTATATCACACAGTTTTGCACACACAAACATTATCAATAATGAAGAAATGTCAAAAATTCACACTGCCACCGCGCTTTGAGTGCCACCGAAAATATGGCGGTCGTCTCGAAATTCGCGTCAAATTCACGCATGCCATGGATGCGGTATTACGGGTCCCCTCTCTTTCCTTGTCTAAGTTTTTGTCGTAATGATCTTTGTTTGAGATATTCTCCTTTGCAATGCACGAGCTGATAGATAAAAAAAATAGGAACCAAGTAAATAGGTAAATAAAAGTGTTTCAGGTTCTGAACTTCTGTTGGTGTACATTTTTATCATGCATTTTTCTCAATTATAAATTGTAATAAAACGAATTACAACTGGAGACTGTTTGCTATGGCCTACCGCATCTTGACTTGTAACTAGGAAAAAATCTATTTCGCCGACAGGATAGCATAACCTAATATAATTGCAATATAAGTGAAGCACAAGCAATTACAAAAGCTTTTGGGGAAGTAGTAAAAATAGTCAAGGGTCACATTTCCATCCCCACCCATTACTTTTCTATGAAGGAGAGGAGTAGAAACGAAAATATGGCACACATAAACACAAACGAAAGTCGCATTTCCTTGGCCCCGCCTACCGTTTCTCTGCATAGCACAAATGGAAATAATTGCAGCACAAACGAGCACAAACGATTCTTATAGTTTTTTCACAATAGTAAGATTGGGAGGGGGTCGCACTTCCTTGGCCCCGCCCACCGTTTCCCTGGGAAGTAGAGTAGAGTAGCACAAACGAAAATAATTTCAACACAAATGAAAACAAACGAAGCACAAACCTTTCCTATAGCTTTTTTGACAATAGCAAGATTGAGTGGGGGTGCATTTCCTTGGCCCCACCCACCGTTTTCCTGGGAAGAAGAATTGCAACGAAAATAACTGCAGCACAAACAAGCACAAAGGAAGCACAAACGATTCTAATAGTTTTTCAAAAATAGCAGCGATAGGCGGTGCTGGGGAAATGGACCTTTTAAGATTTTAACTTAAATTGCACTCAGTACAGCGGTTCTCAAACTTTCTTACTCAATGCGTTTCAATTATTAACTCATACTTGCGAATAATATTTAGTGAACGTGCCTGATTTAAATTATACAATCCAAATGGTAAATGTATTTGCTGATGTTGAGCATCAGTTTGGAACTCAAATTCTTGGAAAATTATTCAACTTTATAAAGCAACGGACTCTAATAACGAATCTCATCTGATTTACTCCATTAACAGCTACCAGTATGCTACAATGAGTGAAGAAGTTTTGATTTGCCAAGGAAGAACGACAGGTATTGAATTATTTAGGACAAGATTGCAAATAATGCTAATTGCTGTAGCGAATTTTCGGTGGAAAAATTGCGTTTGGATTTGTACCTACTGATGGAACATTCTATAAGTTCTAACACAAAAATTATGGGTTCTCACGGGATAAGAAACCCTTTACATCTAAATCTTTAAGCCCTAGTCTAAATATTATGTTATAGGCAGCTATTGAAGTAGTAACCTACATTGAAATCTAGGATTTTTGTTGCGGTTTCTGATTTCTGATTGTCACGGTAAATAGTAGCGGGAGTAACTATGACTCACATCCTTTACTGTGGTACATACGGCGTGACCGTTTACCGAAAATGTGACAGCCGGCTGACATGCTACAACTATTGTAGCACCAGCACACAAGACTGCTCTGCCAGTTAACATGTTAAAAAAGACAATTATTTAGCGGTTCTAAAACACCTAGGAGAAAGATTTATACTCGGTGGTGATTATAATGCTAAACATACTGACTGGGGCTCTACACTAACAACAACTAAGGGGCGCGAGTTGAAAGCAGCGATAACCCAGTTAAAGTGAAACAACCAAGTGAGATTAGGTCATACAAACCAATATCGTTGCTTCCAGTTATCTGGAAGCCATTCAAAAAAATCCTATTGCGCAGAATAGAACTGATACTCGCCGAAAAAAACGTAATACTGGGTCATTCAAGATTCCGGAAGGGTCACTCTACATTCCATCAAGCGCTGTCTATTGCTAAGAGCGGTAGAATGCGCGAGAAAAGCCTTAACCGCAACTATTCTACAGGTTTACTCTTTAAAAGTCTGTCAATTCTTAATATAATTAGCGATCATTTTTATGCAACACTGCGGCCTGTAAATTAATTCCAGGAGTCTTTGGCTCCAGACTGACCGGCTCTTAGAGTAGATTATATTATTTTAGGTCCACGTGAGACAAATTGACAATGTAAAGTTGCGTAGTGCTAAAATCTCAGAAAATCAAGATTGCAACTTTGAACTAACGTGGGATTTTGAGTTATGACTCTAGAGCTAGCGTAATTGGTAAATGATCAGCGAATGAATGAAATGAGTTAATGATTAAAAGTGGCCGATTTCATTAATAAAGCAACATTTTGGGGCGTTGATTAATTGAAAAATTGGGTGCATCAGAAAAGAAAAAAAAAAGTAGATTCATTCGGTTTTGGGCTTCGGGAAATTCAACGGTGCAGCCCAACTTTTAGTGAATTTTAAAGGGATTTTTTCGTTTAGCGACCGAGAGGGAAACTACGTTTTGGTGGCCCACAAGATTTTGATTGCTCTAGTAGTTAAACATTCAAAGGATTTTTTTTAACCGCGAAACGTTCAATTGTTAGTTAAGAGTAGCTTTAAGTTAACAAGGTCGGAGACTTTATTTTGATCAAGCAGCACTAAGAAAGTAATCAAAGACTTATCCATAGCTAAATTAACATGTATAATTGGTGACAGATACTAGTGCTTTTTGAGTACTGCAGTGATTTCTAAAGTCTGATTAAAATGCTTGGCAAGACTGCTACAAACTTTTGTATTACCTTTCAGATAGAAGGCAATATATTCAAAGGACGAGAATGAGATAACTCAGAAGCGTTAGATATTTTCGGTATGTGGTTGTCCGAATATCAGGGAAGGTACTAGGTTAGATAGAATTATCTGTACTAGCGTATTTTCAATGATCGCATAAAAAATGATACATTTTCATTGATATATTGTTATCTATACCCAATGCGTGAGATTTGATTGTTGAATTAACCCTAAGGCCCCTCTATTGTTTGTATACAATCTGTGCACGTGTAAAATATCTGTCACTTCGTACTCATTTAGGTAATAAGATAATAGATGTATTCACCACACATCCTCAAAAAGTAGTAGTTGGTATTATTGAAGTGCATGTACTTTGAAAAATCTCATATTTATTTTAAATTCATTTCCTCCATTGGTTTTTCGCTGCGTTAGGTATCCTTTTATTTTAGTAAAATGCTAATTTCATAATATTCTACTAACCATCCACATTTTGTAACGGAAGCACATCATAAAACCGAAAGGAAGTGAACAATACTGTTCAAGTTCAATATCGTACATAAAACTGGCCTGGAAAATACGCAAAAATAAAACGGAATCAATCGGCGGTCGAAGGAAACATAAATATTCAGTGAGAGACAACACTATTGGGCAGATTCATGACAACAAGTAAGTAAAAATAAACTACACGAACGGATTCTACAAAATACCACCTAATTCACGTCGCCTATTTGACATCGGCCGCTGTAAATCGTGCCATTTCAAACAGTGGCGGCACGAATTATATGCAACACGAATTGTTGTAAGCATATGCAGTCCCACATCGTTTTAGGATCACGCAACTGAATGGCGAGAATAAATCCACTAAACTGTCCATGGTTAGTATAATTATACTGTGAATTATTGACAATATTTTCGGCCATTAATTATCATGTATTGGCACCTGTATTTAATTTGGCTTATATTTCACTTTGCTAAATTTATTTATTTACGCCCAGAAGCTTTATTGCGATATTTAGGATAAAAATTTTCTTCATCGTTTCATTAATTCGCTATAATTTGCGCAGCCAAAGTCAAATATTACAAAGTTTCAGCATTTAAACCGCCCCTGCGGGATTTAAAAATACTTATTTTCCTACAATCTATTGACATTCCCGCACTAGTGTGGGAATTGATCACTTTACGCACGCGATTTGATTAGTTCTTAAACGATTGTAGGAAAAACGTTGTTCCTAACACTAACTTCACGCACTTGTTGGGAAAAAAACTATTACACTGATGGTTACAGCTATGTTAAAAAAGACTTGGGTGCTAGAGAAAACCAAAGCATACATTTTTTCAAAATAAATCAATCAGTGTTTTGTTTATAAACTAAACACTAAATTTGTTTCTTAATAATTAAGCGTTGTAAGAAGAAAAATTGCGTGAGATGCAAACAGCGGTCTCATCATTAAGCAGCAACATCGATAATTAAAAAAACTGAAAGGTATGCCATTATGAAGATGTAATCCCTCACATGTAAAGTGTGAAATTTTCGAGAGGGTTAGCAACTGTGGGGCATTCCCCTGGAGGACGTAGTAGAGTAAACTAAAAATACGTGAAAAGCTTTAAGAGTAAGGTGTGACGGTTACTTTTGTTGAAGTGTTAGCTAGGTTGGCGTCGCAGATTTTGGCGCCCAACGTGGGGACCTTTTTTGTGTGCATATGTTTTTGTTGTGTCCGATTTTTGGTGTCCGGGTTCTATAGATTAGTTGTTCCATTCTGGAATTTTCTCCTTGGGATAATACTTTGATATTTTTTGGATTATAATTGTTGGGGATATTTTTGAATTGATCGGAAAACTTTTGGTATTTATAATGGCGACCTTACCCATGATGTATTCTCGCACTTTACATTTAATAGGTCGTATTAATCGCATTCCTGTCCCCTTTAAAGAGTTCTGTAGATTTAGGTAGTAAACGACTCGTGCCTTCGAATACACCAAATTTGAGTATTGTGACTGGTTCAAATGAGCCCGGAACTTTACCTGAGATCACGTCTGATGAGGAGTTTGAATCCTACACATCTTCAATTTCCGAGAACTTATAAAACCCAACATGTAGAAAAATGGGGAATTGAATTTTCTGAGGACCCAAGGGGTATATACGTTGTGTCTTTTCTCGAACGAGTGGATGAGCTGCGTAAAGCCAAACGTTCGCCTGAGAGTGAGCTATGTTGTGGTATAGGCTAATCGCAACTAGGTGCCATAATTGGGCCGAGATGTAATCATAATTGTGTAAGCCCTTTTTGCCTCCTGACTATAGGCCGAGACTTTTTCAGGAAATTCTGTCCAGGATCCAAGGTTTTAACGAACCATTTATAGAATGGTTTTCCTGTATGAACACTTTATTCTCTCGGTATGGTGACATACCTCCTGACATTCAACTAGATATCTTGGTGAGGAATCTAGCTCCATTTTATACCATGCAGTTACCGGTGGTAAAATACATAACAGCATTCGAGGAGAAGTGTTTGAATTTAGAAATTAAGAAATATCGGTCCGATAACTATCAAGCACCATCTCGTTCTTGTTATTGGTCCGCTGTTGAGCCAAAACATTCTTTTGTGGTTCCCCTGTTATTTGTGGCGCGAGTGCGTCGAATTTGAGTTCTGGGTCTAACCCTAATGAGGTTATTTGTTGGAATTGTCTGGTTACCTCGCTAGATTCCGTGATAGACCGATTAGAAGGCACTGCTTTATCTGCGGTTCGCTTGATGTTACAGGTCGTGAGTGTCATCGCTGTCAACCTAGGTCAAAAAATGAGTAATTGGGGGTAATAGACATAGGCCAAACTTAGAGTTCAAGAGGCCAATCGAATGAAGTACTTTCGCATGTTCAGGGCGATGAGAGGGCGCATATTGTGGTCGGAATTCTAGGAACCAAAATGTTAGGGTTGCTCGATTCAGTTCCCACTAGAAGTGTCATTGGGGAGAAAGGCTGGAAAATTTTAAGGGGAAAATTTTAAGGAGCGCAGGATTGTTATTCACCAATTCACCGGTTGCAAATGTCAAGTCATGTGAGTGTGTAAGAGTTCTTTGAGTGCCAATTAAACTGAAGGAGATGGTTAAGATAATCGATTTGTTTGTTGTGCCAACCTTGGGTCAATTTTTAATACTGTGGGTTCATTTCTGGATGGGAATTGTGCGCAATCTAAGGGCGAAGGAGTGGAAATTTGCAGCTGAGGGAGAAGTCGAAGTAAATTCATTAGAAACCGTGAACTCGAGACAAAACCTGAATCCTGACCAGGAACGTAGGCTGTGTGAGGCTGTTGAGAGTTATTTATGGCCACATGCCAGCGTCTTTTAGTTGCACCGACTTGGTCGAGTATAAAATTCAACTTTGACAGAATGTTGAACTCATGAAACAGCGGTACTATCCATTCTCATCCGCTTTATTAAAGGAGATAAGTGAACCCTCTATGAGTCCTTGGGGTCGCCTAATTGTCATGGTAATCTCAATATAGTTACTAGATCGTCTACGGGATGCCAGATTTCTAACCAGTTTGGACATAAGGTGGGCTTATTGGCAAATCCCTCTTGGGGCTCACCTTTATTTCAATTGATAGGGTAAAACTCTCTGAAGAATTTTACTTTACTGCGTCACTATTGGAACTTTTCCACTCTGATATTTACACGTGAAATGAAAATGATGACGCAATTTCTTCCACGCTGCGTAATACGATTAACCGGTAATAGATCGAATATGTGCTCCTTGGGTTAAACTTTGGATACTCCGGCCCAAAACGACATTAGTTTTTTTCTTTCACTTGTTTAAAATACTTCACAATGTTATAACTGGTACGCTTTAAACTACTAATAGCATAACCGCTTCGTCACAACTTTCAGAGCGTACTCTCCTTTTTACAGACTCATATCAATATCCCACGTCTCCTCCGGTCAAAGTTCATTTCCCTTAATCTTAACTTAAAACTACAGCAGATTTTACCTTCGTTCACAAAGCTTATTTATACTATATACAATGTGTTACAACATTTTTTTTAATCCCAGACCAAAAGGCATTTTGCGGAACTAAAAATTCATACCCATTACAGTTGCCACGTACCTAAACCATAACACCCCTATAACCTTAGTTGACCAACGGCTAGCTCTAACATGAATTTTACGATAATAATTTAAATGAAAACCTTTTCTGTTCCCTTCTTACCTGAAAACTTGCAGCAGATAATACGAAATTACCACAAAAAATGAATATATTAACGAGAGAAGTTTCAGGTCACTATACATTTTTCTATGTATTTACGACTTTTACTATGAGTTCTGACAAAAGTTTATGAGATATTCCCTATGAACCCTCCCCAAAAGAATAGCGTAATCAAGCATTAAGCTAAACGAGAGGCGTGAATCGCGGCGAAATAATGACTTTACTCCACTGAATTATTTGAGTAGATAATCAAACCCCATTTCTTTGAAATTAAAAAACAAATGCGATTCGGTAGTACATCCTCCAGGTATCCTCTCAGCCGTCTTATTAAAGTAGCTACAGTTTCACCCGGTATTTAAAAATAACAGATGTTCCAAAATTTATGAAATGAAAAATAGAATAAAAACATTACCTGGACACACTTTATGCTAATATTGAATCGGGCTTCGTCAACGTCAGGTTTGGCTAGGTGCCTACAAATAGGGGTGTAACTTGATTGTGAGATTTTTAATCATAACTATTATCTACTATTATAAGAAATTTATTCAGGGTAGGTACTTAATTTAGATTGAAAAGATTGGATATTAAGTGAAGAATAAATCCCCTGAGTATGTGTACAATGCACTCCTGTGTAGTTTAATAACGCATTTTATATGTATATTAGGGCTTGTTATGATATACTGTATAACTTGCAAAGCGGGTTTATAGTTACACAAGAGCTTAACGCACGCAATGAAGTTGTGGAAAATCATAGCTCTTGCACTTGATACGCTTTAATGTAATACTTACGCTCACACACGAATAGAGAATATATATGCCGCACAAAATTCGTGTATAAAGTTGTAGCAAACTACGATATTAGGTTTTTCGTTGATTTAAAAGTTCTTTAACTTTACATTACAAACTATCAACATCATTTTTAAAATCTGTTGACCTAGAATCCGCAAACAATACAATGAAAAAGTTTTTTTAAGTAAAAATCAGGGATATATAGTAACTCCCATTGCGAAAATGACTAATTGGCTTCTTTGAAGTGTTGTATTTCGTACAAGCTTGTTTCAAGATTTAAATTTCTTTATGCTTTTAGAAATATTATCGAAAAGTCATAGCTTTATAACAAGAGGTTTTTAATGGACAGGTCAACCCGTAATAATTTAACCGAAATTTAATTTACTAATACAGTTCATTATATACGGTTGGTCGTAACACGACGTTTTAAATAAAAATATCATGTTCTATCTTTAAACATATACACAACATATAAACAACGCGGCGTAAATTACCGTATATGATAATGTATGTAAGTTTATAACGGACATTGTAACTCTAAAGGATTCCGATATTCTAATGCTGTGCACTATAAATAAACCACCCTGTATATCTTACGTATTTCATCTATTTTTCTATTAATCATAATAAACTACATTTTTCTATTGTGGGAAATTTCGCCCACTCTGACATCCGTTTCGCTACGGTCCTGCATCCACGTCAGTCCGTTGGTCCGCTTGCGCAGTGGAGTGGAAGCTCGACTGCAGTACTGAGTTCCTAGTTCGAATCTGGGTTGGGGTATATGGATATTTGTAAATGAATAGCGCGTTATGGGTTCGTGGGGCAGCGGTTAAAACCCCACCTACTGAAATGTAAAGAACAATAAAATAAAATTCATTTAGCTTACATTAGTAAAATTTGCGAAGGACTAGCGTAAAATTCACTGAATGTCTTATACGATTCTAGGCTAGATTATTGCATATTTTGTGTAAATACCGTCATGCAGACGTTTTGTTTGGGTTAGGCCAGTATACTAATATGTATGTGGATTGTCAAGTGTAAATTTGGTTGCTGATTTTTAATTAAACACGTTGTTTTTGTTTGGATTTGAAATTCAACGTTGTTTTGTGTAAGAATTGTTAAATCTTTTTTATTCCGTTGCATAAGGTGAAATAATATTAGTTTCAAGATAAGCACGTGTTCCGTATCCAGAAAAATGGTATAGTGTGTATCAATCACGCTGTATAGTGAGGTTTTTCTACAAGTTTCTGGAAGTATTCGCTAAAGTAAGACTTTTTCTTTCAACTGTCCGAAAAGCTGCAAGATTTAATCAATAAATTCAACAAATCCAGTTCGTCAAGATTAAATGTAATAAAAAAGAAGTGAAGTTTTTGTATAAGAATAGTTGGATGTTTACGTTTTGTTTAATTTGATCGGTTTATAATTGTGATTTGTTTATTTAATTATAAAAGCGAAATTACGTGTTAAAAAGGTAGGGACATCTGGTTGAATTTGCGATAAGAACCTTTGTTAATTGTTAGCGAGTGTTTGTTTGGTCCTTTGTGCGCCAGAATATCGCAATTGGCAACCACTTTATTGAATTATTGAAAACTGTAAGTAATTAAGATTTCTTTAATTAATTGTCTATCGATTACTTGCATGCGTGGTATGTATAAATCTGACTCTGAAACTCTATCTTTCTTTCAGCTTACGTGTTTAATTTTTTTTTGTTTTACTGAATAAACTTCTGCCTTGTACGACCCAGTTTAGAGGGGTATTCGACTTCGGGCGCTCAAAAGTTTCGTAAAGCTCGATCTCTCTTTCTCGTGTCTCAAGGTATGAGGAGTATCCCAAAAATTGAGTTTTGTGGAGGGTTTTTAGCGAAACCCAGCAAAATGCCAATTACGCGTGAACGCGGACGTCGGAAGTGGGTACCGACAAAGGAAATGTGGTACCCTATCACCCTATCATCCCTTGCAATTCAAGAACATTTGTTGCTAACGAGATATTAATATAAGTAACCATTGAGATGCAATGATATATGCACCACATACAATCAGATTTCCAAGGCGGGTGGATTTTATCATTGTGGAGCAACTTGGATTGTTAAGACACGTATATCATGCATATGCCATTTGATTTACTTTTGCTGTTAATACTGTCTTAGGTACCTAACTTAATCCAGTAAAGTAGTTACCTTCTGGTAATTAGGTGTAAAATCAAGTACCTTCAATTTGTCAATCTAAATATAGCACAGCATACTTACAGTGCGCAGTGGGAGTACATGCTCAGATGCATACATTTTGAGTTTTATTGTGGCACTCACAATATGTTAACAGCGGTAGAATACATATATGAAAAGTAAAAACCTGTTAAGAAATGAAGACCAAGTTAAATTGCATACAAATTGACGTTCTGTAAACTCAAAGTTCAGACACTTAATTAAAAAAAAAGCGTTACAATATCGCGTCATAGTTTTAAAATGACGACTATGGAAATTTTGCCTACCTGAACTCATTCATTGTAAACCGCCCTTAGCAAGAGAGGAAATTACAGATACCACGCTCGTCTGATACCGACAATTCTGGAAATTACACTAGAGAAAATACACAAGGGAATTTCAGCAAACAGGTAATTAACAAGTTTGATGGTTTTACTCGTCTGCCGCGAGTTTAAATTAAAATTGAAATGTTGACCTAAATGAAATTCAGAATAATAAATGCACCCTTATTTTATACTTCTATTGTATAATACAAATCGTTTAACTACGACTTCTCGAAACTAAATAAGGGAATTACTTGGCTTCAAACTTAGACGAAATCGAGAACTCCATCTTATAATCCGCGCAACAAATACAAGGTAATCGTTGGTTGGAAATGTTCCTAAAAATATTAGGAAAGTAGCGGTTCCTTTCATTTAAATTATATTTATTTCAATTAGAAACAATTTGCGATAATCGGTACCCATACATACACTCAGTGATGTATGCACGGGGATGTCAAAACCGTGTTTGCTATGGTAATTAGATTATCATTCCCGATCTTGTAAAATGTGTATTAAAACTTGACAATTAATTCATGTATTGAACAAACCAAACTTAATCCATAATATGTAAACGATGAACTCCTATATACAGTGTGTCCATTTAAGTTCGCAACATATGGGAAATATTTTTATTAACATTACGAAAGAAAGTTATTCTTCATAAAACACTCTGCATAGCCTGAAACCTAAAATGCAACCATCATAATATACACTAGTTTTCGAGAGTGAGTTGGATGCAATGAGTGTGTAGATTTCTAGAAAATTGAGGGATTCGATTGTAAAAAGTAACCAAAATATTCGAATCGGTCAAAATAAGGGAAGTAATATTGGACGTGGAGTTTCGAAGTATCATCAGTTGGTGTTTGTCATTTGATGGGAATCGCAGTTATAACCGGATATTTTGTATAATTAACACTTTAAGGTAATTAAGATTTCTTTATTTAATTGTTTCAAACGATCGCTTGTTGCGTGGTATGTATACTCTGACCCTGACTACCTATTCTTGTTTCAGCCTTATTGATTGATTTGTTTAATCTGTAAATGTTCTATGTTATGTGACTCACACTAACTTGTGTACGACACTTAAATACGCCAGGGACGTACTTAGTACTTCTCGTCCCTCAAACAAAACAACAACGCATGTGTTGCCTAAATTGAACTCCTTCTACATGTTTACACTCCCCACTTCAAAAAATGCCAATAAACAAACAATTATCAATTAAGCCAAGCGCTAACCACATATTTGAAGGAAACTGTATGTAGAGTCAAACCATTACCTTAAAACGAAACCACCCTTAAATTTTAACGAGGAAAATGGGCTACATTGTCAGAGAAAGAACTCTTTGAAGGTAAAGAGCGAGTGAGCATTCTTACGGAAACGAATTTTTCTTGAAATCGAATCCTCTGAAGGTAGAAATGCTGACACGAATCTTCATATGGCAAATATTTTGGAGTTACTTACTCACCGGCAGCTAAACTTTCTTGGAGCAACATTGTTGCAGAAATGGAAGGGAAGTACCTATGAGCTTTTCCTTAACGCAATTTTCCTTTTAAGCAAGTTCCTGGCGACTAGGTCTCACAGGGTGGGCGCATTTTCCGGGAGTAGGGAGCCGAAAATTTTGAGAGCGAGTTTTCCGTAGACAAATCTTCTTGGGACGGATCTTTATGAGGTTAATTCTTCGCTAGCCAGCTTCTTTAGGCGAATATTCGGGGATGAATCTTTATGAAGCGAACCTTTCGGGAGCGAGTATTTCTAAGAGAATGCCCGTGGTGAATATTCCGGAGGTGAACTTTCCTTACTCTCAGTGAGCGAGTTTTATTGAGGCGCTGAACTTTCGTAGGCGAATTTATGGGAGTACGAGTGGGTGCTGGACCGGGATTCCCATTCAGCACTAATAAAAAAAAGCACATTAAATTTTGAACATACAGGGCGAGACTGAAGGAACATCACCACATAAATCAATCTGAGGAAGAAAGAAACTTGGATTAATCATTTGAAATAAGTCCAGGAGATTGATGAATGTTATCCAATTGTAGTAGTAAGAATGGAGAAGGTGGAGTAATAGCTTATAATGAATATAAGACAGACAGCGAGCGAGAAGAAACTACAAGGCATACTGAAAGCTTAAGAAAAGAGACTACCTACCCTAATTATATCGTATAAATTCGAATTAATATTTAAGTTTGTTTAGATATTTGTAAACATTGTTGCAACTAGAAGGGTGGTTCGGTAATTCAAAGAAAGGTTGCTAATTTTTATTTTTATTTAATGGTTGAATTATTTCTCAGTATAGTGGTGTAAATTCTTCTGGTGATCTAGTATTCCTGGTTATCTTGCCGTACTCTTATAACTTACATTTTTGGTACGTTTGCCCCCAGCTAGCTCAGGTAAAAATTTGTATAAAATAAGGGAAGAGTCAGTTCATTCAGCTTTTATTAGTATCTTCTTAAATTGTCATCAAAATGTCATCAAAATTTAAAAAAAATTTAGGTTAACAGCCCTCTGATAACGTTCCAAAGGGAAGATCGGGTAGCTTCAGTATCTTCATAATGACAAAAAGATCAGTAACATAAATATTATTAACCGGAAAACCGGCGACCAAGTAAAAGCCTTTGCCGCACCTTACATATGGAGCTCTGGAGTAATAATACGTTATGGAAAGCTTCACCGCAGCAAATTTCCATCTCCAGAAACCGAATCTGCAAAAAGGAATTTTAGGTACTGTGCATACTATATTCTTTAGTTGCGTAAAATGCGCATACTCTATGAAGACGTTTTAAGATGGCCTTTTCGTTCAAATAAATGTTTATATCCAACAAATAGTTCACGGACATTATTTTGAGCTTGAACGAATGTTTTTCATTTACTCGCTTCAGATGCCTCATCCTTCCTCATTTACTAATCTGTATTTCTTCCAGAGGGACAATTATAATAAATAATTCTGTAACTTTCACAACAAAATAGGATAATATCCAAAAATATCACTGAAGTTATTTCGTCTTCTGGAAGATCTTTAAATGCAAAATTTAGGAAATCACCGAGTAGTTGTTGTGAGTAAACGCTTTGGTTTTATTGTACACCTAAAGTTTTAAGCGTCAAATAGAATTGGTAATTGCTGTCCATTATTTCATCGCGATTTAATGTTATGAGATTTTTGTAACGTCGATCAATTTGAAAGGTGCGTTGGTAGGATGCAGACGAACATTCTTTAATTAAAATTTTAATTGTGAAGGAAGGAAAATGAAACGATCGACGTCGGAGATAAATTAACTACTGTAATATTTAAGTATGCCAAAACCCATGCACCTTGTTTATGGTGGATCTTCTTGTCTGCCACGTGCTAAGTGTATTATAATGTTAATGGGCGAAGTTTTGCAGGCTGTATCTACCACGATTCGGGATGAAGCCCGTTTCATATGCCTGCAAACGACGCCGTTAATTCTTGTTTCCATGAGATTAACTGAAAATTAGATGGCGTAAGTTTGTCTGGAAATGAAAAGAATACATCGTTTTGCGAAGCTGCGGTATTATTCGAAAACTATGCTCGTTTCACTTTACACTTTAATGCCGGGCTATGGCTTTATTAAGTTCATGCGATAATATCAAATAATAAACAATGTGGGCAATAAAAACAAGTTAAAAGAAAATGAGATTCTAACTTCATTTACTTTCTTAAATTGACAGTTTGCACATGGTTTCAAATTAGAATAAAATGCAAATTCGTGACGGTTCGCGCAATTTTAAGTTTCTTTAATCTTTCCCACTGGATGTAACATCATAAGTTCAATAAGCATAAGTTCTAAGTAGGTGCATTTTATGTTTCGTTTTTGAAGAGAGGCAGAACTTGAAGTAGATATTGGGAACATTAATGCTAAAAGTGCTTATAGTGGAAATTCTTCGTTTCTAGCGAGAAATATTAGATATTCATAATGCAAAACAAGATCAAGCATTAACCAAGTTGAGGGAAGAACATAAGCCTAGCTTCATGTTTCAAGAAGTAATTCTCATTCGTAAAGGGTAAAGCTTCAGTAGTTAGTCGTTAGTATCCCTTAATTCTGACGGGATTGCAGTAGACACATTTTACTTGTTTATCGTCAAGGTAAAATCCCAACTTGTGGAAGTTCGCTTTTAAATGCTCACGGCACGTCTGGCAAATTTAAATTTTTCCAATACTTGCATACTTATGTTACAATAATTTGAAGCAAGACTGTGCTTGTCTGTAAGATTCACCTTGCGTACTTTAATTTTCTTATTCATAAACGCGTTAATCTCCATTCCGCAAGCATGTCAATGGTAAGGAGATGCTCCAACGATAAATCCAAAAATTTACCGTATGGTTAACAACTTTGTTTTAGAAAAATTAGACCGAGGGAGAACGTCTATCACCGTAAATTTCGCTTTATAGGTTCAAACTAGCGGTCTAATCTATTTTTTGGTAATTTTTCAAATTTTGACATCTTAATTACAGGTGTGCAGTTTATTTCGAAGCTGACGTTACTCAAACTTGGTTTTGATTGGATGTTTGTCTACGAAATTTTAAAAAAGGGGGAAGAGGGAAGATCCTAAAAATACGAAGTGGTGGTGATGGTGGTCCGACAGTATTAGTGCACGTAACGATAAAATTTATACAAAAAAATTGCACATCTAAAAAAATTTCTAAAAGAAAGAACTAATACTGGAATACAAATTTAAACAAATACACTTTGTGTTTATACCAAACATAACGGCTGGCAAAGTTGGAGCTGCGTTTCCTCAAACCCGTTCTGGTCATTTGATCTTCTTACCTTCGTTGCACTTACCTGCGGTTGAGCGCCACTCAACTTCTATCTTCACTCTTCCCGTACGAAATTGAGAAGATACGAGGGTTGTATTAACAGCACAAATGAAATACTGATTTATTATTAATACTCATAACTGCAACTTACGTTACTCGCAAATCTTAGTAGGTAACTTCAATATACAAATGAAATTCCCCACATTTACCAAACCCCCAATCAAGAATGGTCGATTAAATTGATTACTGAATCTTAAAACAACTTTCCACAAATTAATAAATTGATACTTCGGGAAAAAATTAGCACGTATAGGGCCAAATAGAAGTAAAACATATAAGGCAACTCTTACCTCGAATAAAATTAGATATTAAACGAAACACAAATCTGCGGAAGGGGTGTAAAAGCAATTGCAGGAAAGCAAACAGTATCCCCTCCTTTATACATAGTGAAACGGAAAATAAAAAGCTCACCTTGTAGTTAACGGAACGGTAGCCAAGAAAGTTGCTAAAAGCGAATTCCATTGAACTTAATGCACGAGTAAAATACAACGGTACAGATGCAAAATGAATTTACAGCAATGCTAGATATTAACACGGCATTTACAAATGTAATAGGTAAAAGGAAATGCAAAAACACGAGGTCTAAATACGTTACGGTTGCAAAATTTCGGTAATTACAAAACTTAGCGGTGAAAAATGCAAAAGCCAACAAGATTGACTTACTGTTCGGTTAAACGTCAAAAAGCAAAAAGATCAATATTCATAGTGTGTTTCCTATTTATCGAAAAGTCCATTTTCTAAGTAACTACTCGGTCAGCAGTTATCGGCAAAATATGGGACAACTTGCAAACATCTAAAAAAATTAGAGCGCATCCCAGAGACACTTCTCACGACTGTTTCTGATATCGTTCACTGCAACCCATTAAAAAAACAGTCATTAATTATGCTTAGCGCGTTCAAACTTCAATACTCGTTAATCCAATTAACACCCAGGCCTAATTAGAATTTTCCCGGCACAACGGCTGTTGTCGTTATCCACTCAGATGCGCGCTGCAAGACTGGTAATGTGTAAACACCTCAATTTCGAGCTTGTTTCTGTCCTGATTTACACTTACTATTGGAAACAAAAATGGTTAATAATGAATTAACGACTGAAATCTCAAAATATTATATGAAGAACATGAAATCAACCATAAAACAATCTAAATGACTTCATGAAGAGTGTCGATTTTGTAAAAATTCCGATCCAGGGTGTTGCAAAAAGTCCCTATCTCGACGAAATTCTATACATGAGAATTTTTAACTTAAAAACAACAAACCTAAATTATACTTCAAAAATTAAAAAAAAAATTACAGTTGCAAATTAAAGGACAAACAATTCGAAGTTCTTCTATCTGTGTCCATGCTAGGAAGTACCATTGAATTTTGAAATGTGGGTAAACTTGGGAAAATGCATCATATCAACACTTTACGAATATTATAGAGTGCGGCAAAACAAGCAGTGCAGCAGTGTCCAGTCACTCACCCTATTTTCAGTCGTAGCAATGGTTTGGAGCGATGGAGTGATGTTATATACGTTTATAAAACGAATGCTAAAAAACGGTTATTTATATACGTATTATCAACGTAAAAAGTGAACTCTATGGTTTATATATATGAATAAAAATCGTATTTTAAACGTAGGTTTAAAATCGGTCTACACAAAAACGTATACCCTACTATCAATACCGAATTGATCCTTAAACGTAAAGTGTGTTTGCTGGGTGTCTTTCATTGAACCCTTCAGACCAAATGACGATAGATTTTTTTTTTAATTTTAATTATTTTTATATACAGTGATATTTATTAAAGAAGTAGACATCGCGTGATTTACGTGTATTGGTTTTTCCCAATCACGCTGTTTAAATGACAAAATCTCTTCTGAAGTGTGCCTAATTTTTATAAACCGAAAATAACTTCTTGAATCCAATAACTGTCATATTAAATGCAGCCAATTTAGCCCCGGCTTTTGTTAGTACAGAAAGCATTCATCTTAAAACTAGGGAAACAGGTCATTTTTTGCACCAACCCTTTTCCATGGAAGAGCTTGTCAAGGCTACCAAGTCAGCTAATAACACGGTCCCAGGTTTCGATCATATCACATACCCATTGATAAATAATTTACCCTCGGTGGGAAAGGAATTACTACTAGCGGCATTTAATAGAATATGGGTACATGGCGACTGTGTTCCAAGTTTTAAAACAATAATTATTGTTCCAATTCTTAAACCTAGTAAAAATCCAAATGAGGCAAAATCGTACAGACCTATATCTCTCCTATCGTGCTTATTTAAATCCCTAGAGAGAATGATTAAAAATAGGATCGAATGGTGGCTGGAAAGTAACAAAAAACTTCTCCCAACTCAGTTTGGTTTCAAACGGGCACCATTGATGCGTTAACGAAACTGGTATCTGACATCCAAATATGTTTTGCTAAAAAAGAAACCCTAGGGGCTGTTTTTCTCGATTTTAAGGATGCGTACGGTAGTGTTAAATTAGATATTCTAAAGAATAAACTTATAAAACAGGGGTTTCCTAAAGAGGTAGTTCAGAATCTCATTGGTTTGTACACCCAGCGAGAGATGTATACAAGAACTGGTAAAGGACAGTTTATAGGACCCAGATTCATCTATGAAAGTCTCCCTCAGGGGTCAATAAATAGCCCAATTCTGTTCAACTTGTACACGTATGACTTCGCGGATACATTGGACGATTGTATTAATGTTATACAGTACGCAGACGATTTAATTATTTACACTGCACACAAAAATGAGAGGGTTGTAAAAGATCGTCTCAGTAAAGCCATTGGAAAAGTCAAGATATGGATGCGTCAGCGGTAATTTTTTTTTCGCGTAAGAGACAGTATAATTTGAACCAAATTTCATTGGATAACACTCAGTTTTCGGTTGTAAAAAGTGTAAAGTATTTAGGGCTCATATTGGATTATAAATTAAATTGGTCAGAACATATACACCTGGTAGCCAAAAAATGTGAGAAATCACTGAACGTCTTACGTTTGATGACGAGAGTGGGGTGGGGAATGGACCTGCCAACCGCGTTAAAGGTATATAAAGCGCATACGAGATGCTTAATAGATTATGGACTTCAATTATACGGGTCAGCTAGTGAAGCAGCATTGCAACGAATTAGAGTCGTCCAAAATAAAGCGTTAAGACATTGTATTGGGGCAATGAAGTCTACACCTGTGGAGGCGCTGTATGTGGAAGCTCGCGAACCACCACTCAACTTCCGAATTAAATACTTGGCCGTAAAATACGTCACTAAGGTTAAAACATTAAATCTGGTCGATATTCGCAACACCCTCCATAAGTTAATGTCCTTTGACTTATCATCGAGTTTTTGGTCGAAAAAGAAATCGCCGCCACTCGCTGTTGCCTGTGTTTACGTTCACGATATAAACATGCCCCCTTGCGTACAAGAGAAACCGGAGGCGTCATACCATGATTTCTACACTAGGATCCTCCAAACGTACNTAAGGCGGAATTCACACCAAAGCAATGGGCAACAGGCAATACGCGATACGCTACATGTGATATACAATACCGTATCGTGCGTTTGTTCTCATCGAAGCAATATATTCATTCGATATACAAAATGTCCGTCGTGAACAACGTCGTAATTTCTTGTTACGACGAATACGATTAAAAGCAAACAAAAAGAAACGTCGATGTTGGGTGCGACCTTTTCATGTGAGAAGTATAGTTCATTCAGTGAGTGTGGTTGCTATAGAACTGAGTTTGGACCCTGAAACATTTAAAAGTTTCTACAGGATGAATAAAGAGAATTTCTCAGTTTTGCTGAGACTTGTTTCTCCGATTATCTTCAAGAAAGATACGAATATTTTGCTTTTCTTCCGACATTTTCACGCAACAAGCAATTAGCAACACAACCTAAATATCGTTTGCAATACAAATCGTCCGATTTCAGACCCTATTATTCGATACGATATCGCTGTCGTCTCGGTTTGAAATGTCTCAACCTACACAATGCATTTGTATACAGCATGATATGAGCAACTCAGATCTCGCATCGCTTATCGCTTATTGCTTGTTGCCTATTTGCTTTGGTGTGAATTCCGCCTAAGATTATCTGTCAGACTGTAGTATCGATCTAAGTCGTACGATAAGTTGTACGACAAATCGTACTGTCTGTAGGGCGTTTAAGAAAGGTAAAATCGGATCTTCGTATGTTTTGGGGGGAGAGGGACAGTCAGACCCCGCAGTCAACCGTGGGGGAAGTTTCGATTATCTTTTTTCAAAAACTACCATGAAAGTGCGCGGGTAATTGGGGTAGTGTTTTACTTTGCACTTCTGGGAGTTTTTTTCCGAGGGGCGGGAGAAGGGGGGGGGGTCAACCTAATAAAGCCCTTGTTTTCCGAATGCGTTATTATATGGTATCAATGCATTTACAAGTTGTAATGACAGGATGTGGTATATCGACTTTATTAGGCAGGGAATTGAATGCGTCGGTTATGCAATTTATTAATATTCAACCTTCACTCATCATTTTATCCCCTCGTTAAGTGGTGCAACTAATAATGTCAGGGAGTAATGATCACATGCGAATTGGCAGATTTTCTTTCCGGAGAAACCGTTATAGTCAATTTGCCCAAACCACAGTCGAGTTCAATTTTTAATCTTCCACTGAACCAAACATGACGAAATCGGAATGCGAAAAATTTTGTAGCATTAAATTCTGTAAAGTGTAAATGATCAATTATGTGACCGATCGCGTTCGTCCAAATTCCAAGATAATGGGAGTGAAAGTGGTTGCCCGCACTTTAATGACGAATTAGAAAAATATTGATATCACCCACTTCGTATGTGAAAGTAGTATGCAATCAAGTTTTCCACACACAAAAAAAATTATTATCAACGGCGTAATGAGATTAAGTACCGCGCTGTTTAAATAACGATTACGTTTAGAAAAAATGATCATCCGAGGGGGAATTTTTTTTGAAGGGCAAATTCATCGAAACGTCCCCCCCTTAATTAGGGCCATCCAGCTCTCATTATTTTTGATTGCGGGCTTAAATTACAAAATTGTCGCAGATCGTTACGTAAGTTGCGATTTAATCTAAACTAAATCGCAACGGCGGCGCGGAGGGGGTGCGTTCGAGTAATTGTTTTATAAAAAAATAAGTACCTAGAGCGCGTCACCGTTGGCGCGGTTAAGTCTAATTTGTTTGATTTTATAACAAAAATTTAAATGACACTTATGGAGGCGCATGTGCATCCCGGAGTGGGGGAGCACATAAAATAGAGCGCGAATAATAGGATTGTCAGTTGTTATCAACGGAGAGCTTCGTTTTTGTTTTTTTTTTGTTGTGTGTGCGTTTTGTGCTCGCTTGAGGTAAGTAGGCTTTGGTATTTAGCGACAGGTGCGTGTGATGCAACACACCGGTTCAGTTGCGATTAATCAAGCAATCACCCAAGCACACCATAGAATTGATATTAATACCACACACCCCTCGTTTAAAACACGCGTGATCTAGCCGATCGTATTTGAAAGATCTGATCTCGGGTAATTTTGAAAAAAAGGCCGATCGCGGTAGTCGTCCGCAGCTTCCTGGTTCAATCAACCAGCGCGCACCTTGAGCACAATTTTCGCGAAAGTACTTTCGAATTCGACTTTTTCGATCGACCCTCCGAAACGCGCGCGCGTCTATCACCAAACTAATTAAACGGTAGCCTTAGAAGTACACCGCAATTTGCTCTTGTTTTCTCTTCAAATCCGCTCACGATAACCCCTCGATAACAGAAAAGGTTGCGCACGTTTTCTGTTAGAGGAAAAGTCGACCGAACCTTATCATCGTTCTTGGATTAACCTTTACTCTTTTGTGTTCCATTCTTTAATAGGCCTCCGATAAAGATGGGCGACCTACTCCGCACCAACCAGATTTTCTTCTCGTTGAAAGTGGTACCGTTGGGCTTTAGTTTTCTTTGAGATCACCTCACGTGAGACGTATCCTTGCGACAACTTCGCGGGTAGTTTGATTCTTGTTTAAAGCACGAGAAGCATTACAAAGTTTGAGAACCGTTGCATTTGAAACACCCTGTATAATTCATTCATTTTCTATGGTCATCTAGCAAAACAGAAAAGTAAATTACTTGCGAAAAATTTCGAACACTGGGACACTTCCCCTACAAGTAGTTTAAAACTGCACAAGTGGACGTACACACAAACAGACGGACGGACGAAACGCAACCAATAGCAGAGTTTTTAATTATTCCCGCCCCCCTACGTTTTAAGGACCATTGATTTTTCTTGTGTCGAAGGGAAAGGGGGATTCTATAACCCTTAGGCTTCCTAGGAGAGGAAGAACTACCACTGAACTTTAAATGTTTTGGATGGTACCCAGAACAGGAAGAATTACCTCTGAACCCCACATATTTCGAGAGATAATGTAATATGCACTTTGGTGGGGTAGTGGTGGAGGTTGGAAAATACCCCCAAGAGAGGAACCGCTGAATTTGAAACATTTTTCTTCTGGTCCTTAGGGGAATTCTATATCCCCCAGGCTTCCTGTCCACCATTCTGCAGGAGAAACATGTACTGTCTTCATAACTATGTTGCCAGATTTCGAAAGAGGGCCATCGAAACATCTTTCCCTGGGAAGTATTCCATACGCCTCCACATGATTGTGGTGCCTAGTTCGATAGTCTTTTTTGTACAGCTTTCACGCGAGTGCTAACGCTAAACATTTGGGGTGCAAATGAAAATGTAGTTCTGGGGGGTATGGAACAACCCCCCCCCCCCCCACGAAAATTAGCTTCACCTTTATTTTCTACAATCATCATGTCATAAAATGATTCCTGTATACCAACAAATGAACACCCCGTGTACTGAGGGGGGGGGTAGTCGATACCCCTAGAATTACGCTTTTACTTAAAGCTCAGAGTGCTCAAGAAGACTATCGTGCTACTTTCAGAAGGGACCATTGGACCTTCCTTTTTTGACGAGTATTCCATGCTTCATGCGAGTGCTAAACATTTTTGAGTGAAAATGTAATACCGGGGGGTCTGGGGGATATTCAATATCCCCCCAGTAAACGAAAATTAACTGACCCTTATTTTCTACAATCATGAAATGATTCGTATACTCATACCAATGAACACTTCATGTACTGGGGGGGGGGGGGGGGGGTATTCCACACCCCCTAGACCTCCCGACTCATGTGATACTTTCAAAAGGGACCATTGGACCTTCACTTTTTGACGAATTTTCCAAGCTCCAAAGTAGGTATATTGTCCTCGGTATTGTCTTTTTAGCGCATTTTTTAAGAATTAAAAAAAAATTTGTTATTGTTTTCGTTTTGTCCGTCCGTCCGGGGGGGGGGGGGGGGGAGAGAGATTTAAGAACTCCTTCTAAAAAGAGGGGCGGGGGGTCTCTTCCCCCACTGACCTATTTGACTAGTCTTTGACTATTGCTGGGTATGCAAAGTTTTGGTCTAATTCGGATCCACCCGCCTTCCTTGTAAACTATTTCAGACAGGTAGGAGAATATACCGTGTGTTCTATTTTGGTTGAGCTGCCGTGTATCTCAACAGGTTTCACGATCCTGTGCAACTTTTTTTGTGAAACTTTTAATATCACAAACAGAATCAATTATCTAGCTACGTTTGTTTCTGAGATACAGGGTGAAAACGAAAAGTTTGACTTTTTGGGATGTTATCATATCTTACTACCCATGTAAGATAAATATGCCTATTTTAAATATGTTTACGTAGAATCCAGCAGCGTAGTCAACAAAAATTTTGGACCACCGCCGTTTTTGAGATTTGACCAAAAGTTCGTATGTTTTAAACTTAACACCCTGTATATCTTAAAGTCAATGTTTTGCATTATTTTTTCTGATAACATTGATATACCACTGTTTGCCGTTTGTATTGATTGATATCCGGCTGCCTTAGTTACCATGGATACAATAAACAAAGCAAAATCCATGGCCTACTATTTAAAAACCGTAAAAAACAAGGTTTTATTTTTGATTCGTGGCTAAAATTAAAAAAAAACATAGGTTGTGATACATCAATGTAATCAGGAAAAATTGACGTTAAGATATACAGGGTGTTGCATTTAAGAAATACCAATTTTGGGTCAAATCTTTAAAAACAGGCGAGATACACTGCAGTTACAATCAAAATAGGGCGCATGGTACAAACGATGACTTGTGAGCAGCTCTATCTCTCGATGAGCGCCACTAACCACCGAGTCACCTTTATTCTCAATCATATGCGAGAGTTTTTCAATAATTTTTAGACTTTCTTGATATTTCCGATTATTTGAAAAGTAGGTACCGTTAATATTACTATCATCATACTCCGCGAAATCTGCCAGTTATCCGTTAATTTTAGAAATGAACATGCTTTGAGTGACACCAGAAAAACGTGTACTAAATATAATTTAAAAAAAAAACTTATTTCGCTTTGTTTTCCTTTTTTACGCTACGTCCTCGATGCTATAAATGGAATTCTCTCTTGTTTGGTGGAAAAATTACAAATAAATAATTAAATATTCACACTTACGAACGTCACTCATTTTGTATTTATCGCCCCTGGCTTTTTTGTGTTTTCCACCGACAACAACAATTAATTTCCACTCTTTTATTCAAATCAAAATATTTAGACCTTTGATATGTGACACGTGTTGTTGAACGTGTTTTTGCGAAGGACATAAAATTGTGTCGTTAACTGCAAATATTAATTACACATAAATTTTATGTTTCCGTAACCAAAAAAAAAGGAAATCGTCGGTCGAGTTTGTTTTTTCCCCAAGACTTTTGGTGCATTAATTTCGAACGCCACACCGATTGGATTTCATTGACGATGGTCATGGCTCAATTCTTATCAGCCCGATTGAGTGTAGGAACAATACGAGTAGTGATTTTGGTTAGCGCCAAGGTTCAAGTTGATAGTTCGTTCACATCACGAGACAAAGTGGCTCATGTGAACTAAGATTCACTTACATAACCGCCTTGTTTGCGTTACCTAATTTTAGATCTTATTTTGCTTTTATAATTAACGCATTAGCTTTTTTTGTTAAAGGTTGTATGGTTTTGTATGTTAGTAACCTAGGCCACTCGCAATGAGTTGAACCGTTTTTTAATTGATCTCCTATGGTTTGTCTATTCCTGTTTCGATTTTATGGTTAATGTCATCCTGAGAACGCTCCTCTTATGGTTTTGTCTACATTTACGGTCGTGGGTAGCATAATTTGAAAATTAATTTGGTGAATAAGATGCATGTAATTTGGTGGAAGGTCGGTCGTTAACGATTTAATCATAATATCCTATCTGGATTGCAAAACAGTACAGAAATCGAGAGCTCCCAATAGTATATTGAAAGACAAGTGTTACAATGCGACCTATTGTAATACGACTATCTTGTGGCACGAGTGGCGACGCGAAGCGTAGCCACGAGTGTTCGCAAAATAGGAGTATTACAATAAAGCATTGTAACACGCGTTTTCATACTATTTTTTCTATTTCGGTGCTTTAATTTAATTAAAAAAATCATTATCAGAAACTATAGGGAACATTAGAACTACATGTTTTATGTTGGGAACACTTTTTATGCCGTTAAATTTTAGGTTGGCAGCGAAGTAAGACTGACATTTTGAAGTTCAAACATGGAAGTACCCAACGAAGTACCTACTTGTACTAACTAGTAACTGCCAACTTAAGAGATGAGTTACCAAAAAAAACGACTATAATCACTGCCTTTGTACAACTGTTTTCGGCCGAAAACAGTTGTACAAAATCATCATTGTGACACCGAAATAGAAAAAA